>NC_133868.1:12923129-13056513 GCF_044706935.1 Curcuma longa
TGTGAGTATCGTCGTTACATATTTAGTCCTCCAAGATGGATCTTTTTGATGAGCAAAAGAAAGAGAGATTTTGACCAGGTAAATAAGCAAGGTCGATCTAAGTATGAACTAAAACCAGATTTGACAGTCAAAGATGAAATATTTACCGCAGGGAAAGCGAATTTGATAGATTGAAGGCATCGAAGCAGATAAATAGACATTAATGGAAAAGCGTGTGTTAATTAAAACCAGATCTGATTTCTAAAGACGAAATCTTTGATACAAAGACATCAAATGTTGATGCAATCAAAGCAGGATATAGACATTGGCAAGAGGCGGGATGAGAAATTTCTTTTCAGCAAATTGGGATATTGAATAAATGAAAAACAAGATTTGAGAAATTACAAGGAGAAACAAAGATTAACTGTAAAAGAAAATCCAATCGACCCATGAAAAGCAAAAAGGAAGAAAATCCAAAAAAAAAAAAACAGCTTCAGGCTATCAAGATTAGGAAGGAGAAACCCCAATAAATTCAAAGGAAAATCAAAAGAAAGAAAACAACTTCTGCTCCTCGTAATTGTTCCAGAGAAACAAGATTAGCGCTAACACCCCCAAAAGCGGATGAAAATTAAATTGAAAGGGGAACATCTAGGGTTTGGCTCTCATCACGAGCGTTCCTAATCTTAATCCTCAGATCAAAGAAAACGGAAAAATACATCGAGATTAGGAGAGAATAATACCTCTTGAGGACGGCTTGGCTCTCGGGGCCCTTTGTGGCAGGAGCCGGCTGCTTGGCGGAGGAAGGAGCGTCAGCGGTGGCAGTGGGGATGTTATCCTGAACGTCCTGGTTCTCCCTCGTCATCTCGTCGTTCCTTTCCGCCCTTCTTTGTTTCACTGACGAGAGCACGACGGAGGAGGACGAGAGAGTGAATATGCCAGGGAGAGAAGGAGGCGGCTATTTATAAAGGCATGCTATGGCTTTTTGACCGTTGCGCTCGCCTCCTCCAACGGCTCTTTCCTTTTCTTTTCTTTGCTAAGGCTAAATATATATTTTAGGAGAATTCAAATTTCTTCCCTTCTTTTCATTAAAATGACGTATACAAAAAAAAAATTTCAAAGTTAAATTATTCACCGTTTAATCATTTGAAGCAACAACTTAACTTTATATTTCTATAATATAATATAAAATTTCTTCTTTCCTTATTCCTTTATAATCATTTTAATTTAATTTCGAATAAAAATTATTACTTAAATTAATTTCTAGTAAAAAAATTGATACGTATAGGGCTAGCTGATATAAATCTAAGTGATATAAAATTTATTAATTAGATAACTGATCTAATTAATTGAATCATCGTAGTTGATTATTTTTTCAACATAATCAAAAACTACGTAGATAATCGATTACATATAAATCGACTGTTAAATTTATATAATTGATTAGTTATGATGAGTTGATTAGTATTGAAATCGAAATCGAGATAATGTCCTCCTTCGTCGTGATCAACTGTAGTTTCTCGATTTACCTCTTTACAGATGATCGTAGAACGTTGAGGTAGCGGATTCTACCTTTTGCTTGTTGAAATATGAACGTCAATCAATTGTATTATTTGACTGTTAAATTTACTATTTATTTTATCAATTCGTTAGTTAACTAATCCTAACAAATCACGACTTCACGATTATATGAATTCAAGGATTTTTTAAAAAATAATTATCACAAACCTAGACGTAAACAATCTAGATTAATTAAATTAAAATTTTGAATTAAATCTTAATTATTTTGATTTAATCAAAATTTTATTCAACACACGAAAACATCAAATCAACCCTTATCCCGGGATCTTCTAGGACTGTCCCACTTGACTTGAAAGGAAGATAAATTACCAAGAATTTCATCTAACACAGTAACTCTTTACATGCATAACCCGTGAGGTATTTCATCTACCTTGAAAATCGACCCATTACAATAACACCACATGCAAATACTAATTGTGTCAACCCATGGGAACCTCATGATTCTTCTCTTCAACAAAAGGTGAAATCCACCATTCTAACAGTCTCACACGATCTGATGATTCTTCTCATTCTTATGTATATAAAAATCATATAATTTTTCATGCAAATCATAGCCCATCCTACACATCATCATGTGATATATGAGTCTCGAGCCATATAATTCTGACCACAACGAACCCTAATCTAAAGAAATACAACATTGGAGCCTCTCCATAGGACTTAGAATGTGTTAAAAAAACATAAATAGGTGCAGTAAAATCTGTTATAATCCAAGTTTGAGCTCCACTCAAGTTGATGCCTCAAATTTAACTTGAGGGGTGCTTCATGCTATGAGGCACTATTATTCATCAAACTCATTCTTCTATGAGGCTACATTATGACCTCAAATTTATAATTCTTGTACTTTCATAGCTTTCTTTTAAAGAAAGACACACACAGAGAACGAGAGAGACAGACAGAGAGAGTCGAATCAAACAGGGATGATGGAGCTTTTGTTTGATGAACTGCCATTTATTTGGATGGTGGCAATTCCTTCTTGAACTTTCTCTGCCTGCTTTTCTGAGGCAGCAGCGATGCCAATTCCATTGTTCTTCTCCACAGGATACGACCTTCCACTGTTAATCACCATGTCTTTTAAGAGGTTTTTGAGATCGTTATCACGCAGCAGGGAATCTAAGGTGACATGTAATCCTGTAGATGTGAAATAACAAACATCAAGATATTTGTCGGCGCAAACTAAACTGAATAAGGATGCAAGTCAAATTGAGACCAAATATATAGAAAAAAAACCTAGACAGCACCAAACACTCAAATATGTTGTGAAATTGACAATTTTTAGTTTAACAAAATTGTTTCTGTATGCAACTTAATAAGATTTTTCATTAAAATTTTGCTAAAAGTTAGCATAGTAGTCCCAAGACACTCAAACATACTGATTAATTATAAGATGTCAAGAGTGTGAAATTGATGAATTTTCAATCCATAAACATTAATTTTATAGGAGTATTTTTGACAGGATGATAAAAAATATAATTCTTCATTAGCAGGTTTATCTGAGTACTTGTTCTAGTTTTTAGACTAATATTTCGAGAATAACTCACATTTTGAATTAGAATGGAAACTGCAAATAGTTTGTTCAGAATGAAGTTTCACTTACGATATCGCCAATAATGCTTTGGGTTCGTTGGATCATTTATGGTCTCCTCTACTGCTGGTCTAGTTGTGTATTCATCTTTTAGTGCCAATATGTCCTAACAAAGCAAACAAAGGTTACCAACATGAATACCCGCAAGTATGGATGAATACCAAAAATAGTTTCAGTAAGTACCTGAAGGGGGAAAATTGCCCACATCGATGGTGCTTGCATGTGTTGGTGAATGATGAAGTGTGCTATGTCTGTGGTGCAACGAGGAGGAGGAATATCATTACAACCAACAACGTCTCTGTAAAACCGGCATCTCCTTTCTTCATCTTCCTCCCACCAAGCGCGCATGGTGGAGCAGTCATGGCAAGATGGTGCACAGACCTAAACAATCAAAGGGGGTTAAAAAAAGTAACCATACCAAGCATTTTAAGGAAATAAAGGCTTGAGCGAAACCTGTACAATTACCCTGAAGATGGTAGTCAATCAAGTAGATTAGTTAACTGTTCTAACATCAAGTTAATAAGCCAATATTAATGTTTGAAAAGGAGAATCAAACAAGCTGAGATACAAGATGAGTATCTGAAGTATTCTAGTTGACCAATCACAGAAAGCATTTATTCACTGGAAAATGATAAATGTTTATTATATTTTATTGGTGAAAAAAATTAAAGAGGGTGAAATCTAAAATTAAAATATCTAACCTTAGCATTGCAAGAGAAGATTTGAAAACGAAAGTAGTTTCTTAGCATTGTTATCATCTGAAATACTCCTATGATAACTCCTGACATAGAGCTTAATGGAGAATTGTTGTGTTTGCCCCACTCTATAGGACTTGGGTTCAGATATTTATAATGTATCTCAGCCTAACACAATCTTCAATATCTGAAATAAGGAGTGGTCATCCTTACCGTCATAATAAGGGTATTGAGATGGTATACAATATCAAATTCTCTGTCTGGTTCACTAGGCATTCTCTGAATGCGTAAGCCAATTAAACCCAATTCTTGCATTACCTGAGCAGGACAGGTAGCAGGGAAACATTAGCTTTTTGTCTCCGAAAAATGATACAAGCCAACAAAAGTTTACTCAGATATGCATTATTAGAATAGGGAAACATTAGTTGATATGTAAAGATAAAAGAACAATGACTGAACTTGCAAGAATGAGGACATACGGGATGGACACAGGAAGGGATGAGTCCAAGATCCTCCCCACAGGCCAACATATCGGAGGAGTTCAATAGTACAGGCAGAGTTTTCATTGCATTCTGACGCCATAGATCTTCTTGCCGGCAAAAATAGTAATCACAGTATAATCTCCTGAGTACATTTTTGCTGTGGGAAGCAAAGTTTGCCGAGAAAATTAGAAACTAATAATGCAGATTGGAGAATGTTGTGTATTTTAAGACAGTTTTATCATTTATTGGTTCTAGATTGGAAAAGACCCAATGGAATAACTATTGATATGAATGTTTAATAGGAATAGACAAGAAACAATTTTCACAATGAAAAAGTATGCTTATATAAATTATTTTGTCCGACTCATAGTTTACATGGTTTGTCCAGTTCAATGATCTACTTTACCCAGCCAACCGTACTCAGTTAATTGGCTCGTTAGTTCACCCTTCTAGTCTGACTGGCCCATCTGGCATGACTGATCCATTTGACTCGTTTGGCATGCTCCACCAAACTAGTCCAACTGACTCATCTAGTCCACACACTCGATCCAATCAGTGAGTCTGACCAGACCAATCTCAGGTTATTCCAACATGCGAGGTCAACTGATTTTTAGCAGATTACTTGGCCCACCTAGCCTGATTGATTCAAAAATCTTGCCCCTTGATTACTTGTTTGTAATATATCTATATATATAAGGGTTGAATAGAACAAGAAAGAATATGTATCATTTGAAGAATGGAATACAAACAGAATAGTTATTTCTAGAATAAAGGAATCACATTTTCATAAAAATTGGTACTCCAAGCTCATTGTTGCAACTAAACATAAAATGCTTATTCCATGGGTATTCATATATAGAATAAAATAGTTATTTTCATGAGCTATGAACCAAATGCACCATCAAAGAAAAAGAAACAGCCTTAAACCAAATAGGAGGAAAGAAATTTATTCCTCAGCGTAAGAGCATATATTGGTACCTGTGTTCATCTAAAGCTTTAAAATTGGAAGTGTCTTCAAGATTAAAACGAGGATAAAATTTCCTTGGGTCTTCAGGATCTCTGATAAGAACAATATTCTGCAAAAATATAATGTTTAACCAACAAGAATTTTTTTCAAGGTCCTCTCTTGGAAAACACCATTTTTTGCATTCACGAACATGTGATTCTAACCTGTATAAGCTCCAAAAGATCACTTTGTATCTTGCTTTCTTTCTCCAACCACAGTGACTTTTCAGGAAGGGATTTGAATTTGGATATAAGCTTTTTCTCTGTATTGCAATCTTCCTTGAACTGAAATGCGAAGCAACTGAAGAGATTGGTTGACTTTATGCTGATAGGCTATCAATTTAAAAGGTTCAGGAAATCTAAATGTGCATTAAAATAAAACAATCTCGAACTGTCTCTGGATTCAAGCAAATATAAGTAGCTGAATATATTTGATTATGTTGCTGCATCAATTAATTCTAGAGGTTCCAAGCTATAAAAATTCAACAAACATTCTTATAAAAACTGTACCAAAAGAATTTATATATAAGACTTCTCAAATCAAATTGAACCATTTTGCAACCAAAAAAACTGATTTAGATTATATTTTCTATTTTAAGATAATTACAGAATAACGGGCTCTCCTGCAATCCTACTTGAATTGCCAAGTTCTTATGAGTCTTGCAATTAGTTATATCAACACAAAATCAGTATAGATGGGGGAAAAATAACATCCAATATTATATGATATAGAATGAACCATTAATCTAGTTGTATTTTACCTGCATTGGCCTGTCTAAATTTACATCCAACACTAGAATCCAAGTTAGTTCAAAATTTAAATGTATAATGCTCAATTTCATCCCTAACGACCCTACCTCGTAACAGAGCTTTTGGTATTCATTGAAAAAATTTGATGCAATCACAGTCCAAAATGATCCAAATTTCTCCTGCAGAAAAAAAGTAATTCTAAATTAGAATATCATGTTACCGATCATTCATAGCCAAGCTTTGCAAGGAAAGTAAATCAACAGAAACCTGTAAGATTTCTTGCCGAACATATGGACGGCTCAACCGATTGAAATCCCATATGCCTTCCTTTTCAAGCTCCTCCTAAAAATGGAAGATTATTTGACTAGACATAATGAGCACAATATTATAACAAGAATATACCTCATAGAGTGATAACAAAGAACTTAGTATGCTTTTTGAAAGATTGTAAGCTATTCATTGACAAAAATTCTTTGTAATTGATGATATATTGTATTACCTGACTCAAGGCAATAGATGGACGGAATTTTCCAACTAAACCAGTAGCAGCATGATCAGGAAGTTCCCAAATTCTAAAGAAACCTAGAATGTGATCTATCCTATAGGCCGTAAAATACTTTGCCATCTGTTAATAGCAAGAAAACCACAGAAAGATAAGAGAAGAAATCAGCCTGAACTGACACACGACACAAAAGATGATAATAACACACTTTAGAACCTGTGTCAGCCGAGCTCGCCACCATGCATAATTGTCCTTTGACATTTCCTCCCAGTTATATGTAGGAAAACCCCAATTCTGTCCATTTTTGTCAAAATAATCTGGAGGAGCTCCAGTGGATGTGTTCATACGAAATAAGTTTGGATATACCCATGTATCCACACTGTTCCTGTCAACACCTATTGGCAAATCACCTTTCAATACAATTTTTTTCTGCCTTGCATAATCTGCTGCTTCTGATAACTATCAGAAAGAAAAACAGAACGAATTACAAACCCAACAGGAAAAAAGGCCAATGCAGGTATTGTGACTAATAAATACAGCCACAAACATCTATGTTTTAAGTGTGAAGGGCATCCATTCTTACTTGCTTATGTAGATGGAACTGAATATAGTAGTGAAAGCATATAACATCATGATGTAAGGCATCTTCCGAGACCAGTTTCTCAAGCTGAGAAAGAAGTAGTTTATTAGCCGAGGAGACATACACTATTAAGTTAGATAATATGCCACCAAATATCTAAGGGTGAGAAAAAAGATACTGTTTATAGCCAAAAAGTATCCATGAAAATTTTAAAAGAAATTCTGTAGTACCTTTTCACTGGAGAAATGAGAAAAACTACCCCATTGAGTGCGATCTGATGTCTCAAAGAAGTCCCTTAGAAAACAATATGCTGCATATGGTTTCAACCAATTCTGTTCAAGGAATTCTAGATTCAGAGGCAAAGAAATACATTGCCCTAATTAAGTGAAAAAGTTAAGC
Source organism: Curcuma longa (assembly GCF_044706935.1). Classification (NCBI taxonomy): domain Eukaryota; kingdom Viridiplantae; phylum Streptophyta; class Magnoliopsida; order Zingiberales; family Zingiberaceae; genus Curcuma; species Curcuma longa. Next base: position 12,930,685 of record NC_133868.1, read on the forward strand.
TCACAGTCAACTTAGACTTCCATCATAAATATTGTAACATCATACAACACAGATTTGAATTGTTGAATACCTCATTGTCGGAGAGGAATGTTTTAAAAGCGCCTGAATTTAGTATTTTTCCCTTTTCTAAATCAAATATTTTCTTCGAAATTGATAATTTAGCAGCCATTGTAGCCTCATAATCAACATCCTGTGTTCAGAAAAGGAGTTTAAAAAAGGAAAAATTGAAGTTCAAAGAGTTGATCAATAAAAAGACATGCAATCTACTCAAAGGAAGGTCCAGTTTGACATACAGATATAACACAGTTGAAAATTACAAAGTGGACTTCTCACAACAAACCATATTATTATAGATTAAATCATGAACATAGAATTGCATTTAAGTTTTGTGCCATCAGCAAATTTCTAGATTGAATTTTTCTCCTAGCAAGAATAGCATAGATTGAAGGTGTGTTTTGACATAAAGCGATTTGGGGTCTTAAATGGATATGAAAGTTTTGTATACTCATTTCTTAGGATTAATGGACGTTATAAATGAAGCACTATAAAAGTTCTAGATTGATATTTCATCCAATTAATACCAATATTTTTCCATACATGATAGTTCGAAAAGAAAGCTCCCTCCAAACCATTCAGGAATTATGGCGTGGTGTGAATTTCAGTCCTGAAACAAAGCTAGTTAATGTTATGCAAAATTACCTTTTTATCCAATTGTTGTTTCATCTTCAGTATCTCTTCCTGCAATAAGAAAAGAACATCAAAAACACAATAAAAAGTATTCAGGCACTGAACAGATGAAATCTCATGGCATCAAATACTTAATGTCACATAATTAAAGGTTAATGAGAAAACCTTAATGTTTTCTGGGATGTCTTCTGAAAGGGCTTGAACTCTCAGGTACAAAGGATGCAATGCAAATACAGAGAGAGAACTGGCAATTTCAGAAGTTTAAAATATTAGAAGAGGGACCAACAATTTATGTAAATTTGCTGGAAAATATAATAGATGCTAAATAGCAAGGATGCTGATAGAAAGACACTCTGATTGAATTACTGTCTTAAGCAACTAGCCACTTAAAAAGAGAGGAAAATTTGCTGGGGTTTGTTGGCATTAGTTTTTAACTAAATACATAATATATCAATCTGGTAAATATCTTTTTGTGGAAAAAGAGAGACTGGTAAATACTGTACAAGAAAGCATTCAGAACTGCTGCCAAAGAAATGTTATGATATGCTTGCATTCTAAAGTCTTAACTAATATATGCTGCTGGGCATTACTGTCTACAAATTTGCGGATCTCAATGTGCAAGGAAACTGATTTTAACATATCATTAGAAACACCAGCAATTATATAAATATTCACATAATTAAGGCAACAAAGATGCCTTCAGTAGAATGATTATCCCTTTGCATTTGCGCAGGCCCAATCAGTTCTTGAAACATAATTACCGAAAGATCTTCAATACCTGTATGGATAAGAATCCCACCACATTCTATGAACTGAGGTGTCATTGATCGGAAGAAGCTGTACAAGGTGAAAACCAGATTCAACAGCCCAATCAACAAGCAACTTCAGATCTAGGAATTCTCCAACTCCAAGATCGTCAGTAGATCTAATGGAGAACATTGGTATAGAAACACCAGAACCCCTCCATGCAGTTACCTGTCAAAGTAAATGTTTATTGGTAAGAATCTGCCAATGCCGATCAGCTCAGAGATGGCATGATCTAATCAACCTAACACATTGGGCTTTACTTGATAGTTAGAAACTTGAATCCAACTATATACTTTACCCGAAAGGGGCCATCTGCTAGTACAATGTAGTTGGGAGGATGAATTGACTGGGAGTCAACAGATAACTCTCTGTTGGGTCCAAGTTCAAGGGTAGGATCGGTCGATTCATGAACTTGATAATATTTATACGTGTGACTATGATTAAGGACAAAAATATAAAGTCGGCCCACAAATATACAATAAATAGAACTGTGCAATCCACTAAAATCGCATAAAAGCAATTTTATAATTTAAATTTGGATGGCCAAAGAAAAGGATATTTAAGTGGGAACTCATATTTCCTCAACACACATTCTGCTTTCCAAGTATTGTCTCCTGAATATTTTAGCCTTAGTCCATCCTGTGTCTTCCATTTGCCTAATTGGGAGGCACTTCCAATAACACCAATCTGCAAAGCTATTGCTTTTGAGAACTCCAACAAGAAAATATAAGTTGAAAAGTCTGACAAATATTGATTTTGTTTTCTAATCACAGGAAAGTGATATAGACTCACTGAAGCTCCGTCTTCTATCCTTGAGCATCTAATCATGAATTGAACAACGATTGAATCTGGGAAAAAAAACATCTGGAATCAGAATCCTTATACGTATATACATATATATAATGCGAAACAATGAGAATTTGAATAGTGAACTGCCTTGCCAGTCCAAGCTTTTCAGCAAAACATCAGACCCTTCTTTATCAGCATCCAAGTTTTTCTCTCCACCAAAAATGACATCTTTGAATGCGCTTCTAAGGAACAAAGATTCCGAAGCGTCCTGCAACCCCGACAAACGAACATTGCAATCGCAAACAAAAGAGGCACGCTACGCAATGGAAAACTCCCGACAAAACTCGAAACCCACCTGCCAAAGATCACGAATTTCCACTACGGCTCCTTCCGGTACGTCACTCGGCAGCGTAAACCTCCGTTTCTTCCCCGCCTCCCGCCTCAGCACATTTCGATTGTCGTCGACGACGTAGTAACTGTACTCGCAACTGAAACCAGCGGCGACGGAGACCTTGGCGTACCAGACCAACTCGTCGCCCTGGTGCGACGGGATCAAGGCCAGCCCTCGCTTGACGTTCCCGGAGCCGAGCGGGGGCTGGGAGCCGCAGATGAGGAGGCTCTGCCCCCATTGGGTGTAGTAAGGCAACCGGAAGACGAGGGTGGCGGTGCTGCGGGACTTGATCCCGGAGTGCGATCCCAGGTTGAGCAGCATGGCTCGTCGAAGCCGAGGGGGTCTGGAGCAGGGCAGATCAGGTGTGGGGAAATCGGTGGATGGCGATCTCTTCTGCGATTCCAGTGGGGAGAAAAAGCGGACAACGCGATGGGGATCTGGCTTTCCCCTGCGACGAGCTCACGAGACTGCTCGTGATGCGCGAATTGCTGCAAAAATATCTGCATTTCTGTGCGTCCAGGTTTGAACGGTGGAGGAGTTTTTTTGGTAATTTAATTAGAAGATCCAACTTTTTAGTGTAGATTTTATCTCTCTCTCTATTTTTTATTCTTTAAGTCCTTTTCTAAATAGATCTCTTATAGATCCTTTTCTATTTACGTGATAAACGTAATAATAATTTTAATTTTTGGAAATAAGCCAACATTTATTTGTAGATTTCTTACAATGTTCTAAAAACGTGACTCCATCCATCTCCATTTGATTAGTTATGAGTAAACTTCATCAAATGGGTGATGCTCCCAATTCACCAACTGTTTGGATTTTTTTTTTTTAAATGGCAACTCCCTCAAAAAGGATTGTTCAAATATATCAAAGGAAGGGCCCACGCTATTGCAGAGATTTTTTTTTCTAAGTAATCAGAGTTATATTGAATTATATCTTTCAAGATGTATAATTTGTCCCCGGAGTAATGGTAAGTATCGTTCGATCAGTTACGGCGAGTTTAAAATCCACACCATGATTTACCTTGATATGGAAAATTTTCGTGGAACCGGACCGACCACCTTCAGGGATTGAGAGATTTATCATTTTTTTTCAAGATGTATAATTAGATATTCACTTGGAGCCGATCGTGTGGAACCGATAGAGCGGCGAATTCGACGGATTCACTATTGAAGAAGAACAATAAGTGGATAATAAAGAGTATTTCTCAAAAGAAAAGAGGAAGGGAAGGGAAAAAAAAACGTTCAATGCCTTCCCCTTGGGAGGGGCCATTTGCATGGGTGTGCCCTTAGCATGGGCATGGGCATGGGAGCACATTCCTACCAATATTTCTAGCACCCTATCCAGAAGTCAAGGCCAAAAAGGAGAAGAAAAAGAAGACAAGAAAAGAAAAACATGTTTACAAGAAAGACAAACCAAGGATCATATCCAAGGATGTGATTAATACATGATTGTTGGTCTAGTATCATGGTTGTCAGTGTCCTAATGAAGTAGATAGAAATCCATTAGCTGCTACTGCTCCTCTCAAATGATCATAAGCAAAATAGTGTCCTTTTTTTTTTTTGGGCTAGTGAATTTACTCTGTGCGTTTGCTAACAAATAACTTCCCTATATCTTCAGTAACCACGTTACTCCTGTCAAAACAGAAAAAAAGCTCGAAATTAGATAAATTCCATATAAAGAGAGAGATGTAATTATATATATCTATATATAGTGTGCATCTTTTTTAGGGGTTTCCTAGGATAAATCATGGCAACTTCCTTTGGTTCCTTATGCAAAGAGATCCAATCAATCCCTTACTAGGGAACCAACAATAGCAAAGAGAAGTGAAGTTTTAATTGTCATCGCAATGGTTAACAGAAATATATTTATGCACATATCAAATATCATTGAAACATTATTTAATATAAATCAAATTATGGATCTAATCTCAATAGGAAAGCATAATTATTAGTTGAGGTTCTTCTTATATGTTTCTAATATGTTGCTCTAAAATTTAAATGATATTGATTGTATAATTATTATAGACTTGCAGTCGAAAGCAACAAACTAAGTGAAAGACTTTATAGGATCAAAACTCATTCTAGGGATGCAAGATACACTAAGAATGTTTTTTTTTTCATTGCCCAATTACATAGATGCTTTCAAATGAAATCTCAGCTACTTTTCTTATGATAACAAAGGGAGAAGATCAAGTTTAAAGCTAACCTTCCACGGAGCTGGGGTGGTACTAACAAGCCATCATGTGTGTCGGGAACATTTCTTAGATGTAATAATTCCCCTCTAGGATGCTTCTTAGGCGGTTGATGATTGTTTGATCCATTTTCTTGTCTCTTTCGTGATGCACTTTCTGCAACTGCTGCAGCAACTCTAGAGGAATGGTCATTGCCAACCATTTGGTTTGATTGCAAAGCAGGTGATGGTGCAGCAAATAGAGCTGATACACTTGGAAGTCCCTCCAGTGATGGTGGTGGCAAGGGAGAGATTACATTTGGATGTTGATTTGTTGCCATGTTACCACTGGGATACAATGTGTGAAGAGAAAGGAAGTGAAGAAGATTGATATCGATGATATGAAGAACCCAAAATACAAGCTCTCCTTATATTTTGAAAATCCATAAAAAAAAACAGTATAAGAATCATAGACAGAATTCTATCATGATAAAGATGCTGCATTTGGGTTGTTTTTGAAGACTCGGCGTCTGTCTAGTTTCTGAACCACACTGGTATTTAGGAAAAAAAAATGGAAACTTTAAAACTATCAGAAGCTAGTTATATGACATATATGCACTCTATAAATATTACAACACCAATGCCTACAACCTCGAAGGAGAAATTTCTTCCATGAAAAAAACTGTTATGACCCCCAGGAGTCAAGCACTGCAGATGTCAATAAAGAGAAAAGGAGAGTGAGAAGGAGAAGACAAATGAGGAAGAGGTGAAGAATCAAAAGGGAGAGAGCGGTAGAAGAAAGGTACAAGAAGAGATAAGAAGAGCGAATTTTTAGTATACCTTCCCTCTGACTCCTGAAATAGTAATAATTGGCATGAGAGCCAACCATGGGCGATGACTCCCAACAAACCATGTTGGAATTTTCCAAGGAAATACTAGAAGATCATAATGAACAGCATACTCTATATGCCCAAGAATGAGCAGAATAATAAAAGTGTTTTGTGCAGGTTTCAGAAATGATGAAAACAACAAAAGCTATCCAAAGGTGGCATAAGATGGACGACAAAGGCCATCAAACTCAATGCATGATGAAGATAAAGACTTGAAGGAACCTCGTAACTACTCAATGATAATTATCCATGAATTCCTTTAGTCCCCAGTAATGCAAGCACCTACCACCAACAACTTGCACCCTGTTTTTGTCCTTATCAATTTGAGAAGGGCATACAATTTTATCAACAAGCAAGTAGCTCCCAATAAATAAAAAACAACATGAGAATCTCAACTTCTTGGTGTTGATTGCCAATTAAGAACGACACCAAGAGACTGAGGTATACTCGGGAATCTAGCTACTAAAGTATTAATGGGCACAAACTATAACAGTGGATTTCCTTATTCTTCCATTAACAAAATTTGATGATACAGTAGAGACTAAACGTCAACCACGTAAAGTACCATTCTCTCAGACTTCAACACCATGAACATGGTCACAAAGCAAGGAACGACAGCTGCAAGGGACACAACAATAACCGCAATTAACATCTTTAGAAGACGAGCAGAATAAGTGCTAACATCTGTATGACCACCCACTTGTTAAACAAAGGGAACCACCGCCAACAATTCCCACTTACCTAGTGATTGGGGTCAAGCACAAACTCAATGGGAGCAAGAAATCTTATGAACTTAGTCCACCTCACAAAACAAGCACGAATTCAGTAGGGTAAGAAAGATTATGAACCTAATCCACCTCCCTCTAGGTCAAAGCAGGGATGACTCGACGATAGTAAAGGAAGGGAATCATTCTCCACGAGTATAATATAGGAGAATTGCACCCATTAAAAAACCCTAACCATTAAGTTGAACAGCGACAAGTCGTAAAGAAAGAGCGGGAGGAGGCAAGGGTTACCGATTCCGGGAAATAGGAGGTGGAATCGAAGACGGCAGCCGCGGAGGAGCGGGTGAAGAGAGAGAAGGAGCAACAGATTTCACTTCGTCGATCTCCTCCTCTTCGTCGGAGGCGGCGTAATCCACCAGCGGCGACATGTTCGCCTCTTCAGCTTTTTTTCTCTCGTTGTTTTCTTCTTCTTCTTTCAACTGAGTTCATTTTAGAAGATAATTACATTTCACCCCTTCCAAACTTTAAGAACTCTTCAGAGAAACCCTCAGAATTTCAAAATTGTTAAAAAAATACTTTAGTGTTTCTAAATTCATCATTCACCCACGAACCACAACAATTGCTTGTTAAAAATTGTTTAATTTTATTATTTTAAAAATAATAAATAATTTCACCAATAAAAAAAATTTATGTCATTTTTAAACTCAGCCATTTTACTTTCAACTATTGATTAATAATTTCACAGATAAAAAGAGCTAAAAAATTAGAAGGTGTTTGAGATTTTTAAAACTGTAAAAGTTGTTTTCCAGAAAATTACAAACTGTGGAGGTGTGAAATGAATTTTTTCACCTTGTATCGATAAGAAAACCCCTTGGATGCTCTTGCCATTATTATCCTTCGTTCGGGCACGCGGCTGTTTACACATTCCAGATCGAGGCGAAGCGATTCAAGATTCCTGATCGAAATGGACCAAAAGCCGGCGGAGATCAGCAGCTCCAAGATGTTCGGCGGCTACAACCGTCGCTTCCGCCACTTCAGCCCCACTCTGGGCTGCGCCATGACATTCACCGTCTATTTCCCACCGTCCTCTTCCCCTTCCCAGAAGTTCCCGGTACGCTTGCCACTTCTCTCTATTTTGATTCCTTTTTCTTTTACTCTGGCCACCAGATTACTGCCCTTGTTTTGTTAATTTAGCTGCATTATTGAGATTGTTAATCTTTTGTACGCGCTAATGAAGCCTGCCTTTTAGCCTTTCCTCTTGGATGTGCATCTGTGTTTCACTTTTTAGGTTACAAAATTAGGATATTAGGAAATAATAAAAAAAGTCATTTTTATAAATTTCTTTGTATTATACGTAACAACGAATTTTCTTCTTCGGGTTTTGTACGGGACGTAGACCTAGTGAACTCTTTTGTCACTTAAGATCTGGACGTGTAAATGAGCTGATCCAAATTCATCTGTGCAGTTATTTAATATACAATAATTTTCATTTTTGAATCGATGGTTTATGATAAGTATGTTCTAATAGTGTAATGCTTTGTTGACCTTATCCATTTTAGATTTTTTTTATAAATAAATCAAGTAGAAATATGAGACGAGCTAACGTGTTGAGGAGGAGATATTCTATACAGGCACACATTAGGCCTTGTAGTATTGATAAAGATTTTTGTGAAGCGTGATTCATCATCCATGGGCTAGATGCCCTATTTTATAGACATGAGTATCATATGTGGGAGGAAAATTTGGATGAGAATAGCATTGGCACTATGGTAAATCAAAGCATATATGGAAGGAATAATCTTTCCTTTGACACCCCCTCAAGCTGAGATTCTACAGATAGATAAAGTTTCAAATAGAGATATCAAATGACCACATAGTGTAGAAGAGGTCCACCAAGTGTCTTAGAGGTTTCAACTTTGACAGCAATCAATCAGAAATAACTCAGCTGGCTTTGCTGGTTGAGCTGCTCATTTGATTGTCCTTGGCATCACTTGGTAATTGGCTGACAATAGTGACATGCAGACAGGATGCAAGAGATCACAGATGAAAAAAATGAGTTGAAGGAAATGCTCTCATAGGCAGTTGACAGAGTATCATGAATATGTATAGTGATGCCTCAATAAGGGATGTCAAACTTCATTTCAGCATTAGTGGCTAGGGCATCGACAGAATGACTTTGCCTGGAATTGGACAAGGAGCACCTGTATAAGAACATGAACTTTGAGGAGCTGTCAATAGTTATTACATTTTGTGGCTTTAGCATGGATGACCTAGATAGTTTTTGGGTGGATTAGTGCCTTGAAGCTACTGCACACATGTGCTACATCTTTCATGCTCTGTTGAACATATGATAGATTAACTTGGTAACTAGGCAAAATAGGAAGGAGGATGGGGAGGATGATTAAATTGTCTTTTCAATCTGTACATAAATGATTTGTAATGTTATTGCATGATACTTCATCATATTATTCGTCTCATAATTATGATACAATTAGAAAACAAACTGATTAAATCAGGGCAAAGAAGGGTAGATAAAGGAACAATTTTTTCTCCTAACAAGATGCTTACATTACCTAGACTTCTGGATGTAATTTGATGCTTTTTCTTCTCCTTGTACAGGTTGCAATTAACTTGTCACTTCTGATTATGACTTTTGTATTGTAGTTTATTGATTTTGTTCTGGTCTTTGGTAAAAAAATTCTGAAAATTTACAATAAAACAAAATTGGGGTGTTCTGTTAGTTGCTTTTCTGATACTGCTTCAAATTTTTTGGCCTAACTAGTAAACTTCAAATTATGTCAGATCCTTTACTGGCTATCTGGGTTGTCATGTACCGATGAAAACTTTATTATCAAATCTGGAGCACAGCGAGCAGCTTCAAGTGAGGGCATCGCTTTAGTTGCTGCTGACACATCTCCAAGTAAGCTATTTGCTAAGGTGTAATAGTTACTGGGATTTAGGTGTTTTTTTTCTTCTTCTATTCTTCAATGTTGGTTTGATACCAGATTTTTTACATGACTGCATCCCAGGCAATCCAATATTAGTGCCTTTAAGATATCTCTTTATAATAGTTCCCTGTTTGGGGAGAAGTTTAAAACTCTTAAATGAGATAGAGATTGTGCTTCAATGAATCATTGAAATTCTGACATGACAAGCTATTTTATATCATTGTAACTTTTTTACCGAGATATTATTTTTGTATAAATTTATCAACCAATCATTTTGCACAAGTTTGTCAAATTCATTGTTCAATATAGAAGCCTCTTGTTTTTTTTCAATTTATTAAAGTTCATCGTCAAAGTAAAAGCATTAGAGCAAACGAGGATTAAGGTATTTCAAATTACTGTATCACCTTTTAAGAGAAGTGTATTTCATGTTACTTTATGACATACAATTTTGGGGAACCGCCATCATGTTATCACACAGTGATGGGTATCATTTTAATTTTTCAGAATGAGACGAGAAGTGCAAATTTTATCCTCCTGCTCTGCCAGCAATTTCTATACTAAATTAGAAAACCCATATTCAGGTGTATTTCTATGTGTCCCATAAGCATCATAAATATTGGTTCTTCATGCCCCCCCCCCCCCCCCCCCCCCCCCCATTATTACCTTTGTGGTTGATAAGATTTAATGTGTTTTGAAATTTGATTGCTCAGCAGATGGACTAGGATTATGCAGTACATAATATGTTTCTTTGTGTTCCATGCAGGGGGATTAAATGTGGAAGGGGAGGCAGATAACTGGGACTTTGGAGTTGGTAAGCATAGAAAGTGCATGTTTTAAGCATATTTGATTGAGTGAGATTCTATCTCCCTTTCATATTTTATTCAAGCAAAGAACATTGTTGGTTCCACAGGTTAGTGTTTCTCAGGGACTTTGAAAATCTTCCTACATACTTTTTTTGTATGCAGTGGAACTAGGTCAATGCCTAAACAATTGATAATATGATGCACTGGAAATCCATCATTGCTTTGAGACCAAAAAAAAAAAAAAAGGGTGAAGCATGGATGTGCCTTTGATGTATGTGGGGAAGAAACAAAGATGGGAATTTACCTTCCAAATTCAGTATAACCATATAGAATTGCTAATCTCAGTCTGAATATGTAGCTTGTATTTGTAAGCCTGATTGGAACATATAGATCCATTATTATACTACATTCTGCATTTTTAGTGGGTCTACTTTGTTCTCCTCTCGTTTTTTCCCCATTAAAATCATGATCATTTTTTGGGTTTGTGTGCGTTGAGTGCATATATAATATAATTTGCTTGCATTTATTAGTCCCTGCAATATTTCATGAGATTATGGCCATCTTGGATTACTTTACTTTGCATTTAATAAAAATATTGAAGCATAACATGTAAATCATAATCTTAGGAAATGAACGTATCAAAAGTTTACACAAAACTCATTTGCATAAGTATAATATAACTCATATAATTTATTTATGCAGCTTCTTTATCTATTATTTGAATTTTCATTCATATAAATTGTCCATAGGTTTTTTGACAATTATTTTTACAATAACATAGGGAAAAAAACAATTCCTATGTTTCATTCTCATAGCTATACTCTCAGAGATAATCTCTAATTTGTTAAACCCTTCAAGGTAATTTTACCAATTAAAATTAATTTTTTGTTTCAAACCTCTCTGGAAATTACTAATAAGAGGGAAATTTTCTTTCCTTAGATTGCATATCAGTTTTAAAATTGGCTTTAATTTTCAAGTCTAGTCCTTAATTCACATGTCTTCCCTACTGTATGATACCTACTGCTGTCTCATTCTTAACATTAAGGAATAATTCCCTGTCATTTCTTGATTGAACTCATTTTTTGTTTTTTGTAGGTGCTGGGTTTTATCTAAATGCCACTGAGGAGAAGTGGAGAAATTGGCGTATGTATGACTACATCATAAAGGAATTACCAAAAGTTCTCGCTGAAAATTTCGAACAACTTGACATCACAAGTGCATCAATCTCTGGGCATTCGATGGGTGGACATGGCGCATTGACTATATACTTGAAAAATCTGGAAAAATATAAGGTACTTTGAAATGTTGGCTCGAATTAACAACAGCTATGTAAGAAAATTACATGAGTGTATGTCAGTTCGTCTTGCTATTGTTTTCAGTCAGTTTCGGCATTTGCACCCATTGCAAATCCCATAAATTGCCCTTGGGGTCAAAAGGCATTTTCAAACTATCTTGGCAGCAATAAGTCAGACTGGGAGGTATGCATCTTGCAATTCATCTGTCAGAGAACTGTTGAATTCTTGAGAACATTAAAATTTAACTTCTATTTTCTGTTACTTTCAGGAATATGATGCAACATCTTTAGTTGGAAAAAGCACGAATATTTCAACAACCATCTTAATTGACCAGGTATTAATATTGTTTTGTTTATTTACAATTTTTTTGTCAGCCATCTTTCTTTTGCCTTTTGCAAGTTAAATGCATCCTTGATGGTAAGACCTTTTCTGGGATGCTTGGTTTTAGGAATGGAATAGTGACTAGGAATAAAAGAAGAAATAAGTATTCATTAGTTTGGTTTATGAAATAAAATAGATATGAAACAATTGTTGTTATATTTGGTTCATAAGAAGTTCAAGAATAAACAAGGAATAGTTTACAAAATGATTAAACATCTCTATATGAAATATTTTATCTGTCAAGTCTAACTCTCATGATCTACTCGGTCCGGGGCGGCCAAACTTCCCTACCCATCTGCCCTGTCCAACCTGACCATGCTAATTGGTCCTTTAGTCCATTTTCCTATTTTGATTGACCCATTCAACTCACTCGGCTCAAGTATTATGTGCTTTGGCCCTCCAGTTTAACAACAGTTCCATCCAGATGATCACTAAAACTCATCTAATAGTTCGTTACCTCTAAAGATTTGGTAGCATTGTGCCATCCGCAGTGTGTAAAGAAGCCAGCCTGGTGTGATTTTGTTTCCAATGGTTTCCATCTTCCTAAACACTGCCCGACTCCACCTGCGGCACACTTTGGAGAGAATCTAGCTGGCGTACTTGATATGAGTTCATCACAAGTCAGGTTCCAGCCGGAAAAAGCTATTTGGCAGCAGAAAATGGGTAATCTTATAAGTTTGTGGCATCACTTGTATTCCCCTTGGGTAAATACACAATCGACATCATTCAATTAGTGTACACAAATAGGGAGTTGCCATCATTCAATTACTGAAGTCCTGAAACCTCCAAAATAACTCTACAACCATGAGATCGCTTACAATTAGTGTACACACAATAGGTGCCGCTGATGATTACAATCCAACCCAAACCGAAAAATGCCTTAGAAACTAGTTCCATCACGAAGGGCCAAGTAGAAAGCTGTAAATTGAAGAACTGTTATATGATATTCTTTAGACGGCTACACAATATCTGAAAGCAATTTAATAGGACACTTGTTCCATCTTAACATGGTTCTAATCCCATATAAGAATGTGATGTATGGTTGTTTTAGCCGTTTTATTATTTTTAGCTACTCGTACTATGATTCAAGAACTGTAGCTTTGTTTTTTCAATGAATACCAATTCCTCAAATTCTGACACAATTGTGGTTTGAATGACAGGGAGAGAACGACAACTTCCTTCCCAACCAACTTCTTCCAGCCAACTTTGAGGCAGCCTGCAAAGCTGCCAACGTTCCATTGGTACTTCGAATGCAGCCTGGTTACGACCATTCTTATTTCTTCATCGCAACCTTCATAGACGACCACATCCACCACCATGCCCAAGCTCTCAAATCGTCTTAAAATCATGAAAAATCTACCGCCAATGCTGCGGTTTCCTGGACGCAGAAGATGTTGCATCACTTTGTTTGTGTGCTGGCTTGTTTCAACTGAACCAGGTATTTTCACTCTATTGGCGAAAACTTACTTTCTTTTTAGAGTTGCAGGTCTGTAGTATGTCTGTTTCCCTACTTTCTTTATGTTATGAAAAATATGATTTCACTTAGGAATTTGTTCATTTTGTGGAAAATTGCAAAGTAGTAGAGGAAGGGTCCATCGATACTCAAACGCAGCCTGGTTATGACCATTTGTATATTTCATAACCCTCATAGGCAATCACTTCCACCACCATGCCCAGGCTCTTAAATCCTCTTAAAATTGCATAAAATTTTTCTTGATGCAACAGATATAATCTTTTACTTACTTCCCTCAAACTTGGGATATATATTCTTTTTTAATGACTTTCTCCCCTTGTTTTCTGTTTCCCTCTAGTTATTCCATTCCCTCTAGGAAATCGAGCCTAAAGTTTGCAATAGAATCGAGGAGAGTTAGAATTAGTGTTTATTTTAAAACATCCTCTAGATTTTTGTTTTTTTTGGCACATACAATAATTAGCCTCAGTGCTTAATATATCTGATCCCAACTACTTGGGGGGGAAAAAGGAGCAAAATTGTTTGATAATAATGGTCAAACAAATTAACCATAATTCTAGAAGAAGATAATAATGGTCATTTATTGAATATTCAATTAAAATTAAATTGAATCGAATTAATTAAAATTGAATAAAATTAAATTTTTTTAAAATTAATTGAATCGGTTAAATTTTTAAATAAAAATTAAATAAATTAAATCAATAAAATATCAATTAATTCGATTAAAAATTAAATTAATTGAAATAATTAAAAATTTTTAAATATTATAAAAAATTTATTAATTAATTAAAATTTATAAATTTATTTATTTAAAAATTTATTAATTATTTTTTATTTTAATTTATTAATTTTTAAAATCAAAATCAAATTGTTATTTTTAAAAAATAAATTAAAATTTTGAAATAATCAAATTGAAATTTTAAATTCTACCTATTTATTAAATTTAATTAAATTTTTATTCATTCTTAATCATTATTTTGACTTTGTATATTCAATCAGAGGGGGCCTGGCAAGACAAATTCCGTAAGGTAGGGGCCTGGTCAAGCCATGAGTGAGCTAATGCTCGAATTGTGAGATAACTATTCTATTCCTTCAAAAGATCTAACTATTCCTTCAAAAGTTAACCCTAAAAGGAAGTGTTTTTTAGGTGGTTGAAATGCGGGATGAAGGAAATGACTGGAGACAGAATTCACGTGTCGCTTTCCTTGAAATAGTGTGGAGATATAAAGGGAAGTTCATTGCTTTTATTTTTTATATATATATATATATATATATATATATATATTGTTATTTCATTAATGCTAACAATTATTTGAAACACACAAATTTGATTAATAATATATGGAATAGATTAGCTCAATCATCAATTCTTTCAGAGTTCAATCAATGCTCAATGGTAATGCTATGATTGTGAGATAAGTAAGTAATCAATCTCTCAAGGTAGGAGGTAGGTCTCTTGAAAACAAGGGGAGGGGGGTGGGTCCTCTTTCCATGGTCGGAAATAAAGGGTTAGAATAGGAGAAACCTTTTATGGATTCAAATTTTATTATTTTATTTTATTTTTATGTTTTTGATTTATTAAATTAGCTAGAAACTAAACAATCAACTTACTTATCCCTCCCTATCAACATTTTTGCTCTATGTGGCTAAACTTAATCTAGATTTATTAAAGCCATATTTAAATTGTCACATAACTTTGTGTAATGTCCGATCGACATATCCATCGACACAATCTTTCTAAAGATACGCATGATAAGAAGGAATAGTCGACAACATATGAGTCACCACTTTTTTCAAAAAGAAATATGGCGAGAACAATATACATGTAGAACAATAGTATCCACTCATCTCATTTTTATTATTATGAGAATAATATATTTTGAGAATAATATTATTCATCTCATCATCGAAATCCATGTTGCCACCCCAAATTCATGATGCCTTTTCTTTTAATTTCTTGCATAAGTGTGATAGTGGAGTGGATAATATTCAAGTTCTTAGTCTTAACATTGAAGCAATCACATCTCCACTTTGCCTCACACATTTTTTGGGGATAAAAAAAAGGTTGAAATAATTTAGGCATCTTTCATGGAAATATGTTGTCTCTCAAAAGTAATGCACACAAGTATCATCTTGATATATAATGTTGATTACCTCCGGGGTGGATGTGATGTAGCGATAAAATATTTAAGAGAAGAATAAATAAGAGGATTAGAATTCGAATCTTAGTAGAGATGATGATGAGACATCATTTTTCTCTTCTTAACCAACAATCTTAATTACCGCAAGGAATAATGCATGTTTTGACATTTCCCAATTGAATCTACAACAACAAAAACATGTGTAATTAAATTCATATGGAAGATCTAGATGACAATAATCTTCGAGACAGCACAATCTTTGCTATATAAATCACTTGGATTCTTTGTGTACCCGTTAACCCCACCGCCTCCGCAAGTGTACCTCTCGAAGGGTTCACATGAAACTCTTTCGACTAATGTTGAAATTTAACACATGTCATCTCAATGATAAAGTTTACCCTAGTTTCATAAATTGAAATGAATATAGTGGTTTGCGTTCGATGTTGATTGACGTTGTCCCGGCTAAGCTATGAATCGAGAAATTTGCCGATGTTTGATTAGGATTCTAGTACATACTTTAGATCTAACCTAGCCATATTTACCATATGAGGAAAAAGCAAGATAGTGATATCTCATTCTCATAGGGAGAGGGCCACAAAAGACACATTTTGTACTAAGCAATGTGAGGTGGTGTTTAGGTTGGTCCAATGCCATGTATTTTGCTCCCCTCCCCACATGATGCCCAAATGCTCCATGGCTAATTACATCACTCTCGCTCGCTTGATGAGTTCATTTCTCGAAGCATTCGGGTCCATTTCAATTCATTGGATGCGTTCTTGAAGCATTCGGGTCCATTTCGATTCATTGGATGCGGTCTTCGATGAGTTCTCGATGTTTATTAGGGAATACTAATGTCAATCTCATTGAATCGTGAAATTGAAAGCGTGTCAATAAGGAGAATTTTAACTCTAATGATTTAGATTGAATTCAAATGGGGCTAAGTCTAAGTCATGGGTTTCTTTAACCGTTTATAATCTTCATTCAATATCTAAACCCTAGCTAAATTGTGTGTTTACTTCGGAGGACTCCGAGAAGTCGAGCTAACTCTTGCTCGATTGGAAAGCCAAAATGTAATCGATCCTTGGTGGACAATCTTATGGAGGGTCCCTCCCTCTATGAAATTCTCGTTGCGACCTAAGGGACAAGAACTAAATGGAACATAGTGAGTTGTAAGAGACATGAAAGGAGAAAGGAGAAAGGAGAGGTATAATTTTGTTCCCATTATTAGCCTTTTGCTGTAGGATGGTCCTGCTCCCCTTTTGGAAATATCTGATCTGGCATACATGTATCTTTTAATTAATGGTGAGAGAGATGAGTCATTTTAATGAATTATCACGCGAATCATAAATCATATCAAAAAATATTATAAAAATAGGTTAAAAACAAAACATTTGAAATGAGATTCACATTTTGAATAACAATTGGTTACGTTGGCCCTCCAAACCAATTCAATAAGATCATCCTATCCTTCGCGCCTTTTGTCCTTCAAAATTAATTTCGAAGTCTCGAGATGGCAAATTCATCGAACCCCGACCGGCCACTTTGAGCTAACATTCGATAATTGGTACGCATAAGCATAGTTAGCAACAACTAGCTAGGTGTGACCTTCGCAATTGCGTTGGTAGTTGTTGTTGGTGGTCATGGCCATATGCAGGGCCCTCTCCAACTGAGTCTTAGTGTTGGGGAAAAGGCTCACCACTTAGACCCAGGACGGGCGAACCGGCCGGCAACTAGGCAAGGACCCCCCCTACATTGGTTCGATTAGGAAGAGTCAAGCTTTTTTTTTTGCTATTCCATCAGTAGTGGAACCAGGGCCCTTCAAGGCATGTAGCAATGGATTGACCCTAGAAGAAGATAAAATAGGTAGTACCAGAATCGAATCTTTATAGTGCTCAAAGTTACAACTCGAATATGATGGTCAAAATTGGTACAAACGGAACAAATCGGGATCATTACCGATAGGTGTTGTCGTGCATAACTCATTCAAACTCTTGTGCCGATCGACATGAATCGAGCTTGGCCGTGGATTTGAATATCTAATTTATTATGCTTAATAATTGAATTCAACAGATCATCCCACACATGTCAAAATGATCTCGTAACATGTTTAAAATGTTTGTTCGTGTTAATGCGATTTCAAATTTCATGTTGTAAATAGTTGAGACTGATAAAACACGATTTAACAACGACAACTACAGTTGGCCGTGGGTCACGGTGCTTGTCTTCGTATAAGAAACACATCTTTTTCTTAGTGACAAATAGAAAAAGGAGAAAAAGAAAAATAAATTAATTAATTTAAATTTTGACAGAATCATTCGTGTATCTTTATTTAATTCCAATCCACCAAAATCTTTTACTTCAATTCGGCCCTTTAAATTCTCTCAATTCCCTCTTCTTTCCACATCGTCAATGTGCTCGTAAATAACTAACAAACCATTCACCATGCAAAGCAGCAGCAGCTACTTCCTTCACCTCTTCGTCGCCGTGGCCCTCGCTGGCGCCGCCACCATGCACGTCTCCGCGCCGGTGGCGCCGCCGCCGCTGCTGGGGTCGCTCCGCCTAGAAGGCAGCCTGAGCTTCGACGAGGGCGACTTGTCCGCCGCCGCGCGGGACTTCGGCAACCGGCGCCGCCTGCTCCCCGCGGCGGTGGTGCGCCCCGCGTCGGCCGCCGACGTGGCCGCCACCGTGCGGAACGTGTTCCGGCAGCAGGGCGCCGCGCGGTCTGGGGCGCTAACAGTGGCGGCGCTCGGCCACGGGCACTCGCTGAACGGCCAGGCGCAGGCCGCCGGCGGCGTCGTCCTGCGCATGGAGTCGCTCGCCGCCGGCGGAGGGATGTCGCGGGCGGTGGTGCGGCCCGGGGCCGAGGCCGAGGCGTACGTGGATGCCTCTGGCGGAGCGCTGTGGATCGACGTGCTGCGGGAGAGCTTGAAGCAGGGGATGGCGCCCAGGTCGTGGACCGACTACCTCCACCTCACCGTCGGCGGAACGCTCTCGAACGCTGGCGTCAGCGGCCAGGCCTTCCGCCACGGCCCCCAGATCAGCAACGTCCTCCAGCTCGAGGTCGTCACAGGTTTGTGTCATTCGAATCAACAATAATAATTCTATATAATATATATATATATATATAATTAATAATTCATCATGAAAAAAAATGCGAACGATTATATTGTTGGAGGCAGGCAAAGGCGAGGTGATGAACTGCTCCGACAAGGAGAATGCAGATCTATTCCATGCTGTTCTTGGCGGTCTCGGCCAGTTTGGAATCATCACCAGAGCTCGGATCGCACTCGAGCCCGCACCGAAGATGGTAATGCATCGATACGATACGATACGATACGATGATTCCTATTCCTATTCCTATTCCTAATCCTATTACTTCGTTGCAGGTGAAGTGGATAAGAGTTCTGTACTCTGATTTCAGAAGCTTCATGGAGGACCAAGAGATGCTGACATCGTCGATGGAGAGCTTCGACTACGTCGAGGGGTTCGTGATAATAAACAGAACAGGAATTCTCAACAGCTGGAGATCATCCTTCGACCCACAGGATCCTGTTCGAGCCAGCAAATTTGATTCAGGCGGCAGGGTTTTGTTTTGCCTGGAGATGGCCAAGAACTTCAACCGCGAGGAACTTGAATCCAAGAACAACAACGTAAAGGCATATTACTTACACTCAAACTTTAAAAACTACTAGATTATTAACCATTTTGTAAGGGTGGTTTGATTGCAGCAAGTCGAGCAACTCTTGTCTAAGTTGAGGTACATTCCGTCCACACTCTTCCAATCGGAGGTCTCCTACTTGGAGTTCTTGGATCGAGTTCATGTCTCCGAGCTGAAGCTGCGGTCGATGGGCTTGTGGGAGATCCCCCATCCATGGCTTAACCTCTTCGTGCCAAGAAGCAGAATCCATGACTTCGCCAGGGAAGTCTTTGGCAAAATTCTCAAAGACAACAGCAATGGCCCCATTCTGCTCTACCCACTCAACAGAATCAAGTGAGTGCCACCTTACCCCTGCATATTCCTGCATTCAATCACACTAGGAGGAGGCAGAGCTCAAAACATTAATGTCTGAATTGTTATCCCACAAACCAAACAAACACACTGCTCCCATGTAATTCTGATACGTTAGAATTGTTGTTACTCGAATCTGAACTGACATGTCTTATAAACCCTGATTGAGAATGAATACTAATGCAGGTGGGACAACAGAACATCTGCAGTGATTCCGGATGAAGAAATCTTCTACTTGGTGGCATTTCTGTCCTCTGCGCCATCTCAAGGGAGCTTGGAACAAGCCCTGAAGCTGAACACTGAGGTGTTGGAATTCTGTAACAGGGCAGGAATCAGAATGAAGCAATACTTGCCGCACTACAGCACACAAGAGGAGTGGAGGGCCCACTTTGGCGACCAATGGGGCAGGTTTTCTCGGAGGAAGGAGATTTATGACCCTTTGAACATTCTTGCACCAGGACAGAGAATTTTTCACAAGGCAGGCGTTCAGTATTCTTCATCCACATGGCAGTAGGATTTTTGTGCAGGGGAACTGCTCAAGAATAGTGAATCCATACAAAGTCAGCAACAAGAAAAAGAAAAAAATAATAAAGAATTATGAAAAATGAGGTAATTGACTAATGAGGGTAGACTAATGACCTTGATGATATTAAATGACAGAAAATGACGTTTTTACAAAAAAAAAAAAAAAAAAAAAAAAAAGAATATCATGTGAAGCATGAGTTTGCTAGAGGAGGATGGTTAAGAGATCATGTTTTGCAGAGGTAAAAGGAAAAAATTGATGTATATATTTTTTTAGAGAAAATAGATTGAGAATAATTATATAGTTGAAAGGGGATGCTTCATGAAAGAAAAAACTATTTGAACGAGTAGAATATTGTTTTAGAAAAAAAAAATATATATATATATATATATATATATAGAATTTTATGGTGATATATGGGCAAAATATACCTCACTCTGTTGCAGATATCCTTCTTCAAATTAAGATGGTTCCTAGTGCTAAGTATCTTTAGAGATACATATATCTCTCAATAACTAAACAATAAGAGCCAATGTAATGAAACCTTATTTATATATATATTTCAACAAGAGTTAACATAAAATTAAATATATTTGTCACAACATACACTAAAATTAAACCCAAGTAACACAACACTGTATGATGTCTTAAAATAAAATTGCTTTATAGATTGGAGTCCACACATCCAAGTTGTCTGAAATAATTTACTACACGATGTGGAATAGTATCATAAGACGACTTTATTAACTAGGGATGACACTGAGTTAGGTATTCATTAACTTTTACAAGGTACCCAAATGCACTAATTTAACTATGAAGATATCTAGTCCCCATCAATGATCCACTAGAACTAGCATATATCTATATTAATTTGATGCATATTTGATAGGGCACAAATCCATGTGTGTGTGTGTGTGTGTGTGTGTGTGTGTGTGTGTGTGCATACTTTTTAGTTAAACAGTTTGTCAAAAGAATAACTAATTAAGACATCAATAAAATCTCAATTTAGCATAACACAAGTTACTCGACTAGCATAGCTCACACTACTTGATTGTGCACAGACACATAGCTTGATTATCATAACAACACATGCATATACACTAGTTGATAAGCATAATACCAGATTACTCAATTAACATGCACACACAAATGTTATTTGATTAGCATAGCAGACACATACTAATTGATTAGCATAATGAATAAACTTTAAGCTTCATTAAACCACTGTTTTTCAACATCCCTAGACACATCACTTTGTTTTTCGTGAAAGAAGAAAAACTCTATTTGAACTCCACTTATTGAGATGCATAGATATATATACATCAAGAGCACTTTGTGCTTCATAAAATAAGAAAGGAACATATCATGCAAATGAGAATTTTCATGTGTTGTAGTGGCTTTACTTTAGTTTTGGGGAGTTGGTACTAACCATGCTTAAGATCTGTCATATGTCCTAAATCTAAAATATAAAACTATAAGTTGGAAGAACGTGATTCACAATGATGTCAAATGGATTACGGTTTTGCATTTTATATCAGATATTGTTTTGTCAGATTGTTGCACAATTTGTTTACTTAGAAACTTGGAGCATATTCTTTTATTAAAAACAAGGTACCTTGTCCTGTATGAGAATATATATATAACATCAAAATTAGGGTACCTAATTTCTTACATCTTCAATATGTCATATTTTATGAATCAAAGTATTAACTATTAAAAAGCAAAACTATAAACTATTAGTATCAAAGTTAAGATGTACCGTAGATAATATTGAGCTGATATGAAGTTTTATAGTTGAAAGTGTTGAATCAATCTAAGTGGGAGAGGTAAGTTATAGAAATAGATCAAAGAAAGTTTCAGCTAATGTAATAAAGATGATTAAATTAATAGATTCAAATATAGTGATAGTTTTACATATAGATGAATAAAATCCATATGATCTTAAATAACTTGGAAAAATACAATTTGATGACTGTGATGAAGATTTTCTTTAATGCTTAAAAGTGCACTATTTATATTGTTGGCATGTTGCCTGTCTGTGGATTAACTTAATCTCTAGTATAGATTTACATCATCATGTAACCAAATGTAATTGTCAATTAGATTTAACTTAATCTTTTGATGGAGACAAAGGAAAGTGAAATGTCTTGCCTCTAACACTCTCTGGATACTAAACAACCTTATATCCAAAAAGAATACTCACTTTTTCTACAAGATTCTTGGTCCCTACAACCTCCAAACGCACTCTACAGTATCTCCAAACTAGGAAGCACTTCTTTCATTGTTCTAGATATTATCATGTAAAATCCTATTAAAAACCATATATAAAAAAATCTAAAAAAAGGATTTATTTGGTACTTGAGTCATAATTGGGCCTATTAGGACCAAAATGTTGAAAGCAAGTTATCAAAGCCCAAAGTGAGTGTCATCTCACTCCCTAATTATTGTTCATTTGCTAATTGAATCATGGAAAGTTCTCAATTATTAGTGTGGTGAGGAAGTTTGGTTCTTTTTTTTTACAAATAAAATGTTTGGAACATAAAACAACATCTCAAAAGAGCTGAAAGATATGGAGAGTAATTTACCATGTGAAATGTACAATAAAGGAAAATAGGAGCAGAGAAACATGAAGCATACTTAGTGATGCCGCAGGCATGTTCAAGTTTGCAATCATTGCAATTCTACAATCTTGCTTAGAGAGAGTTGTGATAGAAGTTGAATTTTTTGCCTTTCTTGATATTTATGATTTTTTCTGTCTTCTTGTATTCTCACTCAGGATCAACAGATGAGCGTACATGACTTTGAAAATCAAACCTGAGAAATTCATCTTACACATCTCTGTCAAATCCAGGTTCATTCTAGTGCATACTGAATTCTCATGATTCGGCATCAGAGTCTTCTACAACCTTGCGCATCTTTGCTCTCTTCTTTCTTATCAATATCTCTTGATCATCTCCACCATTTTCAGAATCTTCATCATCAATATCCCTAATGGGTTCAGGAGAAGCATGCTTGGGTATATTGTCATCATCAGTCTCTTCAGATTCTCTGCTCAATTCATTCTCAGATGTAGAATGGTATGGAGTAGGCTCATGCTCTCGTGCCTCTTCTTCCACTGGAACCTCTTTGGTTTCCAAAATCTTAAAATCCCTTGCCGTGCTGCGCTTGGCGTGCCTCAACATATTGACTTTAGTCAGTTTGCTAAGCTGAATGAGATATTTCTCATAATCTTCAATCTGGAATATCAAATCAGGAATACATCTATTTTCCCTTTTGATCTTGTTGATGATTGCCCTTCGTGAAGTTCTTTCTTGCTGATTCTGAAAAGCAAAATAAGATCATGAAACTTTTTTTATAGTTAAAAGTAAGCTCACATGGACTATGGATTATCAAAATGAAACGTTGAAATATCTTTTGATGAGTGGAGATGATACAACTACCCTTTGAACAAGAGCCACAAAACCATATAGAGGACTTGTTAGCCTTGTGCATGTCACTTCTGTTAGCTTCTGAAACTTTCGGCTAGGTAGGAATGGTTTGCAACCTTTTGGAGCAATCTGAAGCTTTGCAAAAAGAGCCAAAAGTTTGTAAAACCTAGTAGAAACCTTCAGTAACTGCTCTGCCTGCGAATCTGCAAGTTCAGACAAGTGTAATATCATTTTTGTCAGGAAAAAGAGAGAATTTTCATGATCTTTGTGTGCATACCTTTAAGGTTCATCATCACAAAAGAAGATAATAAAAACACGAGTGATTCTGATCTTGCACAGAGGACTTCTTCCAACTCAAGTCCTGACAATTTTTCACCGAATTGAAGGTTAGTCATCAGACCTGGTCGTTCCCGGTTGCATGCATAAGTTGCCTTAATCTTTGAGATGACCCAGTCCAAGTCACCAAGACAAGATTCAGCCACTTGTAAAATGATAGTAGAAATAGCATTTTTTGTTGATTGATTAATAACTGGGAACTTTATAGACATCGCTTCAGGCTCACTATCTTCAGATCCCATAACTTTCAGCAGTTCTGTAGCCATGTCATTTGCAACAGTGAGATCAGATTGGGTTGGTATCAGATGAATAGCTAGTGAGAAGACACTTCGTGCTGCGCTAGGATTTTCCACTTTTCTGCTCTGGCATAGTTTCATAGCCCAACTTCCATGGAAATTTTTTTTTCCAGGTGGCAACTTTTTTCCCGTAATCAACAATAATTCAGCAAGCACCTGATAAGAGCGAGTTCATTTTTTTTCCATGTTAGATACTTTTTTCCAGAAGACCATAAACCATAGGAATGGTGAAAACAGGGTAAAAAAAGCCAGACAATAAATTGAATTAGCCATCAGATGAAAATAAATTGTCATAGCCAAAATGAATAGGCAGATGCAAAGTGACCAAATGTATTAGATATTTGCACAATTTGGTTGTACTCTAGGATAAAAAGATTAAAGAACTCATCTAATATGACTGACAGAATCACTCATCGGATACTTCTTGCTCTAGCAAAAACTGAGTTCAATCTCTTAGAAAATTCTAGGAACAAGATAGGCACTGTTGCAGAAGGCCAATAAAGAATATGTAGTAAATAACTAGCATCGAACTGCACTAAGTAAACAACAAATAATATGTATCTTACAGGTATTGCTTCATAATAGGGTCAGAGGAATATGGCATCAGAACAGTATGCTCTTTGTTAATCACTATTAAGAGACAAAATTAGAATGATCAATCATCGGAATAAGTATTACCTCACATTCCTGAAAAAGTGACTGGTCTAGAAGTGAGGAATGCAATGGTTCTATTACTTTCTCTAAAAACAAATGCAGACAACTCATATTTGGATAGTCATCTACAAAGTTTTTGTTCCAATTAATGTCCTCGGCAGCAGCATCTTTTGCATGCAAATACAAATCTAGAGAATTCACTGTGAGCAAATCAGTCACCAATTCATACAGATTATCCTCGGATAAATTCATCTTAAATAACTCAATCAAGCACATTAATGATAAGAATAATAGATCTCTTGTATGTCCATTACTTATTTTCCCTTTGGCATCTTTCTTTTTCATATCCTTCTCTTGTTCAACAGTGGACTTGAGTTGCAACACAAGCTGCATTACTGGTTTCCCTAGACATTTGATATCTCCGCATAACAATTCACTGAAAGGATCACCATTTTGTTCACTTTTCAATGAGTAAACAGATTTCAGATGGCGAAGGCACACTTTTAAGCTGAATGACATTGTCTTCAAACAAAGGGCTGCTGCAGATGGCTCACTGCTTTTCTGAGAAGCATTTTGTCTACTTGAAAAATAAATTTTGCATGAATTAAAGGAAAGATCTAGAAGATGGTGAACTGTTGTGGTTGCAAAGAAGGTTCTTGCTTGATTTACTTGTGCAATCTCTTTTAGCTCACTATTGACCTTATTCAAGAGGTCACTTGAAGGACCTTTTCGATTGCCCGTCCTCTGTGAATTTTTAATTAATGCTTTTTCGACAAAATCATAAAATTCAGAAAATTCCATAATTTCTTTCTCAAGCACTAGCTTCTCCGAGCTTTCAGCTTTCTCCAGGTCAATAACTACAATATTAACAAGGACCTCAATAAGTCGAAGCAACATCTGACAATTGCAAATTATTTTCTCATCCTGCAAATGCTGACGACAAGATTCTTCTGTCTGGACTTCATAATCTGTTATCATACATGAGAAAAGTCACAAATGAGAGAAAGTTTCATGTCAGTATAAAGCCACTATAAGAAAAAGTTTTTTTATCAAACTTGTTCCATGACAGGAAAACTGACCTTGCAATTTGCAGTTCTTTAAATTTTTCCTGATCTTAGACAAGGCTTTTGAGAATAATTCTGCAGATATTGCTTTCCCAGCCTATAGTATATTTCCAAGAAAGGGAATGCCTGAATTTTTCAAACAAGAAAAGTAGCGACACCCACATCTTACCTGGAATTTATAGCATTACCTCATTCTCTTGTTGTGTTAGTGAGAAGCCAAAGCACTGCCATGAATTTTTTGATTGATTAACACCATGAGACTGATGAAGTATCCAAGAGACACATGACAAAAGGTGATCCAGTGGTTCTACTTGGCAAACTTTTCTGTTCTCCAACCTGAAGCAACAATCAAGCTGAAGAGGAAAATCTTTGTCCTGACAAGCCAACAGCATGAACTTATGCACACAAGTGAGGTATTCAAAGAAGTTCTAGCAGGCAAATGGAAGGGGAAAAAAACTAGTGTGACTAAGTAAATAAGGAATGGAGTACCTCTGTGTAAACCTGCAAGAAATGAGGCCAGAGAATGTCCAAGATGGAGCTTGTGCATGATGGGTCTGACATGACTAGTTTAACAAGGCCCTCATACAAAATCTCTTTGACTCTAACCTATCTAATACAAGTTGATGTATCAAGAACTGAACATTAAAGGAATATAAAAGGAATGAAAATGAAATCCATATAAATTTCTAGAAAGCACACCTGCTGGGTGAGACATCTCCTAAACAATCCACTTAGTTCCAGGAACAGATTACCCTCCCTCCTGCTAGGTATTTCTGCTTGCTGACTACAACTTGCTTGGCTAGATGATTCTTGCAAAATGTTTTCTTCATTTCTGTTTGATTTACTCTCAATGCAAATCAGATTAACTACAGCAATAGTTGCTGCTACACGAATAGTGTCTTCTCGTTTGAACATGGCCTTTCGAACAACCAATATAATATAATCCTGTAGAGATTGCGTAAGATTTACTAAACCCAAATTCTATTCCACTATTTTAAAACTCCAAAACACAACCTGGAGTTCAGAGCAGAATCTGACAAGTGGCAAGATAGCATCAACAAGTGCGACTGCAATTATCTCTTGCAGGAAAGTGAAATAGTCCAATGTTTCCTTTAGATGTGCTACATATTGTAGAATTGCATAAGGGTAGCTTCGGACCAAATTACTTAGCAACCTTTCAAAATGCATGAGATGTATTAATTGATGAAAGGAAAGAAGAGTACTTTACAATTAGTAGTATTTTCTCACTTAATGATCTGCATGCTTTTTTGAGGCTTCAAAGAAAGAATTCGGAATTTGCATTGCTCAATTATCTGCATGGGAAAAGATAGGCATAAGAACAATACTTGGCTAAAATCCTAAAAACATCAAGCAATAAGTAAACTTTAGGAATGGTAAGAACAAATTTTCCTACTGGTTTTAATTTCTAAGTTTTAACTGGAAAAAATGTGACAAGCAAAGCAAGACACAGATGTTCATGAGAACAAAGAAGGTACAATAAGCAACACATAGGATCTAAATTGAATTAACAAGAGCCTAGCAAACAGTAACAAGAAGAAATCTATAGCAAGCAAACCTCATTTCTTGACATGTCATGGACCTCAAAGACTGTCCTCAGGATTTGTATACTGAGTTCTCTAATATTCATCAAACCTGGAGAGACTTGTTTGCAGGTGTTATCATCAACATTTTCTAGCAAAAGAAATCCAAACTGAACAATGCTAGGTACAACATGCTCTCTCCCAGAGTTGCTTTCATTGACCTACGACATGACAAAATATACCATTAACAAGAAACAATTTGTGAACCTACTGACGTTAGATATATATCAAATGAAGCTGACAGCTTTGAGCACTGAGTTCTCTACGAATTTGGCAGTTCCCATGCAATCTTCTCTTAGTTTATCTGGCAACCACTCGCTATTCCTGCAAGCTTTTTAGATGAAATTATAAACAACCGGAACATTTCCAAACCATGGCTTAATGAGATTAACGCTATCAGAGCAGGCCGCAAACAGTGTCGTCACCTTGAGATCCGACAGTTCCTCAAGGAGGTGACTACCGCCAATTTCAGAACAGCAATGGAGCTCTCGTTGAATCTGCGCACTCTGGCCATGGAGAAGAGCACGGTGACTGCGAAGTGGTTAAGAAGCTGAAGATCAGAACGGATAACCATCAACATCTCCTGCCCCAACGATGGATCCTGTTTCACGGCGAAGTTGACGTGCATCAAAATCGTCCCTTCCACCTGTCTCATGATTGAAGGACGACCCTTCGAGCAGCTTCCCAAGAACGCTAGAATACCCCTTATCACCTCCCTCCGATGTATGCACTTAGAGGCGAACAGAAGAAGCTGGTAGACAAGGGACGGCAAATCCTGGAGGTCGACCCCTTTCATCTGCAGAAACACCTTATCTAGGAAATCAGAAACCCTAGCTCTGCCGATTGGCGGCAGTTCACGGAGGAGTGCCACGACCTTGAGCAACAAAGCCTTGGACCATTCGGCAGCGAGGAGTCTCTCGACGGTCAGATCGACGGGGTCGCAGACTCCAGCGAGTTCAAGGAGTCGGGGAAGGTGGTCGAGGGGCAGGGCGTCCTCCGGGTCGGCGATCTCGGAGAGACGGGAAAGTATGAGGTCAACCAGGGCGGGGATCTGAGAGCGGTCGAGGAAGGAGAGGTGCGGAGCGAAGAGGCGGAGGAGAAGAGCCGCGTCGTGGCGTGGGAAGCGACGGGAGTGGAACATGGTGAGGAAGGAGATGAGGAGAGATGATAGAAGAGAAGAGGACGGAGGGGATCGGGACCGGGAGAGGAGCGAGAGGAGGGCGGAAAGGTAGGTGGAGACGGGGAAGGTGGAAAAGGGGTGGTCAAGGGGGGCGAGGAGGGCGGCAGGGTCGGCGTCGGGCGGGAGGGTGGCGGAGGGGTCCTGGGCGAGCGTGATGATGGCTTCGGCCGTGAGGGCCAGCGGAGGACGATCGCGTCGTGGAATTTCAGCTTCGCTGGCCATCGTTCCCCACCGCCGCCGGCGTCGTCGAAGGTTGCTAGCGCTACCGACCTACCTCTCTCTCCCTCCCTTGTCACGCAGTTCGCCGATTGAAATTGCGCGGGAAATCATTATAGGTTGGATCTGCCAAATAATTTTGGTGGATTAGATTAATTTATTTTAAAATAGATTTAGGTAGATTGATCCGTGTAAATTTGCATAGATTAACTCATAATGAAATTGGATTGACTCGATTGAGAAAATTTATTTATTTATTTTAAATTTTAAAATTAAAATAAAAAATTCAATAAATTAATATGTTTGTTTTGTCTAAATTACAATTCTAACTTAACAAATCTAACTTAATTAATTTAAATTGTAATTCAAATTTAAATTTTTTAATATTTTTTTTTATTTTTTGACAGACTTGTAGATTGATCCATCTTGAATTGAGTTGGATTGAAGATTTTTTAACTCGTCAAATTGGTGGATGGTCCGTCCCACTATATTATATTATGAATTTTTAATGAGTTAATTTGTTTCGTCATGGATTGATTCAAGCTCTATAAATCATGTGGAACTTTGATCTGACTGTGTTCGTGATGACTCATCGCTTATGGTGCCCTAATGAATTGTATTATTGGAATTATTTTAAAATTATATAAAAGTATATAAACTCAAGTATAATTTTTAATAAAATATTTTTTTAAATTCAGAGTAGATCTTACGTGTGCATATCGTATTTATTTTTTTTCTATTTTATTTTATGTCTTTTCAAATATTAATGATAGGTTCGATTTTGTTATCGATCACTGAAGATAAATTTAAGAATTACTTATAATGAGTAAGGGTCGAATCTCGATGAAATTGAAATAATATTCTCCTCCATAATGATCAAATGTACTTTTTCAATTTATCTTTTAATAGATGATCGTGAAATTGCTGGAGTAACGAATCCTACTTTTTGTTCTAAAAAAATACTTATATTGAGGCAACCGATTCATCGTTGTAAAGTGTCATGTTCCATTTGAATATTAGAATAGTAGATAATATGATCATTCCGTCAAGTGGTAGTTTGATTCACCGCTCTCGCCTATTGAATTTATCTCTTAGTTACTCCATTTGCACGTTTAACTTTTATCTTTATATTCATATTTATCAAAAGATCGAATTCTCAAACCCATGAGGGAGGATCAAATATCTTTTATATTAATAAATTTTTTACTTTTGTTTTTGTTATATTATAATTAATATCATATTTAAAAAATATATAATTCAATAAAAAAAGAATAAATATCTATAAATTAGGCGGAGAGAAATCGAGAAGAGAAGATGCAGGAGCTCAAATTTTCACATCGAGGAGGCAAAAAGTATGTGTTTATGTTGAGGCAAAAATTACGGCCACGTGTAATTATCAAATGTTGCTGATTGTGTAAGTCAGCCACGTCGCACCGACACGTCAGCGACATAATTCGCTAGTACTTGCGACGGCATAATTTTTGCGATCGTTAATATTTAGGAATTTGTTTTTGAAAAAAAAAGAAAATAAAATAAAATACGTCGCTGGTTTGGGATGGGGAGCGGTTCAAATAAAGGGCCAAGCGAACCGGCCCGAAAGGATCTCGACTCACTCCATCGCCGCAACCCCATCAGCCTCCGTCTCCGGCGATCGTTCGAGGGAGTTTATCGCCAACCCCTCCGGAGATCGGGAGATGCCTGCGGCGTTGGTGGATGTACGGTCTCCCTCCGCTCCTTCCTCCCCTTTTGATCGCGTGCGTCCCCTTTCGACAAACCCTACTCCAGGCGAGTTCCCTACTTCCTTCGCTAGCCGCATCACTCCCTATCCAGGCCCCGTGTCTGGCGTCTCGGATCGGAGTGACATAGGGCAAAATTTTGATTTAGGCGGAAGGTTTTCTTCCCCAGCACCTCCTGTTTCTTCTATCCCATCCCAGCTGGCTGCGCCTTCCAGTGAGCCGTCGCAGGCTGCTGGGCTTTCAAAACCTAGGCTTGCGAAGTTGAAGAAGCATGCTGGTGCAACCAGGGCGAGGGCACGTGTGACAGTGAATCCTGATTATCGTTCTGGGAGCAACTCATTCCACTCTCGGCCAGTGAGGGCGGAGTTGGATACATCGAAGGGGAGTCAGGTCTGCGAAGCTCATGGGCTTCAAGAGAAGCTTAATGGATGGAATCCGTTCAAGTCTGATACAGGGTTAAAGACTTCGGAGGGTTCCGTTACAGATGATCCTCAGTCAGCAAAGGTTGAGAGTGCTGGTTTTGTAATGGATGATGTGGGTGCTTTTGTATTAGGAGGCATTGCAAAAAAAGACCCTATTTTAGGACGGAGCACTGGGAAAAAAAATCCCAAATCTGACAATAAAAGATATCCCTCTCATAAGAGTGTGAAACATGTAAGGTCTGCCAATGTGTTGGTTAGCGGTCAAAATATTGTTTCAAAACTGGCCTCTTCAAAGAATCTGAATGGGCAGACTAAGGTGAAGACAGAGCTAGACGATGAAGGAGCTAAGTTTAACGTGGAAAATACTTACGGCACCAATCATGATAGTGCTCAAAGTTACTTCACTTGTACTTTTGTGGATACACTGCCGCAGGTGACAAATAATTCAACTGTAAAAGATGAGCTGGGAAGCAGAAATGAACAGCAGGGCAATACAGCAATTGCATTTGTGTTTGGCGACAGAAGTAATAAAACTGCATCAGTTGAGATGCTAGCATCAGACGTTCACTTGCCAGATACTCATTCGAAGTTCACATTTCGAGCATGCAAGCAGGATATCTGAAACAGATAGCTGCTGTAGGCTCAAGGAAGCAGCTAAACCGTTTGATTTGTCATCATCAGCCCAGATACATTCTCCTGCAACCGGATTTAATTTTACTGGTGGATATGAAGAGCTAAAATCATCACAGATGAAATTCAAGGGTCCTGTACAAGTTAATTCTGGGTTGTCAAAGGAGAGTCTGTTCACTAGACCTTCAGAACATAGGACATTCAATGTGAAGAAGGGAAGAGCTAAAACTGGAAGAAATACAAGGAGAGACAAATTTAAACAATCCCTTCCACTTCACAAAAACTTTTCTCAGGCATCTGCTCCTGCAGAAACACTTTCTGCAACTGTGGAACAATTATCTCCTGCTGGTTTGTCACCGATGGACTATTCTCCTTACCATGAGGGTTTGGTGGTTGATCAAGATTTTAGGGAAATTTCTGTGACATCTAATGATGAATCACATCATATTATTTCAAGCTGTGAAACTATTTTTGAAGAAGAAGAATGTATACCTGTACAACCTGTAGAGCGAACAAGAGAAGAGTCAATTCCTGCACCACTTCACTTGGATGCAATTGGTGATAGTGTAACACTTGGGAAAGTAGAAAATTATTGCTCTAGGCATGATGCTGGGAGGAATCTTGTTGCTGGATCTTCTGCCACATGTGAGCAAAGTAAAGGACTTAATAGAGAAACTTGTGTTTTTGCATCTAAAGATGCAAATGATATTAGTAACCACTTCACTGTTGTAACAGAAGCAGAAACAAATCCATGTAGTCCAGACAGTGAGCCACAAGAAACTGTGCGTGAAAAATTATCTACACTTAGCTCCAGCTTAAAGGGTTCCACTTGCTCTGATTTTACTTTCGTCGCTTTACCTTTTGATCAAGGGTCATTACCAGTGTCAAAACGTGTACATAGAATGAAAAGTAGGAAGAAAGGTTCAAAGACTTTAAACAATGCAACCAGAAATCACAATGTTTCCTCAGCTCCCTTTTTAGAGAATGTGCTTCCAGTTCATGCTGCCAGTTCTGGTCAGCCGCTTGCTGGACAAGATCCAAGAGTCATTCCCTCTGTAACCCAAAGTGGAGATGATGTCAGACAAGTGACACAGAGAAATTTGGAAGAAGGAAACAATCTGAAGCCCAAAGCTGCTGCTAGTGTTGAAGAGCAGGAAGCTTGTGATCTGTGGCGTCAGAGGTATTTCTCCTTTTCTTCTTATCTTTATAGTCACTAGTATCACTTGTATATTTTATTGTTGGAGGCAGATTTTAAAGATAATCTCATATACTTGTGGCAGTCATCAGTCTTATCTTTGGCACTTTGTAATATATTTCCTTGATCTGCATTAGGGGCAATCGAGCCTATTCAAATGGGGATATGTCAAAAGCTGAGGAGTTTTATACTCGGGGGTTGAATTCCATCCCTACCAACAAAGTTCACAGGAGTGGAAATAGGGCATTGATGCTTTGCTACAGCAATCGTGCAGCTGCACGTATGTCTCTTGGAAGAATGAAAGCTGCACTTTCTGACTGCATGATGGCGGTTGCAATTGATCCTAGCTTTATCAAGGCCCAACTTAGGGCTGCAAAGTATGATCTCTGATCTCTTTTGGCACAAATCATTATGACATCTTTATGCTCTTAGGTTTAAATATGAACTTTTAAATGTGGACATCTTATTTCATTTTCTTGTTGTTTTTTGTCATGTTGGACAGCCAGTATTCAAATGGTTAGATTATAAATATTGATGATACAGAAGACAGCTTATTGAGATTTGAAGAATGAACCTACCCGCATGACAAACATGTTTTGGTTATCTATTGTTTACACATTCTAGGACTTTGAACTAGATTTGCTATACTCTTCTATTATGTTATCAAATAATGGTAAAACTGATCTAACAGAAGCACAATATTGCTATTTCTTTTTTCAAAATTAGCTGCATTGTATTGTCTTGTGATATTTTATCAGTCTATAAATAGTGCATCCTTTATTTGTCACTCATTATATTTAATCTTTTAGTCCTAACTTGCAAGTTGCAACCTTCATTTACCACTAGAGATACTCTGTCTCCACACATTCCAGTGGAGCGAAACTGTTTTTTCACCAAGAAAAATTCTATGAAGCTCTCTTCTAAATCTATCCACCCATCAATATGGGAATTAACCAATTATAGTTAATGGATGAAACATCCAGTGTATTAAGTCCTAAATCAAGATTTTTATAGGCTAGTTCTTATGATGAGTGGCATAAAAAGACTTGGGAGTGTATGTAAGTTTGCTGTGGCAGTTTGACTTGTGAAAAAACTGATCTCCACTGCAGTTTATTTTTCTCTTTATTTGCTAATTTCCTGTTTACTGAAATCATAAAGAGTAAACTCAATTTAAATTAATTTAAATTTGTTGTAGTTGTCTTCTTGCATTGGGAGAAGTTGAAGATGCTGCTAAATTATTCAAGAGGTGCTTGGAACAAGAAGATAATAATATATTAGAACAGAAAATCTCGAATGAAGCTTCTGATGGTTTACGGAAGACTCAGGTGGATATTATTTTTTTTCTGATACAGCTTTTAACATTTCACTTCATTGATAGGTGTTGTCTTTGGATAGAAGTCAAAAAAGTTTATCGGTGATAGATTTCTTCCTATCTAATAGTCTGTTTATTTGTAAACATTGCAAGTGTGCTGTCACCTTGTGCTTGCAATTTTTTGTTGCCTTGTAACATGATAAAATCTCCACAAACACCAATTCCTTAAAGTGTTCATTGGGACTTCTCTGGCATCTCCAGTTATCATCTAATTTAGCAGTGCAAATGATAAAGTTCTATTTGCTAATTGGTTTTGTTAGAAAGTTGGAATTCTAGTTTGAAATAGAAAGGTGATGTCTCATCTCCTATTGTTTTGTTTCTGTATATGAATAGAAAAGTGGGAATCTTTCTTAGTTAAATACTGTCGACTGCCAAGTAGATGACATGGATCCTGTTGTTTGATGCAATTCATATGGCATGGTGTTGAACATAATTCATTCTGCAACTAATATTTTTCCTGTTGGCAAAAATGGTTTGGATGTTTATAAAGATAACCTGAATCTTATTGTCTGATACAAAAGGCCAGACTGGCAAACAATACATTTCATTGTCATTCAGTTTTATTTTGACCTGAATGATTTTTTTATTCAGAGGAGTTTCTTTAGCAGACAGGAAGCAATCTAAACATTTCAGCAAAGATATCAAGTCACTGTTTTTGACAAGTGACTAGATGGCTTACTCTTGCTGTTTGTCAACATTGCTGTGATAGAATTTTTTTAGAGACTCACATCAATAATAAGTTTCAATCAATGATTACCAGGCACACTATTGCCCCTCTTTCTTTGTATACCTAGAATAAAATAAGTTTTAATTGAAGAAAATAGTGTTTTTGTTATTCATTCATAAGATTTCAGTCCATTTATATAAGAGATTCAAAATCCTTTCTTATTATAACATTTAACATCTACAGGTTATAATCTCTTAAATCAGTGAAATATTCTATGATCCCTGATATTTTGTTTATTGGAACAGAAAGTTGCTGCTTATATAGTTCAAACAGATGGACATATGTTGAAAAGATCATCTGCGGAAGCATCAAGGGCATTGCAATTGATATGCGAGGCCCTACTGATATGCCCGTATTGTGACAGACTGATGGCAAGAAAAGCAGAAGCTCTTCTAATGGTTTGTCTTACCTCTCTCTCTCTCTGAAAAAGGTTCAGATATGTGTATTAGAAATGGAAGACTTCCTTACCATTTCCTTTTTAAAGTCTATAGCATGACATTTTTCACCATTTTTTTGTGACAAATGTTCTTCTGGACATGGCAGCTGCGGAATTATGAAGAATTAATCCAATTCTGTGAGCAGACAATTGACATGGCTGAAAACATTCAAAATAATGCCATGAAGCTCTGGCGCTGGCGTCTTATGTCCAAGTCTTATTTCTATTTAGGGAAGCTCGAAGAGGCACTTGTGTTTCTAAAGAAGCATGCAGATGCGATATCTATATCGGACAAGTATTACTAAAATCTCATCCTCTCATTAATCATCATAATAATGCATTTTAACAGGCCTAATATTTCTCATGATAATTTCCCAGGAATGATAATGGCTCTACTGAATCTTTGGCCTCATTGTTTGATGCCACACGTGAGCTCTTACGTCTTAAGGTAACTTTATGGCTACATTGTTTAGCAGTTAAACAATTGAACAATGTTTTAACTTCAGAATCAGTTCAAGCCACTTGGGTAACTTTAAGATGTAGTATTGATGAAGAAAAATTAAGTTGTTTTAGACTTATGTATAGCTTGTTAATATTTTATTAAACAAGCAATATATTTATTTATTTTGGTCAGGTATCCTGCTATGTTGCATTAGTTGATAAAAATCTTGTCCATGAAAAAGAAGTATATCTGTCCCGATTGACAAACAATAATTCATTATGGAATTTGTTTACTTTTTCAATTGTTTGCTTGTATATTTTTGTTAAGTTCTTTGTGGCATGACCCAGAGAGTAAAGTCATCTCCTCACTGTAGTCCTGCATGGTTAAGCAAGACCCTCTCAGCTATGTTTAAGCATCAAGGGGCTCCCCACCCGAGTGCCTTCACATTTGGAGTTGGATTGGGCATCCTGTATGTTTTTATTTTACATGGTATTAGAACCAGTCCTTTACCATTGATGTTGGGATTAGGGAGCATAAGAGAGTTAAGTATCACCTCCTCCCTTTAGTTCTGCAGTGTGGTCCTCTTGGCCATACTTTGGTATCAATGGATTCCTCACTTATGAGCCCTTTATTGGATTGTGCTTTCTTGTTTGTTTCTCTCTACAATGGGACACATAATCTATGAACAATCAGCAAATTTGATTTTTCCCCCCTACCACTAAAAAATTAGGCGGTATTTGCCATTTTATTTATTGTTCTGGAATTCACACATTTGGAAAACTTTTTCATTTCAGGTTGCTGGCAACGAAGCTTTTCAAGCAGGAAAACATCAGGAGGCAGTAGAACATTATTCTGCTGCTTTAGCATGCAATAGTGAATCACGTCCTTTTACAGCAATTTGCTTCTCTAATCGAGCTGCAGCCTTTCAAGCACTAGGCCAAATAACAGATGCCATTGCAGATTGCAGTATAGCAATAGCACTTGATCCTAGTTATCCAAAGGTTGGTTGTTTATTGATTTTAGAGACAATCTTAATAATCTTGAAATCTTTTAGTATTAGTATTGAATTTGACTTAAAACTTGGATTGACTAGCTCTTGTATCTTATCTGTTACTTATGTGGGACTGTTTGTGTTGTCTGGATACTACAGGCTTTTTGCTTTGGCCTTGTACGAACTGTGCTTAGATCCTAGAACTTTAAATATATTTTTGCATCTTTTTGGCTTATGGTGAAATTGTCAAGATAAACAACTTCATTGATGCCAATAATTTTACTAATATAACTTCTCTCTTCCAATTAGATTTTAACTGAATATGAGTGGGACTTAATTGAAGCTCTTACTTTGCAAAGTCTTTCTTTTCTATTTGACTGGACCTTCAATAGTCACCTTATCTGAGTGTCTCTTCCTGTTATTGTCATTGCTTGGTAATTGTTGACCATAATATTTATGTTCATTTTTTACTGATAAATTAACTCTATTTGACTGGAACCTAATTGATTATGTTCAACAAAACAATTACTTAAGGAGATGATTACTTTTAAGAACTGAAAATCAGGTATAGACTATACTTATTAAACTAATAATGAATACAAATGAATGAGTTTCGCATTTTTAACACTGCTGACTTAGTTTTATATAATATGCAATATGTAGCAGTTGCAGTTTCTTTCTCCAGGAATTGTTGTTTCTTTGTTTATACACTGTTCCCTAACACATTGTAGGCAATATCTCGGAGAGCTACCTTGCATGAGATGATTAGAGATTATGCTCAAGCAGCTAATGATCTCAGAAGGCTTGTCTCTGTTTTGAAAAAGCAATTTAAGGATAACAATAATCGAGATGAAGTCTCAAGAAGAATTACTTGTAATGTTGATGTAAAGGGTGCCCATCTGCGTCTTCGTAGTGTGGAAGAGGAGGCCAAAAAGGAGACAACTCTCAATTTGTACATGATATTGTAAGTGCTTGATTTAACCAGCTATAAGCTGGTTAAATGTTCTTGTGTATTACCGTTCAGAATCTGATATCTACTTTTCAGGTTGATTTTAATAGCAAATACAATTTTTTATTAACTTGATTTCCTGTCGTTTTTAAATGATATATACGTGTCTCAAAGTGCATGTTTACTAATTTTAGACAATGTGAATTTAAATATGTAATATCAAGGATGTGCAACACTTATTTAGAACCAATATACAAGTACTTGTTCAATGATTCGACATGATAGTATCCTGCCAGGTTTGAAAGGATGGAGGTTATTTGTCACAAGTTGCCCAAACGTGAGAATTGAGTCATCAACTTGCTGGGTTCATCCACTTACTGAAAATGTGTAAGCTCGAGTTGTTTACTCATATAAAGTGTATGAACCCCTAGATTAACCCACAACTCTTTATGTTGGACTAGAGTGTTACAAACTCTTCTATAAGGGTCAAAGTCTGTGTTCTGGAGTAAATGTTGGAATTCTAATCTTATTTTTGTTTGTCACCCTACTGAATAGAACTTCAAACAGATAGATTAGTCTTTCGTCTCTTCCCTAGGATATTATTAAACATTTCATAGTCATTATCCTTATATTAACTACTCATCTCCAGACTAGATACTCAAATCATAATCTCTCTCTTTCACTTGATAAGCTTTACAAGTTATCATTTCATATTTGCAAACTTCAAAATTCTACGATATTATTGTACGAGGAGTTAAGACAGAAGATTATGTTAAGTCATTTGAATATTATCGCCAACTGCACATTTTGAAGATATCCGTTGAAGATTGTCATCAACTACAGTCCAACATTCAGTTCATTTGTGGATGAATCCAAAGCATATCATTTAACTTCTCAATTGTTGCAGTGGTATTGTGTCTCCATCGGACTCCTCCAGTGTGTTTACTTTTTTTTTCTACTATAAAACTTCTTATATTTTATGCATATAGTCCCCATGGCTATATAGTAATAGGTATAGGTTATTCTTTTTTTTCTCTCTCTATACATTTGCCCTCTCAATTTTCAGATTAAACCAAAGTTTGTTTAATCTCCATCTTGTCTCCAGTTGTAGTGCCTGGGGACAAGATGAAAGATTCAAAAACTGGGCATCCAAGATCAAATTATGTAAAAGTGATATATAGTTCCAACTTGGGACGGTTTGAACATTTCACAACAAGAATAATACATGTTTCCCTCGTGTCTCTTTGGAAATTGACTTATACGCATCACTTTTTTAAATTCTCTTTTTTACATCCATTTTGAGATATTAAAAATTTTAAGTTGCTTACTAATTCTGATCCTTTATGTTTCTTACAATTTCATTTCTATGACTATGATTTAGGGGGCTTGAACTATCTAGCTCTTCAGCTGACATAAAGAAAGCTTATCGAAAAGCTGCTCTGAGGCACCACCCAGACAAGGCTGGGCAGTTTTTAACAAGGACTGAGAATTTTGATGATGATTCATGGAAACAGATGGCTGATGAAGTACAAAAGGATGCTGATAGGTTGTTCAAGGTGATAGGAGAGGCGTACTCTGTTCTTTCAGACCCCACCAAGGTATGCAATTACTTTGCTACTGCAATTCATATAGTCATATAGAGAATAAACAATTCCTTTTTTATAAAGGAAAAGTTTGGGCAAAAAAAAAATCCTCATATTAAATTTCCTTGGATGTTAAATTGGAGTTGACGACAATTACACAACCTGCCACGTGGGACTAAATTAGGCGAGCTACAATAATGACTAAAAGAAGAATTAAGAATTTATAGAAAATTTGAGCATTTGAGAATGAAGGGCAGCTCGGTGCACGAAGCTCCCGCCAATACAGGTCCTGGAAAGTGTCTATTGTATACTCAATTGAGCATTTGAGAATACATTCATGTTTTTTCCTTATTAGGAAACTATGTTTAGCTTATCTATTGTTATGCCTCTTTTGATAAATTGGTAATTGAGTCAAATAGCTGCTAGTCATCAGAGTCAACCTCGTCCTCCACAAGATGAGGAACATGTACTGCATGGTATTGATGATACTAGGCCAGTTTCGATTGGCAAGTGTAAGACAAGTATATTTTGCCCATCTGAGCCTAGTTTCATTCTCAATCACCTATTAATTGAGTCGTACCTACTGAAACTCATTCTTATTTAGCGATACCAAATAAAACGCATCCTTAAATTAAGCAAAGTTTTTTAACGTGGTTCGGTCATGTTAGTATCAAGTTAGTCTAGCATCTGCAATGTTTTCATGTATCTCTATTGGATTGTTGATCGTCTCGCTAGTTGTTGCTATTTTTATGGTCTTGTGTGTATTAAGCTGGACAAATTCATGCTATTCTAAATCATGCATATAGCCTCTTTATCTCATTCTTTTATTGAGATATTGTCATTTTGCTTTTACAAGGAAAGTAATATTGTTAATGGTTAGGAAGTGAAATGAAAAGAGTTGAACACTGTGAAATAGTTTTTGGCAATTATGAAACTCTATGGCTAAAAGAGGGTAAATTCTGGTGTGAAATGTAATTTTCCCCTTTATACTTTATTCAATCAACCAGATCTCATCAAACCCTTACTTTGGAATAGACAATAATGTGGGTTGGTTCAGAAGGAAAAGATGACATTATTGATACTTTTATTCTCAGATCCTTGTCCAATTTTAGTAATTCTGATAATTTTATATTCATGATGGATTTATCCTCAAAGCATGTTTTGCCTCTTGTTACAGCGTTTAATTTATGATGATGAAGAGGCAACGAGGAGCATGGTGAGAAAAGGCTGCAGTGCGAGACAAACAAGTAAAACTCACGAGAGTTACAACAATCCTTATGATACAAAAAGCAGTCCGTATGAGCGGAGAGCATATGGCCGTTCACGTAACAGGTGGACAGACTCACCTCACTCCTACAAGTGAATTCATTCATTGATTGTTTCCTACACCCAAACACATGGAATCCAGTCCAGAATCCATCAAGCAGACCCTTGGCTGGGGCGTCCGAAGTTGTATCTGACGACATTGATCCATTGACATGGAAAAGAATTTCCCACCTTGTGCTGCCATAGTCAGCACACTTTTTCATTCCTAGCTTCAACCTATTTATGCCAATTTCATTTGGTGGCTCTGTGATAGTTAGAATGCTACAAGAAGATGACTAGACAGTATTTTTATCAATCATAACATTGTATTTTTTTTTAAGAGATTGATTTATTCTCTAGATCTCATGAATCTTCATCAAATGCTTTCCAAGTCCATCTTCAAAGAATAAAATGGCAGTCTTTGATGGATTATGTTAAGTTTCCTTAGCACATGGTCAATCTATTCATATCTTGATTTTAAGATTCAATTGGTTACAAGTTGATTTAGTGATTTTGGGGTAGAAGTTGAATTGTTGGGTCAAATATGGAGGTTATTTTGGAGTTGAATTGTCTGGTTATTTCCTTTGTTCATACCATCATAATAACTGGTTTACACGTAGTTTATTTATTTATCTTGCATGATCGGTAGTTTGGTGGTCATCCTTTGGTCCATAGGATAATCCCGAGAGCGGAAACTCCATCCTTTGTTCATACCATCATAAACCTCTTTACAATCTCACATGAGATACTTTACAATCAAATCACTCATCTTAACAAGATCAAAATGCAACGCTAAAGTAAAAGAGAATTCCAAGGTCCTTTAGTTTAGCTTTCAACCTTATCTAAGCCCTTGGAGGCTTTGAGAATAGGTACTGCACATTTTAAGATGTATTAGTGTAACTCTTCACCAGCTCAAAGCCCTCCACGGCTCATATATGAAATGACCCAACAACCCTCTTTTGTCCACCTCTAATGGATTGATTGATTAAATATAGTCATTGAGCAGCCAACAACTCCTTGGGCAGTTGATTGAATTTTTCTTTTGACTGAAAACACTGAGTTAATTGTTGCCTTCAGAATATGGCTGAAGAGCATCTAGCAACTTCAATCAGGGAGCTGACTCTAAAAAAAATGGCTGTTTCATCCATTGGATTTGAAGAAAATTATCAAATTGGTATGCTTAAGTCTGAAATTTTCTAATTTAAACTGGTTCCACAACAATCAAATAACTCCATATTAATAAACCGATATCCTTTCTTATTCTTCTATCTTGTGCATTTTGCTTTATTAGCTATTTTTAGCATTCCAGTAAATTAATTGTACATTGACGTTTCTTAATGCTTCCAGAATTAGTAGTTAGTGTTACTACTCTTCCTGGGGTTTTTATATGCAATTTTAGTGATTTGTATAGAAACAAAGCAAATTGCTTTGTCTCAAACTTAATAGTTACAAATTAGTAATACACTTCTGGGACTTTTTTTTTTGTTATACTGGATTTTAGTGATTTGTAAGTTACAAACTGACTTTATGAGAATTGAGAGGTAGACATATATGTTTTGAAGTTGCAGATTTGTCAGGTGTTCTTCTACTAACTACTATTCTTGAGCCTTAAAAGATCAAATATATTGTTTAGTGATGTCAGTGCATGCATCTGATGACTCTACTAACTACTATGTTGGCTTAGTTATTTTATTTTCTTATCTGGGTGTTCATCACTGGAGAGGGATTACCATAACTAACCTATTTGAACTCTTATTTTCCCTCTTTATTTACAGTGCATTTGCTAATCTCCCAGATGATTCAAAGAAGAATTGTCGAAGAAATTCGAAGATACAGGAAAATTTCACAGTTTTTACAAGTCTGTTCAAGCAATTTCTTCTGAGAATGCTCTGAAATTGTATTGTGCTCGTCTCTTGCAAAATGATAAGCAATTCAAAGAACATTTGAAAGGGAATCCTCGAGGATCATCATCAACATCAGCGGGTGAAGATTCATAACTCAAATAAGTTGAACTTTCATCATGAGGTTCTTACATCACTCGTTCATGAATCTTTATGATGTGAATATATGGAAAATCTGATTTTCAAGGTAGGGATTTCGAGTATAGCTGTCAATTTGGATCGTATCCATCGGATTGGCCCGTCCCACCAAGCAATTTAGGTAGATTAGGTTGAAATTTTATAACCCATTTTAAGATGAGTTCAGATAGGTTGATCCGTTTAGGCCCGCGACCCACGTGGGTTGGTCCACGAGTTGAGAAAATTTATTAATTTATTTTAAATTTTAAAATTAAAGTAGAAAATTTAATAAATTAGTGGGTTTGATCCGTCTAAATTATAATTCAAATATAAAAATTTCAACTTGATCAATTTAAACTATAATTCAAATTTAAAATTTTTAATATTTTTTTATTTTTTTAACCGGCTCGTGGGTTGACCTATCTAACCCGCAACCTGTCTTGAGTTGGGTTGGATTAAAGAT
Source organism: Curcuma longa (assembly GCF_044706935.1). Lineage (NCBI taxonomy): Eukaryota > Viridiplantae > Streptophyta > Magnoliopsida > Zingiberales > Zingiberaceae > Curcuma > Curcuma longa. Next base: position 12,973,761 of record NC_133868.1, read on the forward strand.
TTCTCAACCTGCCAAGTTGGTGAATCGATCCATTTCAGCCCACCATATAATGAGTTTTTAATAGGTTGGTCCGCTTCATCATGAATTATTCTGTTTGACAGTTCTAATTTCGAGGTAGGGTGCATTCTTAACTAACCATAGTTTAATTTTTAAGTAGGACACACCCATGATGATTAAATTGTTAATACCCAATAGATATTGGATTTGAGATACAAATATCTAATTCAAAATATCCATTAATTATCCTATACTAATTTATTATAAAAAGTGATTATCTTATTTTTTTTTAAAAAAAATAGTTGTAGAAATTTAGTTTATAAAATTCATTACAGACCGATTAATAATAATAATGAAAGGATAATATTTTATGTTGCATTAAATTAATATTTATATGATGTATTTTTTTTTAAATATTAGCAGGTATTTTGATGTATTTTAAGATATTGATAATTATGAATTCAATGTGTCTCAAAACCCATAATAAAAGGCGTAAGCGCGCCGCAAAAACCCTAACAAAAGCGAGCTATTGCCGGCGCCTCCTCCTCATATCAGCACGGCGGGTTTAGGGTTTAGGATCGAAGAAGAGCACTGTCATGGCGCTCTATCTCCTCTTCGAGTCATCTTCTGGCTACTCGCTCTTCCACGCCTACGGCCTCGATGAGATTGGCCAGAACACGGAGGCCGTCCGCAACTCTGTCCTAGACCTCAATCGCTTCGGCAAGGTCGTCAAGCTCGTCGCTTTCCATCCCTTCTCTTCTGCGCTCGACGCCCTCAACCAGTGCAACGCCATCTCCGAAGGTCGGGAGTCGTATTCAAAAGGTCCTTTTCTTTTTTTTTTTTTTTACAGTGTGTTTAAGATGTCGTGATCTTGGTGTGAGTTTAGGGCTTATGACCGAGGAGTTGAGGAATTTCTTGGAGATAACTCTTCCTAAGGTGAAAGAAGGGAAGAAGGCAAAGTTTAGCCTTGGCGTCGCAGAGCCCAAGGTTGGTTCTCAAATATTCGAGGTTACTAAGATTCCTTGCCAGAGCAATGAGTTTGTACTTGAGCTCCTTCGTGGTGTGCGGTTGCACTTTGATAAGTTTATCAAGGACTTAAAGGTTAGACTTTGCTTATGCTTTTGGGATGTGCTCCTATTGCATTTAGAAGAATGGTCGGATCTGATCTGATATTTCTTTTTCTTGTTCTAGCCTTCCGACTTAGAGAAGGCACAACTCGGTCTGGGGCATAGTTACAGCCGAGCCAAGGTAAAGTTCAACGTTAATCGAGTGGATAACATGGTCATCCAGGCCATTTTCCTCCTTGATACCTTGGATAAGGATATTAACTCATTCTCAATGAGAGTCAGGTTTGTTTCTTTCTCACTTTTCTGTCATGATGATATTAAATATTTAGTAGCTGTATGATGTAGTAAAATTGCACTGAGGTTGAGGAGGTGCAGATCTAAATATGAGTTGAAAATGTGCTTGTTTCTGCATCGGCATTGTTTACCTTAAAAGTGTATATTGTTATTATCTAATCACTTAACCTAAGCATTTGAACCTTCTGAAGATTAAAGCCTAGCACAATCATAAATACAGAACCACTCTGAAATTGATTAATCATAGATTTTCTCTCTCTCTAGCTAATCACTTCAATTGCATGTACGATCTAGTCTTTAGTGTAGGAATTGAGCATGTTTGGACCATAGAGATTTTTTTGTCTCAGAAGTTATTCCTCAATATATTATCCTGTGAAAAGCATTGATTTTCATCCGGAATAATGTGTCTTTTTTATGCCTCTGCTTTAACTTCATCCTTAAAAGAAATTTAGAAAGCATAACCTCTTCTCTTCAGTGAATTGCTTCATCCCAAGGTGTTTATTGTTGGTGCATACCTGGTATTCCTTGCATATCTATGATCTTTGAAGAATATATGTACTCAAACCTAGACTTCAAATTTTAGAAGAAGTTATTTGATTACTTTCATTTAATAATGGTTGCTATGGTTGTGTAATTAAAAGCATAAACTAGGCATGTTTTTCTTATGGCTAGATCTTGAAGTTCTTTATGGTGCAGTTTTTTATGGGTATTACTATATTAGTTATTATGTAAAATCCTATACATATTGATGGACTTTTAACATTTTGATTTTTCATTCTATTGACTACTATTGTTATATTACTTCTATTTTGGTAACGAAGCTACTGAATAGTAGGATTCCTCTTCCAGGATTTACTCCTTGAAGGGTAGGCATTGGATTTGATAGTGTTACATTTTTAAGTGTGTGCAAATGATTTGTAGTCTACCCACTGCATAACCCACATGCAATATGCTGCTGTATATGCTATCCATATTAGATATATTAAAAAAAAATTTATATTGATTATATGTATAAGATTATGGGTACCGAAGTGTACAAGTACAAATGTTATATTTTGTATAACTGGTTAAAAACATAACACAATACAATTCTAAACATAATCTAAGCAAGGGCCATAATGAATTAGATGAATTTGATAAGGAAAACATTCTTATAATATGGCCTGTTCAGCCTAGATACATGTTTTGTCACTGGCTTTGATTTTCATTTCGAATCAAATGGGGATCATGCTTACAAGCTGCACTTGGCATTATGCACTGATGTGTTTTCACATCACTTAACATTTAGCAGATCACATATGCAATATAAAAGGCAGTCGTTCATTTGTGAAACTCCTATGGTGAAATAACCCATTTTTAAGCTACTGATATATGTTCACTTCCCATCCATGCTTCTCTCCTCTTCACTATATTCTAACTATTCTTCAGTGAGCAACTAACACTTTGTCTTGCTATTCTCTCTTGTTGTCATGACATCTTCAAGTCATTTCCATGTAGCCATGATCAAGTTCCAACTTCCTATCTGCTATAATGCATCCCTTGCGATGTGGCTTGACAGACCACAGCCATGCATAAGCTTCGCACAAGCCTCAGAACCTTTTTACAATGACTTACAATTATCTTGACACTACCTCATGAGTTTGCCTGCTGAGAGGGAAGCCCCTTTCCCACTACAGCCCTTTAGCATGTCTTGCCTTCTCTCGTTAGTGTTTAAATATGTAGTTTAGTCTTGCATGGGATTCTATTCTTGTAGATTAGTTATTTTGTTGCTGTCTTTTGTTTTGTATATGTATATATATTAGAGGTGCACTCTCTTTTTGTATAACAGTATTGTTTTGTTACTTTCTTACTGTCAAAACTTATTTATTATGTTTCTGTTCATTCTTCGAGTTTAACCATAGTGAGGCAAGATTTTAAGGGACCTCTCACTGAATTAACTGTCTACTATCCCTTTTTGCACAAGTTTACTAATTAGTTTTTTACTCCACATTGCTACAGAGAGTGGTACTCATGGCATTTTCCAGAGCTCGCCAAGATCATCAATGACAATTATCTGTATGCTAAAATTGCTAAGCTTGTGGAGAATAAATCTGACCTGTCTGAGATTAATATTCCTGAATTATCAGAATTAGTAGGAGACGAGGAGAAAGCAAAAGAAATTGTAGAAGCAGCTAAAGCATCCATGGGTAATGAGATATATTTTGATTAACTTGCAGATTGTGTCTGTATTTATCATTTTTATTTTGCCTTTGCAGGACAAGATCTGTCTCCAATCGACTTGATTAACGTGCAGCAATTTGCTCAGAGGGTTATTAATCTTTCTGAATATCGGAAGAAGCTCTATGAGTATCTTGTTACAAAAATGAATGATATTGCCCCTAATTTGGCTTCTCTTATCGGTGAAGTGGTTGGGGCTCGTTTGATATCTCATGCAGGGAGTCTTTCCAATCTAGCCAAGTGCCCTTCATCTACTCTCCAAATTCTTGGGGCAGAGAAAGCACTTTTCAGGTTCATATTCTCTTCCTAGTTCCCTGATTTTCGTTACTGAAGGATAGCTTCTGCATTTGTGTCCTAGAGGGAATTTTTTTGCAATCGGAGTCTAGCCATCCAAACTCTATTACAGAATTTGATTCCTAAGTTTTATCTGCATTGCATGAGCAAAATAGTTCGCAACTTTATCAACCCAATAACTTGCAAATTGATCTTCACTGTTCTTTCTAATGTGCTACAGAGCCCTTAAAACAAAAGGAAATACTCCAAAATATGGACTCATCTTTCATTCTTCCTTTATTGGTCGAGCGACTGCAAAAAACAAGGGTCGTATAGCACGTTATCTTGCAAACAAGTGTTCTATTGCATCCCGTATTGACTGTTTCTCTGGTAAGCCTTTGTTCAATGTGCATATTATTTTCTCCTGCAGTTAGGCTTGTATACACATCAGTCTTACGATAAGCATTCCCTTCCAGAGGTGAATACTTCTGTATTTGGACAGCAGCTCCGTGAGCAGGTTGAGGAAAGATTGGACTTCTATGACAAAGGTGTTGCACCTCGGAAGAATGTCGATGTGATGAAAGTTGCCATTGAGAGTGTAGTGAACGATGTCGCCGAAGAGGATGCCGGTGAGTGTCCATTCATTCGTTTTATATGTTCTTCGCCCTATCAACCATTTGATCAATTTTGTAAAACGAGCATTTACTCTATAAACTAATGACTTTTAAGACATTGGAAAAAGTCTGCTATAGCATCTAATGATGTCAATCTTGGCTTTGAGGTTTTAAAGCCATTCCATTTTTGAATTTAGAGATCTTGGTATGTAAAATTGATTCGCTTATGACCTATTGCTTGTTCTGCATTTGGGTCGTTCATTTTAGTTTAGAGCATCCTTGATTTCATTTGTTTTGCTTGTGGCACAACATGGTTTGCTGTCGGTTTAAGTGTTATTACTCTTTGTATTAAAGCAGATGGACAGCAGATAGATGAGCCTTCCCTAAAGAAAAGTAAGAAGAAGAAACCTAAAGGTGAGATTGAAGATGGCGAACCCATGGCCTTGGACGAACCGAACCTAGTCGCTGACACGGAGCTAGAAACCGAAAAGAAGAAGAAGAGGCAGAAGTCAGAGGAGCAACAGGAGAATGCAGTGCCGAGCGAGTTAAATGGTCATGATGCAGAACAAAATGGAACCTCAAAGAAGAAAAAGAAAAAGAGCCACAAGCCAGATAATGATGTCGAGGCTAAGGACCTGACACAAGAGAAGAAGAAGAAGAAAAAGAAGAGTAAATCACAAGACGAGTAGAGCTTACTACCAGCTCATGTTTTAGCTATCAGTTAGCAAATTTTGAAACTCCAGCATCCTTTAAGAAAGGACACCTCTGTCTCTATATGATACTTGTTTCGATTCGATTTGCAAGCTCATCCATCTTTGGAAGTTCCCACTGAGCTGTTTGAAATCATTGGTTCAGGTGCCGATATAATTTGAGTTGAATTTGTTTCATGGTGTTTCTTACCACACAGAAAGTGATCATCTGCTGAGTTCTTCACTCATGTGCCTTGCCACAATGGCATACAAAACAACTAGAAGAAGCTGATCTTATTATTATTTTTGAATCAGATTTGGATTTAATTTGGGATTTTTGTGGTGGATCGATTTAGTTTTACTTTCTTTTGAATTGATCTATGATATTCGCATCAGACAGAGATTCAATTTGCGATTATTTGCGTATGGTTCGAACCGGATTCGGTTGATCATAATTGTTTATTGCTAATGAACATTGATAATTGTTTATTGCTTATTAACTACTAACAATAGGGATCAAATTTAAAATTTTGATTTTGATCGTTGAAAGGTCAACAAAATTGGATTTTTATTTTTATTTTTTGCCCATGAAGATTCTTCGATCGAGCTTTGGGCCGTCGTCTTCCGCAACTCACCGTGCTCCTCATCCTTGCCGTCTATGATCGCGCCTTCGTCCCCTTGGCCGCCGCTTCGCGGGGCACGATTCCAAGCTAGCCTTCTTCCAGCGCCTCGACGTCGGCCTAACCGTCGGGCTGTTGGCGAACGTCGCCGCCACGTTGGTGGAGGAGAAGCGGGAAGCGGTGGCAGCGACACATGGGTTCTCAGACAGCCCGAAAGCCGTCATCCCATCAACGTCCACTGGTTGGTGCTGCAGAACGCGAACCATGGGATGGCGGAGGCTTTCATGTCGGCGGCGAAAATGGAGTTCCTGTACAGCCGAGCGCCGCACTGGAAACTACCTGACAAACGAGGAGGATGATTGGTTGCATATCACCTACTCCGGTTGCTACAATGGATGAACAATAGTATTAGTATAGGATTCGTATAAGCTTATGATGCTTATTTTATTTTAAACCTCCTACACTTTTACAGCGAACAAGGACTATCAGTGGAGGTATTTATATCATACAGTAAACTTACATATATCAAGAGCAAATTCAAATCATTCAGCTAAACCTTCATCATATTTCATCATCCCAAAACTCTTCAAGACTTTTATAGGGTCCATTCTCTGAGATGAAGAACAAAGATTGATTTCCTCTGCGCTGAGGAATCCTGCTGATGGTCTCCCTCTCTTCTTCATTCAACTCCCAGTCCAGTATGTCCAAATTCTCCATCAATCTTTTCTCATTGAAGCTTTTCACTATCACACAATCTCCTTGCTCGTAAACCCACCTCAAACATATCTATCATACAAACATGAGTCATACCGCAAGTTTTAAGATGAGTGGTATCAATCTTTAAATATTTGATCAGTTATTGCAATGCTCATTAAGTTTACATAGTCACCTATGACTGGGGCTGTCATGAGCGTTAGTCTCATTTACCTGAGCAAGAGTCTTTCCTTTAGCTTTGGCTATTTGCTGCAGAATCTCACACTCCATAACCCAATTTTGACCCCAGGCGGTTCCTCTCGCTCCCAACGGTGAGTAAGCACAGAGTTGAATGCCTTTAGCTATACAAAACTCCCTCAGCTTCTTTTGTTGGAAAAGAGGGTTCACCTCCACCTTATGCATTATTTATTAAAAAATAATTGAATCTAACATAGTAAAGTGATCTTAAAGCATAAATTTGTATGTTTTGTCTGTAAACCTGATTGGCCACAGGTGGAATTGTTGCAGCAGAGAGCAGTTTCTCAATCTTTTTGATGGAAAAGTTGCTAACTCCAATGGATTTGGTGAGCCCCATCTTTTGACACTCCTCCATGGATGCCCATACCGAGCTTATATCTATGGGCATTAGTTCATCCTCTGACAAGGATAAGCGAGGGCCTTCCGGTTTGGCACAAATGGGGAAGTGAATGAGATAGAGGTCAAGGTACTCCAATTGAAGGCTCCTAGTAAGATTTAAACAATGTAGAGGGAATGAACCTTCTTTGGGTAGCATGACATAATACAAAATCTTGTTTGAAAAGTGATGAACAAATTGAAATAAAGTCCAATTATAAGGACTCATATAACAGAGAACCTTTTAGGAATTTGATTTCTGAATACAAAAAACACTTTTACTAATTCACAAGCTCATGTGATTTCTTTCTTTGGAATGATAAAGAACTAAAGGTTAGATTTTTTTTTCTCCAGCAGAATATGAAATTTGACTTTTGAGTAGGCTATAATCTTGCTGTTTCTTTTTCTCAGGTTAATGATAGCACAAGAATAGTATGAAAAACTTGATACTTCTTTTTGGTCACCAAAAGTTGGTTTTTTGTATTCATTTCTTTGCTAGATTACTTTCGTGTCTATATCCAATAATTAACTAAAAGTCGTGAGTTCCCTATTCTCTAAGCTAGTTTTGTACTTATAAATACAAAGATTTGTGTGTGAACATAAAGAGTCATGTTTCACTCATGATTAAGTTGGCCTAACTCGGTAAGGCTTGGCTTGTGCAACACCTGCGCAGCCACTGCGGAACAGGCCATGCTGAAACCCGGGCTCAATAGCCTGGGATCTAACTACACCCCGGTCTCTTGCCCGAGTTAACTGACCGGCATGATCACAACCCGATTAGCTCTTGGGACAGGCCAGGCCGAAACCCAAGCTCAATAGGCTGGGGTCTAGCTACACCTGGTCTTGTGCCGAGTTAACTCTCGTCATGATCACGACCCAATTAGCTCTGGGCCAGACTTACTGCAGTCCAACTGTAGTCAAACCTAACGGGCCTGAGCCTAGCTCATTGCCCTTGTTCTACAAAGAGGTAATTTTCGTTTTAAAAGTCTACAGTATTATTGAACTCTTTTATGTCGAAAATGGAAAGATTTTAAAAATCTAACCGTCAAAAAAGGGTTTTTTTTTAAAAAAAACTCACAAAAGTTTGATTGTTTATCATCTAATTCTGAAATCACCATACCATTCCAGAAAAACAATTGCTAGGATAATTTGGTAAAATAACATGGAGAAAACGCTTCCTCCATTTATTTCGCCAAACACGAGAATTGAGCTTTGGATTCATAAGCCTCGGTTCTACTATCCAAACGACTTCAGATTATGTTAAAAGCGAAAAATCTTTGCAAACAGGCATCTCGGCAGTTGTTTGTAAACTATCTCAAACAGAAAATAATGCAAAAACTCGATTCGATAAGCGGCGAGAATAGATTTTTGCACCAGTACTAATTCACAAATTAAATAAATCGTTTACCTGAGTGACTTTTGCAAGGCAGGAAGCACGAGATGGCTCTGGGCGTCCCGGATCCAGAGTTTGGAGGTGATGAAGAGCACGTCCCGGGAGGCGATGAACCCTAATCGGAGCGCTTCCGCTACGGCCTCGCCTAGCGGCTCCTCCGAGGAGTAGAGCGAGGCGGTGTCGAAGTGGCGGTAGCCGATTTTGATGGCGTGGAGTATGGCGTCTCGAGTGGTGTCGGAGGTCGTCGGCCAAGGGAAGGCGGCAGTTCCCATGGCGATGCGGGGCACGGCCTTGGATCCGGAGCTCAGGGGAACCTCATGGATCGCTATCGCCATCGATGCCCTTCTTCTGCTTGTGCAAATGGAGGTGGCTTTGTCAAGGAAGAGGAGCGAATTATATAGGCGGTGGGCTCAACTTGGGCCGGCTTTTTTATTTATAATTGCACTATTTAAATAATAATAGTTATAATAATAATAATAATAATATAAAAATATATGTGGCCTTTGTTCTTTCAACTCGAAATCTAGATATTTTCTTGTATTTGAAAAGTAAAATAGAGTTGGCCATCACGTCGGCCAAGGGTAGAGCTGTCAGACGGATTAATTCATGACGGACAGACTAATCCATGACGGACTTATCATATGGTGGGGTGGGACAGGCTAACTTACTAATTTGACGAGTTGAGAAATCTCCAACCCAACCCAACTCAAGGTGGGCCGCGAGTTAGGTGGGCCAATCCGTGGGCCTATTAAAAAATAAAAAAATATTAAAAATTTTAAGTTTGAAGTATAATTTAATTTGATTAAGTTGAAAGTTTTAAGTTTAAATTATAATTTTTAAGTTTAAATTGTATTTTAACTAGATGAAACTCACTAATTCATTAAGTTTTATATTTTAATTTTAAAATTTAAAATAAATAAATAAACTTTCTCAATCCGCGAGCCAATCCAAGCCCGCCGCGGGCCAACTCACACGGGTTGCAGGCCTAGGCGAGTCAATCCACCTCAACTCATCTTAAAATGAATTGATAAAATTTCAATCCAATCTGTCTAAATTTCTTGACGGAGTAGACCAATCCGACGGGCCTAACCCAACTTGACAGCTATAAGAAGGCCGCAGTTCCCATGGCGATGCGGGCATGGCCTTGGAGCCGGAGCTCACGGGAACATGGATCGCAATCGCCATCGCCATCGATGCCCTTCTTCTGCTTGTGCAAATGGAGGTGAGAGCAGAGTCGGCTTTGGCAAGGAAGAGGAGCGAATTATTTAGCTTCTTGGATCGCGGCAGCCATCGATGTCCTTCTTCTGTTTGTGGAAATGGAGGCGAGAGCAGAATAGTGTTTGGCGAGGACGAGGAGACAGTGAAGACGCTTGTCGTATTATTGCCTGCTACTTAATTGTTTTTTTATAAAAAAACGTGCTTTATGTAATTATTATTATTATTATTTTCTAATATTTAATAATTTTACAAACGTTTATTTTATAAAAAAACGTGCTTTCACATGTCTCTTGGAGCGCATCCTGTGCACTTGCTTTATCATGCCGCCTTCTTAGATTTTGTGCTTTAAATCGCGTTCAGCAGCAACGTTGATTTTGCATATCGAGTAAAAGAAACCTTTCGAGCAAAGTTTATTCTGCTTGTAGTTTTATTGTTTTAGACTAAGTGTTTCAGTTAGATGAATCAACTGGAGATGATGACTGTTGAGGTGGCAATGCAAAAGGTTTGAAATTAAGAGAATGAAGACGTCAAAGAAGTCTTCAATACTCAAATAGAGTTAAGATGGACATTAAGAGAATTCGAGTGATCACTCTGACATTTAAATTAATATAAAAGTTAAAAAAAATAAAAATTATACAATTATAAAAGAAGAAGATGAGTGTATGTAAAATTACCTCTTGCACATGTTTTGTATAGGATTTATATAATTGCAAAAGGAGGTTCTTCATGTCAATAATGTAAGATCAGATCCTACAATCTTTATTTACTTCTTCACTTGTTAAATATCGTGTGCACAAAAGAAAGCATTTGAGAAATCAAATCTGACATTCATATAATTGTTCCTCCATTCATCTTTGGTGTCATTTTTAGGAATATTCATAATAACTGTCAATAGGCCCCTCTAAAATGGCAGAACTAATGAAATTGAAGAGTCTGAGTCCTCTGAGATCAGGATGACAGAGCTAATGAAGTTGGTCACCCCAATAAACTAATCCTTGAGGACTAGAATCACTTTATTTAGTTTGGATGATGGAGTTGATTGCTAACACGATCCAAAGGGAAATCTTTCTAATTGATTCATCCGCAACTTTAATTAGAACAGTTTAAGTCATGTTTTTGTTTCAATAAGTTACATGCATATGAAAAATAGGGTGAGAACATAATATAACTCTCAGGACATAATTGAGTTGATTACTACATGATAGATTTATGAAATCGAGATAATGTCTTCCTTTATAGTTATCAATTATAGTTTTTAAATTTATCTTTTATAGATGATCATGAGGTTGATCATGTCATACTGCTGAGATGATGAATTTTATTTTATTTTTTTTTTAAGATGAAAAGAAAATATAATAGAGAGAGAGAGAGAATTCTTTTAATTAATTACTTGTCTTTTTTGTTTTTTTGCTTTTTGTTGCAGTGCTTTGTCTCCAGGCATGCAAGTGGTGGACATAGCGGAATCACATATTAATGTTTGTCTTCTTTTGATTTATATTTTATTTATTATTATTATTTTTGAAAAGTATGAACCTTTCGTATATAGATGGTGACCATCTAGCTAGCTGTGCGTCTAAAGCAATCCATTTCTTATGGAAATGGGTTACCTCCTTAAATATAATCATAAAATCAATTATATAAAATCGTTAGAGTGATAAATTTCATCTTTTATTACAGCACAGCAAAGTGAAGATTATATAAAGGCCACCCACTAAGCAATTGCTTCTGTTTTTGACATGATAGATTTAGGCATCTTCTTGTTCCATGTGGATTCTTATCCACCACTAATTAATGCTAATACAAAGTGATTTCACTGACGTCTTTTAATAATCACATCACAGTTAATTGGATTACCGATCGGCATCAAATTGACTTGTTATTTTCTAGTGCTGTCCTGTGCTGTGCTGTGCTGTGAGTGCTTGATTCTTTCCCTTGATCTTCCTTCCACAGCCATGAGAGCACTCCAATGGACGAAGAAGAAGGACTCAGGACTGAGTATGGGAACTGGAGATTATACTATCGAATACTTGATTGAACCAGCTAGCTAGCGAGAAAGCAGTTCATGTATGTGATTGTTATTGTACTTAATTTGATCACTAGTGTTTTTTTATCAAGTCGATCGCAGCAACGATGAATCTTAATTACTCATCTTTAAAGCTAATTGAATTGAATTTCTTCCCTTATATTTTGATTTTTGGATTAATTGCTAAATGTAGAATGAAGATTAATTAATTTCATAACGAATCTAGCATATTATCGACTCGATTTCACCTTTTGTTTGTTTGTTTGTGTGAAGATCAAACGTGCGTGTGTGTGTTCAACGATGATAAAATGTTTATTTTTTTATCTTTCAATTTCAAATTTTTTAGAAAAGAAGATAAAAATAAAATGTTTATTTTTTTATCTTTCAATTTCAAATTTTTAGGGACCATAGCCCAAGTGGAATAATTTGATAATTTTCTCTTTTCACAAATTGTCTTACTGGAATTGGACGATATGAAGGTGGCACACAAAACAGGCAACGTTATAAAAAAAAAAAACAAAAATGGTGAGGAAAAATCGTGAAAGTTTAATTACATTTATCCTCGTGCAGGCCCACGGCCCTAAAATATATCAGCGGCCCACCGCCTCAAAGGGATCATTAGCCGACGACAAAACTAAACAAAAACCTATTAAAACGAGATTTCGATCCTCCGACCTGTGGATTATGAGCACTTCCACTGCGCCACCCTGATTGTCGAAAATGCTTCCAGTTAAATTATACATATTGTATGATATCTTAATTTCCTATTCTGCCAAAACAAAATTTCAATCTCGCTGGAAAATGCAAAAACCTATCAGAGCGAGGTTTCGATCCTCCGACCTGTGGGTTATGGGCCCACCACGCTTCCGCTGCGCCACTCTGATTGTTGAAAATGCTTCCAGTTAAATTATACATATTGTATTATATATTAATTTCCTATTCTGCCAAAACAAACAAAATTTCAATCTCGCTTCTGGAGAAAATCTATAGTGGGCTTATAAGTAATTTCCTTTTCTTGAAACAATATTTCAATCTCGCTGGAGAATCTTACAATTTAATTCCTTTCAGTTTTTTTAGCCACAGTAGTCACTTTCTCCCTACGAACTATTTCAATTTGCTTTTACAAGATTCAATCAATGATTTTTTTTTCTTAACTCAGAGGATGATTATTTATTCAAAAAGAGAGCGAAAAAAAATAAAGTTTCCCAATTATGCTATTATTTTAAATCCCTGGCCTTTAGTTCATTTATCAATAGAGCAAAAACTGTTAATCGCTGTCCCACACACTTCACATATCCTTATTATAAATAGAATTCACATCTTGAAGATCTATAGATTAACTCGTGTTCCCTTTTGCCAAAAATAACTACAAGTCTGAAACTCCAAATGTGCAAACGAAGAGAGAGATACCTGCTTACCAGTTCACAAAACATATCATCGATCGGATCACCTGAAAACTAAGAACTTGCAGGTTAAATGAAGTTGAAATGGATTATTCTACATGCTCAATTGAGCTAGTGGCAACTTGACCAAAGAACTTGAATGCTTCAAGTCAAACTACATGGTGCGATAACACAATAGCAATTTCTCAAGCTCACAGACAATTTAATCAAACAATAAGAACAATAAAAAAGAACAATATTTCCAGATCAAGAGATCATATTGGTATGTTGTTTCGAAAACAAAACACGAGAAGAACATTATTAATGAAAATACACCACCACACGGAGAAAATAAAAGAAACCTAACAAAATTTACATTCCTGCAGCAGTCACACCAAATGATGCACACTCAAACAGCGCAAGTTACAAATGCAAGAAGCTTTAAAAGTAGATTGCATGGATCACGGATGTACAAGCCCGGCAGTTATTGATGTCTCATCTGAGATCAATTACGAGGGGAGGATTTGTGTGGTATACCTTGAGAAGATGCTCCGTGGCTTAGATCGAGACTATGGAGCTGTTCCATTAGTTGTGATCGCCTCTCTTTGAAGAAATCAAGTCGGGTTGTCAATTCTGCCAGTGTAGAAGATGCCCCAGATAGCTGTCGAGGATACTCCGCAATCTGATAATAGATCTCCTTTTAAGTATTTCTCAGACATTTGTGTTTAGCAAACAAAAACACTACAATTACCTCAGTTATCTTAGGCGAGTTATCAACAATCGCTGGACTTACTTGCGAAGACATGCTGGTTGATGCTTCGATCTCCAGGCCTCTTAAATCATTTAGACTAACTTTATCAGCAGAATGCTTCCTCGAAAGTAGTTTCGAACTAGTAGATGGAGGACCTTGTGGCATTGTTCTCCTCCAATCTGTCGCTGATGAGCTTTCCTGCAATCCAAGAGAAATTGGCTATCCATGTTAACACACTAAAAAAGTCCAAAACGTCCAATGTGGCAGCCACGTTTGTATTTTCATTTGTAGTTGATGTAATTTCTGATGGTAATTTGTTGCACATATATCTCTTTAAATAACTATAATATAAAATTTATTTATTTACGGAGTAGAAAAATTATATAGAATTAGTGCTTTAATTTAATGAGAAAATAATGATATAGTAAACTGGATGTTAACATTTGAAATTTTAAAATATTCTAACTGTAATGGAACTGTTATTATGAAATTTGTTCATTATAGGCATAATTGATTAAACATACCTCACTTATTTGTTTCTTCTCATGATTGCAAAAGGCAAGGCTCATATCGAAATCTTGTTGGACAATCTTCCTGCAACAAGTAGACAGAAATGCAGTAGAAATACAAGGAGCACAAAGATATCACATGTAAAGAACTTTTTGAAACATAAAGTACAGTAAGAATAAAGGTATATTCTCAAATACACATATTTGATCCTGACTGAAGATGATGAACATCAAATGATACAAGAACACTAATGTCACTAGGGATTTAATATCGACTTAAAAATTTACAATTAAGACTTTATTGGTATGTTTTCTTTCATACTTCTAACCATAATGTTCGTCTACCTGCTGAGTTATATTTTCTTCCATTTGTGAGCTATAATGATCATGAGAGATACATATTGATGCTAGGAACAAAATTGTATTAAGTAGTTATTATAAAGTAGCTAGTAACTCAGTAAATTCTCATCTTGCATTTATAAATTCATATTATTAATATCAATAGTAGAACTACAACTGTAAGAAAAAAAATTATAACACATGTTTATCATATGGAATAATTTGAATTTATGATTTTACAAGTTGACATCAGGAAAAATTAACTCGGAGCATCCATATTTAGGGACACTATGAGAAAAATTGATTATAATCCATGTTTATTTATTTATTTGCTGACTTATTTAAACATAAGTTCAATTATGCTAACTTTTTTTTTTGGAGAAACTCAAGCATCCATCTTTGGATGTCACTTTGTTACAAGTTGTGCTTATGACAATTTGTCCTCGACATTACTACTTTCACCTTTGGGCAAGCAAAAAGAAAGGAGACGAAGTCAAAAACTCAAAAGAAAAGACAAAGTGCATTAGTTTCTCACTTATTGGAAAGGCCACCCAAGAAAGAACAATAATAAAATCATGCTCAACAAACTTCATGAGATCGCCAATATTTATGCATGGAAATGACAACTGAAGAAAATGTTAATAAACTCACATGGAGCACATGGAGCCAAGTTCTCCTTGGTTAAGGAGAATAAGGCAGTTAAGATTTCTGAATTCTAGTTAAATTTCTTGAAAAATTCAAAGTTGTTTAAGCAAGTTTAAATTTTTATATTCTGTTATATTTCTAAGGTAGTTAGACGATTTCTAAAAATAGTTTTTCAGAAAAAGTAGATCAGGATTTTTATTGGAAGAAGTGAGCCATTATTTTACAAAGAATGACTCTTATTGGCAATCTATAAAATGGATTAGGATCTATGTATTAGAATAGTTTTCAATTAATTAAAACATTCCCTTCTGATTCTGTGTGAAATTGTATTTTCTGTGTGAGATAATTATTCTAATTTTTTAAATCAAAATTGTGATTTAGGACTCAATTTTGGTGCTGCATCACCCGTACAAATAAATTGCAATGCATCCAGGCAAACCATAGAATAGATAAAATTCCTTCCCATGTACACTAGATTAGCTGACCTTTATTGCCGAGTAAGCTACTTAACACAGTTTATGAAATCAACCTAATCAACAGTTAATTTATCTTGATGTGACAGTGTAAAAACTACAAATAAAAAAAAAAAATAAGAACAGTTAACCAACTAATTTAATAACTGAACCAATTTAACAGCAACAATAACCAGAAAACAGCTTAGGCAAACAAAGAGGACTAAGATGACAGTGATAGACTGTTAAACAGCATTTTGTTAACACATGATTCTAGGATAGTGTAAAAAGGAATTCTGCAGACAGATTGTAGAAATATTCAGTAATTTTTATTATATTTTAGAAAATGTAGAAAAATATTATAATGGAGTTCTTTATTATTTGAAAAGAAAAGGTTAGTTTAGTTTAAATAAGTTTGTTTAATTTTATTGGAAAAGTTTGTTAGGAAGAATAACTCGTGTCATCAATGTATCAAAGGGGTTAGGATCCCATGTGTTAGACTGAATGATTTGAGAGTTAATACAATTTTCAATTTTTTGTTTGGAAACATTTTAAAAGGCCTCTTACTGTTGTTTGAGATGAGATGGAAGGTGCAGATATCTATCACAAGGGAATGATCCATAATGATTTTGGTTTTGTTGGTTGAGTTGGAGATGGAGCTCTGCTACTTTCTGCTTCAATCTAGCAACATCTGCTTCAGCAAGAGCAATCTCCTCAAGTTCTGCCCTTGTCTTCAAAGAAAGTGGAACACGTTTAAGAATTCAATATACCAGCTTAAATAAGTGGTAAATTAAGAAAACAATAAGCAGACCTTAGAATCAATCGTGCGTGAGTTAGAAAACTGTCCAGAAGACATGCTTAAACCAACCTCCAAAGCAGCTCTCAGATCTCTTTCAGCCTGCAATTGCTCCTGTAGCCTTGATACCTAGGGAAAACCATACATGTTGAGAAGATTGTTTCCTTCAAAATACCAAGAACAACTTAAGCACATCAGCAGCAACTGTAGAGGAAAACGGCTTAATTTAACGCAAAGGTCAGGGGTTCTTAAGTCTTAACACAATTACAACCAGAATTTCTGCAACACCAAGTCACCAACCTGTCCAAGTCCTTGAAATAAAATCAATGTTTGTTGATAATTTCATACTGCTTCAAATGCATATTTCCCAAAGATTGACATATAGATTCCTAGGCTTACAAGTAATATTAATGTTCAAACTGTATGATCAGATTAGGAAGGTTATCCATGGTGGTTAAGTATTTATTTTTCACATATATGGAACAATAAGAACCATTAGAATAGGATTGTCTGGCAATGGCATACTTATAAACATCAGTGCAGGAAGAAGGTTGACAATACTAACACCATAAAAAACAAAATACTTTGGTCTAATTTAATATTAGGAAGTTCCAACTAATAAAAAATTAAGAAAACTAACAAAAAACTAAGCAAGAAGCTGTATTGACATGAAGATCATCAGGATATATAGGTTTCATAGGTTATTGAAAAATGAGAAATGCATACATCTTGTTCCAGGGCTAAACGACGCTCATGCAAAGCCTGCTTTCTTCTTTCCAGACTTGCTTGTAAAATAGCATTGCCTTTCACCTAAAAGAATTAGGGTTTGTTTCAGAGTTTATTTTAAAATACTCACTATCCATCAACTGTCTTGAAAGAGTTACCAATCGAACCTCTTTGGCTATTCTTATCTGAAGGTCATTCTTTGTGATCTCAAGCCTCTGAATAGCAAGCCTAGCAAAATTAGATTCTAATTAGCAGTGAAAATTTTATGTGACAACTCAAGACAAAATTTTAGAAGATATTGCAGCTTATTCTAACAATTAAAACTCTACACCACAAGAAACTCATGCTATGCTACATATTGTAGAAATAGAGTATAAAGTTTTATTATCTCATGTTTCAGTTTTTTTATATTGGCTGCAAGGATTTCCCCACCAGGTGAGACACATTACGAGAATGCCACTAGATAGTTTAGAGCCACCACTGACATATACACTAGAAACTAACAAGTACAAAGGTAAAAATTCAAGCTTATGGTGCTAGAAACATGACAGTACAGACCCTGATCAACCATGAATATTTCTAAAGTTTGCCATCAGTTGAACAACATAATGATACTCTTAGTAGCACAATGCAGGGTACTAAAATTTATTTGTATTGGTCTGTCCCTCTGCCATAAAACATAAAATCAAAGACTACAAAGACGCTAAGAATTAAAATGAACGCATAAATAGAATGGAAGCAGAACAATAAAGAAATTTTACTTGTATTTGGGATCATAAAATCATGCATAAGTTGTTCTGAGACACAAACATATAATGCTTCACATACAATATTCAAAGATTTTCATCCTGATAATTCAATCTAAGTGATAATGATACTGGAAATCACTAACCCCTAACAGAACAAGCCTCTATATTCCATAAATGCTTCAGTTACCTTAGTTTAAGGACATCTCAAATCTAAATTATTGCATGTATAATAGATTTAAAGACAACATGAAATATAGCATTCAATCTTCTAGTTATTGTGTCACCTTGTATTTTGATGACTTTACATTTTTTGTGTCCTTGGACCAAACTTTCAAATATCCTTTTTGGTTGAACAACATAGCTTTTTATAGGTAGTTCTATCCCATAAGATAGGATTAGATAAGACCCCCTCTAAGCCTGCTCTACTTGAGAAGAGGGCACAACCTACTTTGCTACCATACAAGTGCACCAAGAGGGAAGACCACCTAGTTCTTAAAATTTTAGGGATTTGAGTGAGAAAGGGTAGCAAGTTTTCCTTTGTCTTCCTATCCTCCTTTTTTCTTTGTGAATATCTGTTCCAGTACCTTCTGATTTAATCTCGCTTTGCCCGAGCCTCTGGAACCATCTTACTCAGTGAAACTGGCCAAACGTGGTCTGTTCATGGAGGATATGGTCGAAATTGTCTCGCTGATGTACCAACCTTTTCTCTCATAGAGCACGAATTAATTTCATAGAATCAGCTCAATAGGGATCTGATTGGGTTTGAATCCTTATATTTGGTGTGGACCTTAGGCCTGGTTTAACCTTGGTTCTGAAAGACTTGATTAATCACTAGAGCTTAGATCTGGTTTTTGAGTTTGAATTTAAGGATTGAAATTTTGTACATAGGTTACGAAATTTTCCATTCCAAATTTACTTCATGGAGACCTTAATACTCCTTCCCTATTTTTCAAATTTTATTGCCATTGTATGCCGGTACATAGGGGTAGATTTCCGCTGATCACCATACCAAGGATGCTGCTAAAGTCAAATTTATCACAGGGATCTTATCAGTGAGAAGAAAATGTATATCAGCACCAACATTTTGCATGGTACATTTATGTGTGAGATAATCTCCCACATTGAATGAAAAGCATCGAGAAACATAGGTTATGATGAATGCAAGAATCTCATTCACTTTTTCTAGCTGGGTCAAGATAAAATATTTTTCCAATATTTGTGTCTTTTTGTTCAAAATAAATATATATAAACATGTATAAGTGCCATAAAGAGTAAGAATTAAAAAGCACATAAATCCAAAAGCATTAATTCTATAAAATAGCCCCTATTAATGATACTATGTTGTGTACTCTTGGAGCTCAACCAAACTTACTCTTCTTCACCAGAAGAATCAACTTGTTCAAGTGGCTGATTCTTTCTTACCTGAAATAATCAAATTAATATCAATTACCTAAGGTACTCATTTATACAAATATAAAAGTAAAAAAAAAAAAAACATGATCCTTAGCATGTACATCAACAAAAAGTTCTTTTTTCAAATGTTACACAAGAGTGCTGAAATATGCAACAGAGAAACACAGACTGAGGACTGATTAGCCTTTGAACAAACATCTCATTCTAAATCAACAAATAAAGGTAACTCCCAATATGCATTCAACAGTAAAAACGAAATAGAATTACTGAATTTATACAAACTATTTTTTGGTCTTCGTGGTAGCCTACAATTAATCAGCATATCGCACATAGGCACTGTGAAGGTGACTTACATTGTTACGCCCCCAAAAATTAGTGCGCTTCATTTGCAAGTGAGATCCATTCGGTTTAATTGAGTATCTTTCAGCACTACATTCAGTTGCATGAGATGGAAAAGAAGTTCCTGGATGTAGGGAAGATAGAATCTCTCCCATTGACAAGGGAGACTCTTGCAGAGGTAAGACATCAGAGGCATCCTTCTCAATCAGTGAATTCTGTGTACCTTTGATACTGGAAACTTGCTCATCTAGGGGAGTTCTAGAACCTACAAGTAACTCTGGTTTTGTAGCTGAAACCTGATTCTTAGGAGGAGATTCTGCATCTGAATCATCACCAGCAAAGACCTATTTTGCAAAGACATCAATATAGTATTGGACTCCCAAATTGAAAGGAACAGTCAGTAATCACAGGGATGGTAGTACGATATAGCGATTAAAAATCAAGACTAGAATGCACTCATGACACAATGGAGTAGAGTTGAATATATTAGCATCGTCAAGGTTATTCAAAATATAGTGTCAGAAATTCTATACAAAGTCCAACAATATATTCATATTGAAGATAGATCTGAACAAGATTGCTACTAAACCCAATAAATAAGTCGTGAAAAAAATAGTCAAATATAATGCAACTCAGAAGATTGATCTGGCATTACTAACTCTGAATTATCAGCTCTTTTCTGTTCTGTTGCCTAATTAATCAGATTAGCCACTTGACTAACAGTTCAGGCCTCAGAACATAGTTGTGTATATCAAACAAAAAAAATCCTTTTACATGGACCAATTGTAACAAGCAACTATGAGCATATTGGCAAGCCCACAATTGCCAAAATTTTGAATGGTTGAATATGCACTGCCACAGTACAACTTAGGGGTGTCAAAAATGGACCGGCCATCCAACCCGACCCGACCAAATCCGAAAAAAAATCAGGTTAGGATTGAGGGTTTTCGGGTTCAGATCGGATCTGGGTTGAGGGTTTTGGATTGGATTAAATTCGGGTCGGATTCGGATCGGGTTCAGATTGACCCAGTTAATCCAGATTTAGGATTTATGAGATTTTTTTGGGAGTTAAATCAAATTTTATTTTGAAAATCATGATGTTTTATGTAATATTAGTACGACAATGATAGAATATTGAGATAAAAATGAAGAATTATAAGGGAAAATAGCAGGTTATAAAAAAAAAAAAAAAAAAAGGTTTTTAGGTTTGGTCGGGTTATATAGGTTTGGGTTAAAATCGAGTTCAGGTTGAGATTTTTTAATAATATTTTATTTCAACTTGACCCGAACCCACCCAATCTATCCGAATTGACACCCCTAATTTAGCTCAATTACCCAGTACCGACAAGGCTGAGAAATGTTCTCAAGAGTTTAGTTTTGTATAGGTCTGTGGCATATAACAAACTTTATAGTGAATAAAATTAACATAACACCATGGAATATATTAGTGTGATGACAAGATGCTTACCACTTCAGGGAGCTCCTACACCAATTAATGCTCTGTTTAGGAGGAGATGAGGGAAGGGAAAGGAGAATTTTGACCCTTGTTTGGGATGAAATGAGTTAAGGAGGGGAAGGGGAGAGAAGGGTAAGTTTCACCCTTGCATGCTCACGAATCGATACAATTTCTTATATCCCGATTTGAGGTGTAAGGAAGGAAAAAGGGAACTCAAAAATATTTTATTCCAATTTATCCCTATTTTAAAATATTAATTCCCAAACTAACTCATCTGTTTATGTATCTCATCTTTGCATCGTCGCTCTTCACACAACGCACACCGTCACCGCTCGCACTCCACGACATCGGCACCAGTCCTCCTTGCATATTTCTTCGAGGGCAAGACTCAAGAGAACAAAGACAGATAACTCTAATCTTCTTCTTCTTCTTCTCCTCCTCCAAGGATAGGGACAGGGACTTGTCCAAAGAGCATGCGTTATCTTTTTAAGAACCTTCCATATCCCAGCTTCTATATGCAATATTAACAGAATTTTTTAGAAAAAATCTTATATCCAAAGGTTTAATGAGTTATACACATTTTTTTCACATGTAGATTTATTTTAAAAAGGAAGAGTATTTTTGTAACTTTATATATTAAACCTTCATTCCCCTTCCTTTCCTCCCAAACAAGGTAACACATGTTACGTTAATAAACCTTCCCTCCTTTCCAAATAAGGGGAACATAAATATTTTACTTCCCCTCTCTTTCCCTTCCTTCCCTTCCCTTCCTCTTCCGTTAATGAACCTTCTATCACCTCATCCAAGCAGAGCGTAATAGTAGAAAATCAATGTGGTATAAAATGGACCTTAGACAATTCTCTTAAAATGGTTAGGACAAAATAACTAAATATAACCAGTCATCCCACACTTGTCTAACATCACTTTGGGACTACCAGTACAAGATTGCTTGTATGATAGAAAATCAATTAATGGTACAAATGAACTTTTTAGACAATTGTCACCGAGAATGCTAAGGACCAAATAACTAAATACAGCCAGCCATTCTACACTCCCCTATCTCATCATTTTATATACCACTAAAAAGTCAATTGTGGTGTAAGAGCTGCTACAAGATCATTTGTATGATAAGAGAATGTGGCATAAATGTACGAAGTGGAAAGGAAAAGGCACCAGTAATTCTAAACTGGACCAGTTATCACTTACTGACAGACATTAAGGATATGAACATTGCTAGAAAGCATGGCAATTAGCTTGAAATCAACAATTTGATCCAAGATATTCAGACCTGAAGAATTCTTTAATCTTGGCAATGTAAATTTTTCACAAACTCATACTGAAGGCACATATCTTTTGAAATTTGGAAGTATTTTCAAACTTATCATTCCATGATTTCAGCAAACACCTAAAATACAGTCTACATTAACTGATCCTTTGCTAAAGTAAATAATTATAGAAAAGTGCAATACAGAAATAGAAGTTCAGAAAGCTCACCATAAAAATAAGAACATACCTTGTACTCATAAAGATCACTGCCAGCATATCCACTGCTTCCACTCAGTTTTCCACTGAGCACACGCTCATCATTATCGCTTTCAATTTCTGGTTCTGCATCATTTTCTGCATCATGATAGCCATTATCTTTAGCATCTATATTCACATCATCTGCAGACTCTTCGGTCCCAGTGTCTCCAATCTGAGAGTCAGATGACAGTGAGCATCTCTGCAGATTACCATCCTGTAATGGTAAACGCTTATTGCATACATGATGATATCTAAATATGGAGATATGAGATAAATAAAATCAAACAGAAAAACTAGGCCTGGGTTCCTATTATTTAATTAAGCAGA
Source organism: Curcuma longa (assembly GCF_044706935.1). NCBI lineage: Eukaryota > Viridiplantae > Streptophyta > Magnoliopsida > Zingiberales > Zingiberaceae > Curcuma > Curcuma longa. The sequence goes on from NC_133868.1 coordinate 12,996,900, forward strand.
CTCTCTGTGGAGTCATAGAAAGACTTACAAAAAAAAAAAGATTAAAAATACAGTAGATATAGATATTTTTTTCCTTTTGGCAGAACATGATGATGTAAATTGCATAACACAGTAAATGTAAAACATGGATGAGCCAATGGGTATATAGAAGTGAACATCAACAGACCTTAAGAACAACAGGTAAAGTGAGAAAAGTAAAACTAGGAAAAACTATAAAATTTTGAAAAAAAAAAAAATTTATGCATACGTTGTAACCTTCAAGGATAAAACAATTGCAAAACCAAATATTATCAAAAAAAAAAATGGCAAACATGAATCCATAATTTCAATGCACAATATTAGTGAAAAAGTACAAGAAAGCCAAGAGAGATCGAACAATATGAAGACTGAATGGTAGGTGCACCATGGTTTCCACCAAACTACTAACCATTTGTTTGAGGAAGATGACGAGAAGAAAAAACAAAGGCCAGGTATGGGTGAAGGAGTTTCACCACCACCACCAAACCATGTTTATCCAAATTATTTGGGGAGGGCTACATCAATTTATGTCTCCATTAAGCTCTATGCAAAGCTATATCAATCAACATAACGAGTTTACCAATAGCTAAACTCCTAGTGATATTGGTTCCCATTGTGTTCGAAAGAGGGATAAGGTTTGTGTAACCAACCCCAAATAATTGGGACAAATGGCTTTATGGTGATGGTGATGATGATGATTGCTTATTTTCCACCAAAACAAGTGTAATAACTTCAATTGGAACTTTCGTCATTAGCTCCTCTAATATAACTAATTAGCGTTGGAGAAAGATTCATAGCAACCACAGTGAAAGCAAGTAATGGATTCCATTAAAAATTGAAACAGTAAAAACAAAATAGCAACGAGCTGAATTATTCATACATTACCTAGAGTTGAAAGGTCAAAGATAGAAGTGAGCTGACCATTCATCCACATATCTATACTTTTGACCTATTAACTTTGTGTATGAATAGCTCAACATTTTCTATTCTCCCGGATCTTTCTTACCTTCATAACCACATCTTTGACTAAGGCAAGTAGAAAGAACTAAACATAATAGATTTGAGCCGGTAAGAGTGTTGTATCAATGAACAATGAACAAAATGTATGTAGGAGGTAAGAGGGTAAGAAAGGCTAGATTCAATTGATGGCTCATCTAGCCAGTAAATGATTATTGGAAATGGCCTTGACAATGGGTGATGCAAAGACTGGGATCAAGTGATCATATCAATACCATGTGGAACCAGTCGAAGGCATTGAAACAGGAACTGAAATAGATACAACTTTTGTTTGCATATGGCAGAGCTGGTTGAGTAGCATGATTCCATAAATCTTATTTCAAAACAGAAAATATAATAACGCATAAACAATTTAGCTTATAGATAAGAAACATACATCAAATATGGTTTCATACTCCTCTAAAAGAGTTGAGATAATGGCCTGAGCATTGTTAGCTGCATTTGCTGCCGCCAAAAGCTGAGCTGAACTGTCACCGTTTGAGTCGAGATCATCATCCAACTCACACTCACCAGCCAAAAGAGGTCTTAGTAAAAGAGGAGCCATGCAAGCAGCAACAGCAGATGGAGTCATCCGATTCTCAGCAGTATGAGAGGAGATAACATGCATCATTTTCAAAATCCTAAGAAAGAAAAAGGACAAGATAAGAACTGAGCACATCTAGATATTAAGACGTTGTCCAACAAATGAAAATGGTACACAAAATGTCAGCTTGCAATCAAGACAATTACCTATTTATCAACCATATTGTGCATTAGAGCTTAACAATTAATCCAAGATGGTCTGTGCTTCTATGTGACATCTACGATTTCATAAATTAATCCAAGATGGAGCTTAACAACTGGTATTGGAACTTGAGTTTATGAAGAGTTAGAACCCAAGGTGTATATGAAATTTAAAAATATGAATAGAATCATTTAAAATTAGATGATATTTGCAAACTTGAACAAGTATAATACAGACTTATTTAAAATGGAGTTATAAATATAGATTTTAAAACTATAATATTATAATCACATGAGTGTAGAATCAACCTCTGTAACAGTCGCCGATTTGGTTCAGGGAACGTCTCAGTTATAGCAGCACGCATAGCATTTACACGAGCCTCATTGTGTATCAATTCTACAAATATAGGAAGAAGGTAGGCACATAACACAAAAACACAATGACAGCAGTTTTAGAAAAAAAAAAAAAAAACCCATGAATAAAGTATGACTAATATTATACTTTAAATGAAACCTAAATTGCCTGATATGCCTAAAGAGGGGCAAATAGACCATCATGAGAAGCAGAGTGTAACAAATCAATAGCAAAGAAAAGAATGCCTTATATGATAGAATTCCTAGAAATAATCACATACTTATTATTATCACATACTTAAGCATATAGTCAACTAATTGGATGTAGAGGGGTTCAACTAATTCAGCTGAACACTTTGCTAACTAAACTAATCAATGACCTTCTCAGACACTAAGTGGTATGTCCTTTTTCCTTATCAACACCGTAGAAAGCTCCCGAATCTATGGAACTTGGGGGACTTAAAGCCCTTTTAGTTTCAATATTCCAATGTTAATCATAGAGGAGGATGGCATTGCATGCCCACAAGCGGCTTCCCACTTCATATCAGCCCAAGCCCAGGGTGATGAAATAGATAAACATTTCCCTCTTGAAACCAATCCTGAGGTTCAAAGAGACACCACGAGTTCCTCATTAGCTAGACATGAATCAATTTTGATCAACCAGTCTGCCCAGCTCAGCTTTGACAGATATGGGTAGATAGAGGGTGGGATTGAATTAAAAGGTACAACAAAAACTGAGAGTTCAATTTGAATCAAAATCAGAAAAATTGTTTCCAAATAGTCATTGAGATACACAAACAAAGTTGAAGTTCAAAGAGGTCATCAAAGCTAGATCTCGTCTAAAATGCAGAAAGTAATACACAAGTGCATTTCCGACTAGCATGGCAGGGATCAAGACCTACTTATTTGTTAGATTGCTTTATTTATGCAAATACAGTATATAACTGTACTTATATATAAATAGTATCATGAACTCATAAATCAAGGTGAGATTTCCTTATAACATTTCAATGCATGTCAAATGCTGATCAAAGATAATACTTGTGGAACTAAGATGGATAGACTATTCTGTTTTATGTGTCACCATCATCATCCAGCCATGTTGGTCTGTCCCAACTATTTAAGATAGACTTTATGATTCTCCATCGAGCACAATACAAAGCTATATCACCTAGACTTACATAATATGGAAGATGTAATGACACAGCATCTATTTCAAGTTATCATAACCAGGTTAATCTAGTAACATGAAAGAATAAGATAAAAAATGTCATGTTTCATTCAAAAGTTGGCACTAAGTATTGAACCATAGCCCATGTAGATTTCATAGTCACATTTTTCAAGTTGAAGACTATCTAATGTCAAAATCAAGTCTCTGTGTCAAGTTGGTTGAAGTTGATTGTCACTTCAACCAATATGTAATGATGTCCAAGAGAACTATTATCACAATTGTCAATTTTACAGATGAACTTGTAGATCAAATTTAGTAATTTTTTTCTGCTTTTATATGAATCTGGGTTGATTGATATGCCATCTATGGTCCAAATTGAGAGAGCTTGAAACCCTAATTTAGTTTCGCACTGAATGTAGAGACTTAGATGGCTAAACTACTGTATTATGTTGGGCTTAAACATTTGGCAGGTGGCTGAGCTTGTTTGTTATCAACAGCTGCATTTTCAAAAATTGCACTATGCCTAGCATTACTTTCTAAGCCAACAAAATCCTCTGATTAGTCAACAAATCTTAATGCAAAACCAAATTAGGAGAGATAATCTCCCCCAACTAAAGGTTTGACATCTTCTTCAAGATCCAAAGTCTTGCTAATTGCCTAGAATCATTATACAAAAACTCTTTCCAACCACTTCATCATGCTTAAGATTGAATCCACTTTGGTACCAATTGAGACAGACTGCCCGGAAGAGATAAAGATGCCCAAGCCAAATTTAATTGCAGTATATTCATCTAATCCTAAAAACCATCTTCAATAGTCCACAATTCTCCATGTGGAACTAAATTAGGTGTTAATAGTGTTTAAGTAGCTCACGAATATGCAAGTCTAGTTTACTTAGGGTAATAAATTCTAAACACCATTCTAAAATACAAAAACTATATATGGCATTGGATAAACCATAACTCAAGCATGTTTTTTTATGTTAAATTGTGATTCTTTAGGAATTATTTAGTTGTATTAATTCTTGTATGTGTTTATGGTGTAGATCATAATTTGATTATCTCATGACTTTTCTATTGAGTTGATTTATTTTAATAGTTCATAATTTGTCCTTTGTTGAAAATTTGTTTCCAATAACACCAGCTATTAATGTAATGAAAGTAATATTTTTTAAAGTTGGAATTAGCAATTTAGACAATGGATCTAGGTCGGTTAGCTAATGGGCTCAGTCAGTTGAATGTCTGAGTCAACCTGTGGTTCAATTGGTTGACCCACCGGTTCAACCATAAAACCAGTAACCGTTACTGGTTCGGTTTTCATAACTATGGCTAAGATGCAGTCGATAATTATAGACATAAATTCATGACACATGCAGAGGCAGGAAAGCCCATGCAATGCTTTACTAGCATGTGGGTCATGGGTCATGACAACTAAGGCTCTGTTTACTCAGGCAGATGGAGCCTGTTCCCACTGGAAGGATGGCAGCCCTGTCCCTCCGATTACCAGGCGTGAAATCTGAGCTAGCAAGAACAAGGGCAAAGCGCACATTCATTTTTGGCGAGTTTTGCTTGTGCCCAACAGTAGGCAGACACAAAGGATAGAAGCATGCAAAAACAAGAAAGGACAAGTAGCAACACTTGAGCATTATTTTCTCTCTTTTCTTGCTCCGGAAACCGTTCACCTGGTGTTTCTTCAGCTCACGAATTCTGGTTGTATCTGCAATCAAGGATCAGCAGTTAGAACTTATCCAGCTTCTCTCCAGGTCAACACTGGCAGCTGGCATACAAGAAACTCCTTGTTCCGTAGGTCGCCGGACAACTAGGGGTGATTTCATCATCATCACAGTGACAACTGCAACAAGGAAGGTCGATGGTTTCACATGGATAGGAACTATGGAATTTTCAAACTTATCTAGGGTAATGTGGTTATTTGGCTTTGTTTCCATCATTTTTTCCTCACAGGAAAACAGAAAGAAAACTCATCCATCCTTTCCCTGTTCCAAGTAAATAGATTCTGGAGAAGTAGTTTATCCTCTGCTATCCCTTCCATCTCCTCTCCTACCCCCTCTCCACCACCCCTCTCACTTCTCTCGAAGTAGACAGCCTAAATTTTTCCATACAAAGTGTGGGATGGATTCCAATGTGATAGGAGTAGATATCCTCAGTTAGTCTTTATGCTACAGATGCAACTTTCCCCTGTAGAAAAATCCGTCAGAGATATTGACAATTTTGAAAGACCATTCTAACAACTATTCCATAAGTGTTCCATTTGATTACTGATAAAATGAGCACAAATATGCATGCAGTAAAGCACTATTAGAATATATAGAGAGAGACGTACTATAAGCTTCCAACAATGCAGTACAACAAGAAGCTGGAACTGGAGAGGATGGTAACTCCCGAAGAACATACTGCAGAATTGTATGAATATTAGTAATTGATCAAAGTAAAATCGAAATTAGAGGCTACCAGGTAATCACTGAGAAAAATATAAAAGAACCTTAACACAATCACCAACAATATGGGCATCTTCATCAGCTGCAAACTCAATCTTTCCTGAAAAGGTGTCGTTCAACTAGGCTTAATAATAATATATAAAAATAATCCTGAGGAATAAAAATCAAAATCGGGGAAAAAAATATGGGGAGTTACAGATAAGTCTAGATCAACAAAGATATTGTCCAATGTCTATATGATTCCGCTAAAAATTATTAATTCAATGGAACAAGGACACAAACCTTGCTCATACTCTTGGATTCTTCGATGAACTTCTTCAACATCAGCAGCTTGCCGCAAAATTCCTTCCACCTTTGTTCCTACAAATTTTATTTCTTAAGATGTAGAACTGACTACTAAAGATCAGCATTCAACATTCAATCCAAAGGCAGATATGATTTCATAAGTTGGAATAATTCTTGCTTCAGTTTGAATCAAGTCTTTTACAGATTTGATTCTTTTACAGTTTGAACATGCAGGGATGAATTGTGAAAGGAGTCATTGTATGTTAATCGATATATAAATCAAGTCTAACTATTTAAGCGGGCATGCAAACATAAACTCCATCATGATGTCACAATCTTTGTATGTGCTATCTCTGCTGTATACCAGATCCATAAGTTCTTGGCATGAGTAAAGGTGACGAGCATGTTCGCATGCACCATCTATAGTTATCAAGCATGTCACAATCTATAGAAAAGGAAAGTACCAGAAGTCCACAAAAAACAGTAACAGGAGAATTGAGAGTAAAACAGCATATTTGTTTCATTACTCACCAAACTTCTCAAGAAAGCATAAAGCCTTTTCTAGAAAGGATGGCCCTCCGTCAATATCTTCAAGGGCGAGCAAAATTGGCCTACCAACAACCAAGGATTTGATAGGTCTCTTGTCCCTCCCTGTCCATGATAGAAAAACATAGTAATCAAATTAGAAGGGTACAAAAATTTCAATCATAGTCTATGTTAAGTAAAAGAAAATCAGAACTTAAAATAACTGGAACTTACAATAATGGAATGATCCTTCGAAAGTATCTCCATTGTCATTATGAAAAATTCCATTATGTCCCATCACAAGAGCAGCATTTGGAGCTTGCGCAAGCGCATGCTCCAAAGCTGTTTTCCATTCAAATAAATCGTCCAAAGATTCTGCCTGGCATAGCCATAAGCAAAGCTCACAAAGGTTAATTGTCCATAAACAACGAGAGAAGGGTGGATTATTGACTCTTCAAGAAAATTTGTTCAAAGGTGAGATGAAGAATTCATAAAGCACCTTAAGGGTAAATGCCCGACCATCACGTCCATCAGGAAACAAAACTGTTAATAATTTTTTATCTTCCCTAACAACAACACTGAAAATAAAACTTTTAACAAATGGGACATATATCCACAGTAGCAGCTGATAATATATGAAAGAAGGATAGTTAAAATAAATATTAAAAAAAAAGTTTACCTTCCAGAATTATTTAGGTCAATACCACCCAAAGTAAGATTGACTTCGCCACCTCTTTGGGGTAGTGCACTCTACAATGCCACCAAAATTCAATTGATACTTTATGTGTGCTCCAAGTTACGATAATATTTATACTTTTTCACTCCATATTCAATCAAATTTTATCACTCATATTGCATAAAGCTTCAAGCATCATGAAGAAATACCATTATAAACTATGCTTAAACAACTTATAAACATAAAAGAGAAGTTGTGGTTACATTCCAGTTCATATATCTTAAAGTACATACACACAATACCTAGAAATAAGCATGTGTTTAAAATTTTCTTCAGCGATGTGACATTCAAATTGATGTGGAATTATAGAAATATTTGATATATGATTATATTTTTTTTCAGACCACAAAACATAAGAATGCATCCACAGTTCATGTTTTCTCCATCGTAGATTTACAGATGTGCCAAAACTTTGCACAGCTATACACATTTGTGCATTATGTAGCCCACTGAAGCACAACAGTGAATTTACTCATCCCCTGATTTTATCCTGATAAATACCTCTTGACAGAAAATTGCAGCCAGCTCCATGTGCTACTCAAAGGACCATTGGAGGATCAAATAAATGTGATTTTACTCCAACATATAGAAAATGTATTTCTATGACTCGTATCTTCCCACTAATCTATGATTCAAGGCTTTTCCATCTAATTTTAACAGCTACAGTATAAAGGATCAACAAAAGCTACCCATAAAAATAATAACTTATCGACAAAAACTATTGGGATTAAAACATAAAAAAGCAACCATTACTTTCTAAATAAAAGTAATCATACATACAGGATCATTCTTGAAGAAAACAAGAGATGTCCGTGTGAGTATAAACCAACGCCTCTTCCATGATTTCCAACCAATTCCTAGTATTGTGATATGCACATAAAGGGTTAGAGAAAAAAATGAACTCACAAGTTACTGCTACTAATTCAGCTGTTGTATCAAGATATTATTAGAAAAGAACAAATAGAATTGTGATCGCCAAGAAACTGAATAAACTGATATGACACAACTACTTGTAATATTTTATATTAGCAATTGTCCGTATTTTATTATTAGTTAAATATTATCGTCTATAATAATAGAGATCAACTAATCTAATTTTTTCCATATTTTTAAACTTTTGTTATTGATTCAAATCCTACTGATCTGATATGGCCAATCGATTGATTTTCTAGATATCAGATACAAGTACTGATGCTGATTTTGACAACCATGGTTAAAATCTCTTTTATATATAGCCTCCGAGCCAAGTCATGGTAGAAATTAACAAGATGGAACTAAACTAATTGTTTTAAATTTTATTACAACATTACCAAGCAAGAAAGAAAGTCGAGAATATAGACTAAAGTTGAAAGATAGCTCGAATGAAATTTCTGTGCATGTTGCCAATTTGAATAGGCTCGAACAATCACTTGAGCTTGAAGCTTGTGTTGGACAAGGATCTAAATGTAAGATGGATGAAGTTCATAACATGTCAATGACTAGTGGCAGCTTACCTACAACCTAACATCCAATATCTAAGAAAGTATTAGACAATGGACCAAGACATGCTGGCTCAACTTGTTAGGCATCATTATAATGAATCCACTCAAAACCAACATGGACAATAATACAGTGAGAAAGCTTCATCATATCAACATAATCTCAAACTTGTTAGAAAGAAGAAAACTGACCTTTAGATGAAATTGACAATGGTCCACTTTTAAACACCTGCATTGGCAACTGGAAAAGATAAATAAATAGTAACACTGAATCAAATTATGAAGTTCCAACTTGCAGTCATCATATGTAATTATAAATTCATATTTAAAAAGAAAAGGAAAAAAATCAACCGTACTGGATTTCAATACTGAAATATACGAGGTTTGCTTGGTTTTATTTTTCTCTGGTATGATGAGCTATTTTGGCCATCTTCTATAACTAATATGATTTAGCTTTTTACTTTTTGTAACAACATATTCTCTTCATGGAAAATTTCAAATCTTGGAATATACTGAATTACTAGTTCACAAATCAAGATATGGCAATACTTACAAAAAATGTAAAAAAAAAAAAAAGAAAAAGAAAATGAGTAATAGATTTACAACCATCCTTGTTCACTTCAGGAGGACCACAAGATGTGATAAAAAACAATGTGGCCTCTTTGATCAAATAGGAAAATCTAGCCTATGGATTGCCTCACAGAGGTATAGACAGCTTGCATGAGCATGAAGCATCAAAAAGTTTATGTAAATATGTGGACTACAACATTCATTACTTGTTTTCGGGTTTTGTTAGTAACTACATAGGTCTGCACTGCACAGACAATATGGATCATTTGTGCCTACATAATTTTCCTCAAAGCATAGTGACATTATTGTATATTTTAATCACAAATATCACGTGACAATTTACAAATTCCTGATTTGGTCGCATAGGAAGCTATTAACCTTGGTTCACTTAATCTTCACTATGTTGCATGTTTATTAATCCGTTGCTAGCTTATTTAGGTGGCAGAAACACATGGTAACTCTCTTTTCTAAGGATAATTTAGCTGGAACATTCGTAATTCTGTGCGATCATTGATAAGAAATCACCCATTTGGAATCAAAAGCATGAAGATAATATACTCACTGCTCCATCAGCATACGCATCTCTGACCAAAATAGACATGTTGGGAAATGGGATTTCCAATGGATTGCCATGTAATATAAACGTGAACTAGCGACTAAATAACACAAAGCATAACCAAATACCCAAGTTACTTGCTCCCTGCAAGAGTCTAGTCGTAAATCCAAACTTTTACCAAAATGTGCTCAGAGGTAATAAAAGAGGGACCTCGAGAGCACAAACGGGAAAGGGGAAAAAAAAAATCTCAACTACAAACTTTTAACGGCAAAGCGACGCGAATCGGAAAGTGATGATGAGAAGTATACAGTATGGGGTGCTACGGCACGATGCCGCTCAAACACAGCCCCCGCAGTCGGAGCCGACGACATCGCGCGCCGTCTCCCGCCGGCCGCAGATGGGGCATCAGATCAGGCGCTCCTGCTCTTCCTGCCCTACGAAGTCTCCGAAATCAGCATCAACCCAACACCCACAAGCTGGAAAACACTACCTTGGCAGGATACCCAACCCACCCGCATTTCCCGGTGCGCAGGCTACCGCGACGGATCTACCCCGCGGCCCACGCGGCGAAGCGATTAGGGCTCGAGACGGCAAAAGGCAGCCGGGAAAGAGTAGGTGAAGGGGGTGGATTGCGGCGACGGATGCGCAGCGGAGCAGAAGACGATGGAAAGAGGACCAGCCAGCAGACGACGACAGCGCCGTTTGTTTACTTGTGCTTGACGATATTAGGTTCGGGTATTGAACCGGTGAACAAATTAGTCGGAAATTTTTAAATTTTTTCCCCCTTTTTTAACTTGTTTTTTAATTTAACAAACTCAAAACTCATAAACATTAATTTAATTTAATAGCAAATTTAGTATATTGTTAATTTATTATATTATACAATAATTCTTAAGATATTTTTATCATTTTAATCGAATAACCAGTGTGCTATTTTTTTTTGTTTAAAAATTCAATTAAAGGTAATCAAACGTATAATGAATAATGTTGTAGTAAATTAATATGATTTTTTTAAATTCATATATTCACCTTTTTACGATCCTACTAATTATGAAAACGACTAAAGAAGAAATAGATTTGCCCCACGGATATAGTTTGATATTTAAATAAAATAGAAGAAATAAATTTTTTATGAAATAAAATTTTTTATATTTAAAAAGGTCATTCAATCATTATAATTTATCTCTTTTTTGTAAAAAAAATAAAATTTACCACTTTAACAGACTACATCGTTGCCCCTATGATTATTTATAAAAAGGTAAATCAAAAAATTATAATTGATCACGATAAAAAAAAAAGTATTACTCATTTTATCAAGATTTCAAATCACTTATCATCTTTTATAAATTTATTCCATCATAACCAATTCAACTATGTCCCGGATGCATAGGTTGGCTCATGATCGAGCTTAGAGCATTTGGGTTAGACACGAACACACTCGAGTTGTGCTACAGAATCAACTGGATCATCCCGAGCAAACTCGGGTTGATTCGTGAGCCGAGCCCAAAGCATTTCGATCCATCGTGACTCAATTACATTCGAATTGATTCGGGTTGACTAAATATACCCGAGCTGTCCGGATCGACCGTTGGACATCGCCGAACCAAATCTAGCATACGATTGGTCGGTCGAGGCGGCGATCTATCGTGTCTGGTATCGTCCGTCGATCGAAGCTCCAACGATGAATGTCCAGGTTTAAGGGCTCGGATCGATTGTCAACGGCATTCTCGTCGGCAGCGGACCTACCAATTCGAATTCGAACACTCTCACTCTCTCTCTCTCCCCTCTATTTATTTCTATATTTTGCCATTCCAATCTCGCAGTTGCCTTTTCTTCCACTTCCTCGCCCAGCAATCGCGAAACGCTTCTTTCCATTCTCAAGTAGGCGTCGCCCCTTGCCTACTTCACTCAAGAAGAATGGAGGACGGGGGACGAGGAAACGAGGAGCCTTGCAGGGTGTCCTTTCGCGATGGCCGGTTAGCCTCGAGAAAGGCCGAAGAAGCTGGTGCGATGCCTTCTTCTTTGTCTGTACCCTTCTAGTCGCTCTTTCTTTCTGCGGTTTTGTTGCTGAAACGGGTCGTTTTCCCCTCTCCTTGAACAGAATAGCCTCGTTTTATACTAAAGTTTGGGTTTTTCTGTGCCTTTGCATACAGTTTTATAGGTGTTGTTCTTTATCGCACGCAGATGTGTTTCCCTTGGCGAAAAGTATGCCTTTTTTGGGTTGGAAACTATGCCTTTTCATTCCCTGCTAGAGTTTGGGGGTTATTCAGTTTGTGATTTGTTTTTTGTCAACGGCATAGGTTTCTTTTTGCAGATTGAGATCATTTTGTCGAGTATAGATGTTTACTTAGAACCTGAGGAAATCTTGTTCCAATTTTGGCAGCTCTGAGGCGATATGAAGCCGCCAGCTGGCTCGAGAGTATCGTCGGACCTCTTCGATTGCCTCCTCAGCCCACCGAGAAGGAATTTCATGCCTGTTTGAGGAGTGGCATCGTCCTTTGCAATGCCATCAACAAGATCCAGCCCGGTGCTATTCCCAAAGTAATGTGATCAGTTGGCTTCAATCTTTTTCATGGTCGAATCGTTTTTCACTATGACCTAACATTTCTTTCCTTCTTCTCCGATGCTTTGTAAAGGTTGTTGTAAATCAATCCGCAGGCACTGCCTGGGACACCCAACCTTTACCCGCTTATCAATATTTTGAGAACATTCGAAACTTCTTAGTCGCTGTGGAGGAGCTCAAGCTGCCAAGCTTTGAGGCTTCGGATCTTGAAAGGGTTAGCCATTGTTAACTATGGCCATAAGATATTTTCTTCTAGTCGTTTCACTTTTCATGGAAACAATCATTTTGTAACAGGATAACGTGGAGATTGGTTCGGCTGCTAAAGTTGTGGATTGCATTCTCACTTTAAAAACCTATCATGATTTCCAACGATCTAATGGTGATAATGGAGAGTGGAAGCATCTCAAATCTCCACTTCCTCTACGATCCACTTCACGAATCAAACCACATGTTACCTCATCTGGATCTCTTCGTAGCAAATGTTTGGATATGTCAACTGCCAAGATGCAGCAATCCACCAAGGCCAAGGATCTAAATGAGCAAGGTGTTAGTTATATTTTGATCGCAACCAATTCTCAGAACAAATGAATTCTGACATCATAACATGACATAAAGAATTCTTTATATAAAAAGCAACTCCTTTGCTTGATAGTATGAAATGGAATTTCATTGTTTAGGCAGTTTACTATACTACTGTTAGCTTACCACATTATCTTTTTTACTTCTTTTTTCTCACTGCTATGTCCATACAAGATATTTAACTAAATGTGGTAAAATTAGTAACGTAGGAAGGAACTTGGTCGTGCTACTTAGAGGAGACCTGACAGTTCCATAAATTTTTACCAATTGGAATTCTGATTCTCATTTTTTTTTATTACAAGTGTATTGCCAAAATCATGGACCTGACAGTTCCATAATTCCAATTCCAAGACAGGTCAATATAAAAAATTATCTATTCCCTTTCAAAGTGTTCTAAACATTAGTTTATACCTGACATAGTTTGTTATCTCAAGAAGTGTAATTCCCCATGGTAGGTCAATGAATGTCATTTATTAGAACATCCAAGAGCACTTCTTGATGGTTCTCTTAAGATGTTTAATTACCCATAGTAGATCAATGAATGCTATTTATTACAACATCCAAGAACATTTCCCTATGGTTCTTATTTTGTTCCTCATTTATCCAGATGCATTAGGCTCCCTTGTCACAGTGCTTTCCAATTTGATGTTGAATTCAAAAGAGAACATTGATCAAAGCCTTGTGGACTCATGGAATGACGAAAAAACAGTAAACTTCATTTTTTACTAATTTTTTCATTATCTAATTCATGCTTAAGATACTTTTTATCTTAAACTAATCTTTCTATGGCAGGACCGTGCTAAGTTATTCAACAAAATAATGTCAAGTTGTTTGGATGATCAACAGGTACATGATTTAATGCAAACGCAAACATATTCACCAGTTACTTGTAAAATCTGAAAAGAGGAGAAAGGATGCAAATTTAAAGTGTATCATTTTAGTTGATGTGAATGCCAACAAAAGTTCTAAGACCTGAAGACTCTTTGGATTGCTTAATAGTGATAAATTAACCTTTTTATGTATTAATCATTGTAGATATAGTAATCATATATAATATCTAGCACTAAAATTGAATTTAAATTCATCAAGCTTTGTTGCTTTTCTTGTATCTGATAAAGATTCCAAATATAGACATGATCAGCCCACTATAATCATCTTCTCATGTAAAAAGGTTATTGATTTTGGATCATCATTTTCTTTGCTCGAAATTTTATATAGTGATCTGATGGCACAACCTAACCTGATACTACTCCAAGTTGTGTTTGATCTGACTGTTGGCTGCACTATTCCAATCAGATCCCATTTAGGGTTGGGTAATTCTAGGCACGACCTAGCTTGTGTTGGGCAAAGTCGTGTTGAAGTATCAACTATCAAATGGGTTGGGCTGTGCTCAGCACAACCTCACCATGTATAAGATTGTTATATTAAATATGCAATTGACCTATTAAGAGCACAGCCCAACCTCACCATGTATAAGATTGTTATATTAAATATGCAATTGACATATTAAGAGGACAATCCAACTAATCATATTATTTGTGCTAGTTCTCAGTATGATACAATTCAACCAATTGATCCACTAATTCAACCATTTTTTTATTCAATATGACTATGGTTTAGCCCACATAAATCCTCATGTAAGCATAAGACGATGCAATGTGGTCATAAATCCTTATGTAATCATGCGTGAGCCGATGCGGCTGCAGGAAGGTTATACTTGAAAATTGTGAAAAATCAAGTACTGATTGTTAAACAGACAAGGAAGTGCCATCAATAAAATTGTTAATGGAACATCTAGAAAACAAAGTTCCAACACTTGCAAAGGATTATAAAATGTTAGATTCACCTTTATTTAACTGAAGTACAAATTATGCACCAGAAATGTTTTGTTTATTTTCAAATAGACAATTAAATGATTTAATTTGTACAAATGCCATAGAATTCTTAGCTGCACATACAACAAGGATTTTTATATGGAGATAGGAACACCTATTAGCATAAAAGATTCAGGATATCCATTCAATTCTATGCATGTATTATTCTTTCCATGCTTTTATGTTGTGCATATTTCAAGTAACTATAGGAATGGGAAGCTTGTGCTTCAATTTTTTTCCTGAATCCTTGCTGCAACATGTGTTTGGTTATTGTTGGAAGTTCTACAAGGTATGTAGAAGTCTAATCTTATTCCTGTTTCTGCATTTTTGAAGTTATCATTCATTCAAGACCTTTGGTTGAAAGGAAATTCCAAAGGTAGATGTTCAACCAACCTACCAGATAAGGTACATCTTCTTTATCTGACTTCTTAATCATTTTAATCTAACCTAAAAGCACTTTTCAGAAAATAATTATTTAATACTTGTTCCAGTAAAAGGAGTAAAGTTTGATCTATATGAAAAAAAGAATATAATTGCTTGATAAGTTCCTTATCTTAACTAAACTACTGACAACATATTTATTTGGGTTTGCAGCATCATAATTTGTCCGTGGAACATGGTGATTACAACTATTGGAATCAATTGGAAGCACAAGAAAAGGAATTAGTGGTATTGTGTGCTTGTATAAACAATGAGCTTCTAATTCTTTAGAATATAGTCAAACTTGGACCTTCATGCATTTATAAGCACATTAAATGGGATAATGGATCGTGTCAAGTTACTACAGAATAAATGGTACAAGTAGATGTAATGCTTGTAATCACATCAAGTACATTGCTCAGACATATTCCTAACTACCTCTAATTTCTCTTTCCTAATCACAAATGCTCATTAAGTTGACTCATGCTTTTAGCAAATCCATATTTGAGGAGAAGTCCTACATTAGATTTGTTCAAGCATTTTGAGGATATTACCTTTGAGTTTTTGAGGTCATAAGATAAAGTAATCAGTCTATTTATCACCCTTCTTCTAGAATTGTTATGTAACTGCAGCGCATCAAAGGTACATATGTCAGATTTGATGCAAGTTTAATTTGACAATTTAGCTAATCTGCGGAAGTTTCACTTACTCTGCAGGAACTGAAGATTCTTTTGTCAGAGGCCAGAGCGGAATTCATCAATTTGCAAACCCAGATACAAAATGATTTCATACAATTAGGTAAACAAGTGATTGTTATTTGTATCATTAGTAACTGACAACTATATGCTGGCACTTTTCTGAGGATATGCCGAATTAATCTTCGAACTAAACAACTTTTAGTTGGGGTCTTGGACAGGAGCCAACATTTAAGCATCTAGAAGATGATTATTAAATAAATCTACAAACTTCTGCCAGATTTTCAATGTGCATCTGCTAAACTTATTCTCTGTTGTTTATGTTATTTAGCAACACAGATTCATGAGTTATCTGTTGCTGCTTCTGGATACCATCAGGCCATCATAGAAAATAGACATTTGTATAATATTCTTCAAGAACTAAAAGGTAGATTTCCTCAATTTGCACAGATAGAATGGATCAAATTAGATATCTAACTTCCTTTCTCCAGGAAATATTCGAATATTCTGCAGGATCAGACCAATCTTCAACTCACAAGAAGGTTGTATAGAGTACATAGGGAATGATGGCTCTTTGATGGTCTTTGATCCATACAGACCACACAATACACGCAAAGTTTTCCAGTTTAACAAAGTATTTGGCCCACAAACTACTCAATGTAACAATCTACAGCTCTATTATCATCTTGGTAACTGAAGCTACTGATGAAAGTGAAAACTAACTCAAGTCTAAATCTAAATATCCAGGTGAAGTCTACAATGAAACTCAAGCTTTAATAAGATCTGTCATGGATGGGTATAATGTATGCATATTTGCTTATGGGCAGACAGGGGCTGGTAAAACTTATACCATGGTACAAATATTAAGTTTTTATTTTCAGTTCTTGATGAATGATAAATATTAATTCTTGATACTTACTATTCTAGTATATTGATATTGAAATAGTGTGGAACATCAACCGGTTCATGCGAGGAAACTGGAATCAATCACATGGCTCTGAATGATCTCTTTCACATATCCAGTATTCGCAAGGACATCACATATGAAATCTATGTACAGATGGTCGAGATCTATAACGAGATAGTCCGGGACCTCCTCGCTCAAGATGCAACAAATTCAAAATATCCTTTTGAGTTTCATCCCAAGTTTACTTTGGTTACCCACTAATTTTTTTTTCAATTGTTGATTGACTATAATAGTACGTTAGAGATTAGGAATGCTTTGGGAGTTGGTGGGCTGAGCATTCCTAATGCCACCATGCAATCTGTTCAGTCTACTGCTGATGTTCTAAATTTGATGAGGTTGGGAGAGAAAAACCGGGCCTTTAGCTCAACCGCAATGAACCATAGAAGCAGCCGCTCACACAGGTACCCAAGAATTTATTATGTTAATTTCTAGATCTATCATGAATTTTTTAGGTTTTAACAAAACTATCATGAACTTTCATTTTTTTAATGTACATCACAATTTTTTTACTCTGTAGCAAATATATCATGAACTTTTGAGAGGTTACCAATCATGGATTTTTAGTTTTATCACACCTCTTTTTTAACTTTGTAACAAATCTGACAAAGTCACACAGAATAACATTTTTATGAATATTAAGTTCATCATATACTGATTAACAATTCTAATAGAACTATAGAAGTGTTAATATATACTTATTTGAGAATTTAACGAAGTATCAAGCTGGCATAAAATGTCATACGAAATTAATACTTTGGCATGCTTGATCATTGGAGATTTTAATGAAGTGTCACAATTACAAAAATGATCTCTTACATATTTGATCATTGGAAATTTTAATGAAGGGTCAAAATGACATAAAATGGCATGCAAAAATACTATTTTGAAGAAAGAATTAAAAATTTAATCATACATACATCAATATATGAGGTTCTGTATATGAAAATTACTTTGTACCAGATCTAGCAACAAACCAGTTCATAGAATGACATTGTTTTGCAGCAGAAGAATGACATTGTTTTGAAGAATTATTTAGCTGCCTACTAATTCAACATTTCTAATCACAATTCTCAAAGAAAAAAATAAATCAACTTCTGTTTGATGATCATTAAAGAATGTAATGTGAAAACAACTTTGTAACAGATCTGGCAACAAACTAACTTGCAGAATGCATTGTTTGAAGAATTATGTCACTCTGTCTACTGATTCAACAATTATAATCACAATTCATTTTTACAAAATTTAAAATAAATCAAATTTTGCTTGATAGAAGACAAACTTGATCATTAGAGAATTTAATAATTTGTCAAAATGACATGATGTCGTGTAAATATGTAATTGATAGAATGTGATGTATTTATTAAAAAGTAAAAGTTCATTAATATGTTTATTATAACCTCAAAAGTTTTATTTCTTCTTATATTTGTACTACTGATCTTAATTTGTATTTGTGAGCAGTGTCTTGACAGTTCATGTGCATGGTAAAGACATGTCTGGAAACACAACAACCAGTTGCCTGCATTTAGTTGACCTTGCAGGTAGTGAGAGAGTGGATAAATCAGAAGCCACAGGTGATACATTGAAGGAAGCTCAATTTATTAACAAATCACTTTCTTGTTTGGGAGATGTTATTATGGCCTTGGCTCAGAAGAATTCTCACATTCCATATAGAAATAGCAAGCTTACACAACTACTGCAGAATTCACTAGGTTCTGAACCACATGCAATCCTTTGTATTGCTCATTTCATAACTAAATTGATTATATTTTTTCATTCAAATCTTCTGTTTGTCTTTAACTACTAGGTGGAAATGCAAAGATGTTGATGCTTGCTCATGTAAGCCCGGAAGCAGATTCTTATGGAGAAACAATTAGTACACTTAAATTTGCACAAAGAACATCAACAGTTGAACTCGGTGCTCCTCGCCAAAACAAGGAAAGCAGTGAAATCCAGGAACTAAAAGAACAGGTATCACAATCCTTTTTGGCACCATTTTATAGCGTTTTAAACATCTTCGATTTCTTGTATGTGTTCTGTTGTGGGGGATCCACTCAATATTAGGTGTTAATATATCGAGATAATTGAATGAGCATTGGAATGATCCATATTTAGTGGTTCCACAATTTGTTGAAGCATTCTGTTGTGAGAAGTATTCTATTCTATTTTTTTTTGCTTTTATTAAAGTAAAGGAAGTGATTTCTAGAAATATATAAATGTTACACCTTTATTTTGTAGCTAAGGATGGTAGTGGGTCAAGGAGCACCTACATGTTTGGATACCTTTTTTTAATCAGAGATGGAGAGGAAAGAAATACGCTGTTGCTGAAGTCTCGACTAAAAAGAGAAATTCGAGTTCATTATCATAATTACTATCAGACTCAGGATGCACTATATACTTTTATTTAGTAGCAAGTGCCATTTTGTTCTAATAAGTATGATTCCCTTGACCTCTTGGCTACCAAAGCTTGTACTAACACAGCATGAGAAAGGAGGGGACAGGAACTTTAGAAGCTAGAACTGCCCATCCAACAACGTATACCAACTCATACTAAACTATAAATAAATTGAAGCTTATGCTCCTCTTCCTCATATATGTAGTTTCGCAGTTGCTTTTAGTGAATGGTTCAAGTTCACTGCTCCTAATGATCTTTCCTTTTGCTATAGCTCGAGCCTATTTATACCCTTTGGATTGTTAGCTCTCCAATCCAAGCATAAGAAGGTGCCTATCGATTGTTAGCTCTGCCAATCATTAGAAGGTGTTCGAGAGGGGATCCAAATGCTAATATAGCCTAGACCAATAGCATATCCACGCTACAAACTCATTTTTTGATGATAAATGGTAGCCAAACCAACGTACCCGATTAAGGAAACCTGCAAGTACACCTGCAATTTAAGGAAACCTGAACCCGATCATTAAGCATAATCAAATACCCCAAACCCAATTCAAGGTACCTGTGAATACCTGATTATTGGATACCTATTGTCATTCCTATTCCTAACCAGATTGCTGTCTTGTATCATAACTTCATAAGTGACCATTATCTTTTTATTTTTTTCAAGATCAGTTTATTTAATTTATTTAAGCGAACACATTTTTTCTTTCCTGACTTACGGGTTTATGTATATGCTTTTGTTCCTTGTAATCTGGAAGTCCTAACCATGGATTCATCAGCAGATAGACAATCTCAAGAAGGCTTTGGCTACCAAGGAAGGAAACAAGGTTATGCATGCACCTAAGACAAAAGAACATACTCCTGTAGCAGAGAGGTCAAGAAAAATGATTGATCACACTCCACCACGTCCACGAAGGCTGAGCATTGAGACCAGTAGTACTTCAAAGATTAGAGCATCAAACAACCCGGATGATATGCAGGTGCTAAAATATACTTATAGTATACTTTAGTTTGTAATACCAAATTAAGTTCTGAAAGACTAAGTTGTGAAAAGAATCAGCAAGCAAAAATAAATGCAGATTCAGAAGTAAGCAATCTTTAGTTTAGTTTCTCTATGTTGTTCTCATTAGTTTCTCTTTGCAGCAATCATCAAAAGTGTGTCCAGAAGCACCTGCAGAGATTGAAAATAATTGCGGGAATGTGGTTTTGCTAGATGTTTCAGAAGCGAATGCTGACATGAACAATGAGAACCCTGTAGCTGGTTGCAGTGGCAAGGATCTCCATCAACCTTTACCAAATAGCCAAACCACACATGCAGAGAGTAGGATCCCAAAGATTGGAGGTGGTTCTAGAATAGAACAAAGATCCCCTGATCGAACAAGAAAGTTTGATGTGATTACTACTCCTACCAGAACATCAATTATCAACAGAAGTTTCAATAAAGTTTCTGTCAGCAAAGGATCTCACTTAAGGAAATCCTTGCAGACAATTGGCAGACTGATCAACGTTTCTGAGAAAAGGTAATAGATTAGATATAGTAGCAAGAATGACACAGTCAGCAACTTTCTTTTCTGGAAACACTCAGATTTAGTTGACTTGTAACCGTCTATAAATGTTCAGGAATAATTTGTGTCCTACAGAAACACCAACCTCAAAACTTGTCAAAAGGACCAACTTTGATGAGAAGACGCCAATTACTGGTGATGCGAAATTAAGAAGGCGTCAATCTTTGACTACTATTGAGACATTAGGCTCGAGTGTATCAAGGAGAACATCAATTGGTGGAAAGTCGATTGATTCAAGTGAGTGGAAATCTAAATCCTTTTTCTTTCTTTATATCTCAATATCTATCAATGCCAAGTATAGCCATGCCTCAGATAAATATAAATATTTTACTAATACAATTGTTTTCCTTTCTGTAATTTATGAATTCATGCACTCAACTTTAAAAAATACTTAAAACACGCATTCAAGTTTGATGTTTGCAAAAAAGCACAGTTGTTCCCAAAATGTCCCTCCACCCATTGCAGCCCAAAACCAAACTACCGAACAAGTATTTGTTTGCCTGAGCTAAATTGAACAATGGCAAAATTTGGGTTATCTCATTAAACACTCTCTCAAAAGTCATTATTTTAGAGCTCAAATTTGTACCAAATTATGTTGTTGCCCACTCATGCTGATATCCTGAATCTATTTGTTTTTTTCTTCTAGATTTGGAATCCTAGAGTTTTAGGGTATCAATGACTTTTGCCATTAATGATTCAAGGATTTTTGGGGAACAAATTCTTGATGACCTTAAAAAGCTTAGATTTGCTCTAAATTTACATGATTGTATTCTTGATAGTCTATCCATGGATGTTTTTTTTTTAATTTTCTGCCCTTATGATCATTAATGACTTATGCTAGAAGTATTTGATGACCTTTGATCAAAGGTATTTGGTGGCTCTAAAGTTATTGGATTCCTAATAATAAACCTAAAGAGCTCTAAATTAAAAAATAATAATAATAATAACATAGATGGATCAGGTGACCATCAAGAATGCAACAGTGTTAATTTAGAACAAATCTAGGAAGAAAATATGAACAATTCAGGGGATTGGATCATCAGTGCAACGGTGTTGAACGCAGGGTTATTTATTGACGTCGGGTAAAAGGGAGTATGAGGAAAATTGAGTAAATATAAGTATCGATTAATTGTTGAAACCAAATGAAACCCCGGCCTCTTGGTCTCAGTATGCTTCCTAAAACATGTGTCGACCTCCTACTCCGGTCTCAGTATGTTTCCTTAAGCATATGATGACCTCCTGCTTCGTCTCGGTATGCTTCCTTAAGCATATGCCGACCTCCTGCTCCAGTCTCGGTATGCTTCCTTAAGCATATGCTGACCTCCTGCTCTAGTCTCGGTATGCTTCCTTAAGCATATGCCAACCTCCTGCTCCAGTCTCGACACGCCTCCACGCGTCTTGTGCCGACCTTATGATGTGGTTTCGACGCGTTTCCTACATCCAAGGTTAACTTTCGACATGTGATACTTATTTGAAGACATAGTCATTCCGCTTAAGTTGGAGAGAACATAACTGATTCTTCCGTGGCAATAAGGATCGAATATATCTCAACGGACCGAATCTTTCCGGAATAGAACCTGAATATTTCTCAAACAGTTGCTAATATTTCAGAGATCAATCGCTATAAAAAGGTAACTCATGCCCATGAGTACAGGCACGCACACATAAACCCTAACTTCCCCAAGCCCTTTAAATTCCTTCCTCACGCCAAATCCTAACTTGAGCGTCGGATTGGCTTGTCGGTAACCCCCTTTCCGGCGTCATTCTAACTCTCTTTTTGGAGTGTCTTGCAGGTCTTTCTTTTACTTCCGCAACCTCATCACAGGAGCGTGCACACGTCAACAGTCCTTGAACCAGTGTTGTAACCATCCACGGTGTATTGGCTGGAACAAATTGGCGTCGTCTATGGGAAAGTGACATAGTTAGGAGCAGGTTCATGGGGTCTCTGGTCGGGAGAAGGAAGCCTTATCCTATAGTCTGAAGGGATACCAAACTGTTCCCTAAGTAGTACTTCATCCCCTGTCGTTAGTAGGGACTCTTGGGATTCATACCAAGGGACAGACGTGGCCATAGGTGTGCACTAGGGATAGCAAGCACCGAAGTTTGATAGTTTAGACTCACTAAGGCAAGGTAGTGGCGAAGAAGATACAAAAATCAAAAGGGACGGAAGGAGCGGAAAACCTAGTACCTAAAGCTTGCCGAATAGCTACGCTAGATGAATGAAGAAGACACAAAGAAATGGAGGAAGTAATAGTCGAGCAGATGGAACTTACTAGGTTGAAATGGAGAAGTCGAAGGAGAAAGATGGAGAAGGCACAGGATCGAGCAAGTCGCGCGAACTAGGGTTTCAGCGTCTGCAGAAATGCAGAGGAAGAAAGGTTTGAGTGGCAACTTAAAAACAAACGTGTTAGTACCGATGGAATCAAAATATCTCCACAATGGTATGATATTGTCCACTTTGGGCCTAAGCCCTCATGACTTTGTTCTTGGGCTCTCTCCAAAAGGCCTCATTCCAATGAAGATACTTTCCATCCTTTTAATCCCATGATCTTTTCCATGTACTTTAGATATGGGACTATGTTTGCACCCTTGCAACCCAACAATCCCCCCCTCAAACAAAGGACCACAAGCCCCCCTCAACGTCGTTTTTGATGTCTGAATCCTCGATCCACCAGGACTTTTTGCCCCTCAGTCCACCCGACCTACTAGGACTTCCCACCTAGCCGCAGTTAGGATTTTTTGCCCCTCGGTCCACCCGACCTACTAGGACTTTCCACCTAGTCGCAACTAGGACTTTTTGCCCCTCGGTCCACCCGATCTACTAGGACTTCTCACTTGGTGTCTGGTCCTCTTGATTCAAACACGGGAGCACCCACTTCCTTTGTTTTAAGGTTCAAACCACATGGTTAGATCTGGATCATGGCTTATCCGGCGGTTAGTCCGGTGAAGAGCGGTCTCGCTCTGATACCACTTGTTAGTACCGATGGAATCAAAATATCTCCACAATGGCATGATATTGTCCACTTTGGGCCTAAACCCTCATGGTTTTGTTCTTGTGCTCTACCCAAAAGGCCTCATACCAATGGAGATACTTTCCATCCTTTTAACTCCATGATCTTTTCCATGTACTTTAGATGTGGGACTATGTTTGCACCCTTGCAACCCAACAAAACGTTCATTGAATCTCTGCCGTTGGAAGTCAAAGCAATGGATAGAGTGAGTTAATAAATAATTTAAAGAGCATGCGATAGTATCCTCGATTAATTTAAATCGAAATAAGGTTAAGGCTCGTGGAGTAATTCAACGCTTCTGGCTTGACTCGAGTCCAGTCAGTCGAACTTCGCCTCTTTCGACTAAACTAATTCGGGAGAAGGCACAGGATCGAGCAAGTCACGCGAACTAGGGTTTCAGCGTTTGCAGAAATGCGGAGGAAGTTTGAGTGGCAACTTAAAAGCAAACATTCATCGAATCTCTGCCGTTGGAAGTCAAATCAATGGATAGAGTGAGTTGATAAATAATTTAAAGAGCATGTGATAGTATCATCAATTAATTTAAATCGAAATAAGGTTAAGACTCGTGGAGTAATTCAATGCTTCTGGCTTGACTTGAGTCCAGTCAGTCAGACTTCGTCTCATTCGACTAGACTAATTCGGGAGAAGGCACAGGATCGAGCAAGTCGCGCGAACTAGGATTTCAGCGTCTGCAGAAATGCGGAGGAAGAAAGGTTTGAATGGCAACTTAAAAACAAATGTTCACCGAATCTCTGCCGTTGGAAGTTAAATCAATGGATAGAGTGAGTTGATAAATAATTTAAAGAGCATGTGATAGTATCATTGATTAATTTAAATCGAAATAAGGTTAAGACTCGTGGAGTAATTCAACGCTTTTCTGGCTTGACTCGAGTCCAGTCAGTCGGACTTCGTCTCATTCGACTAGACTAATTCGGGAGAAGGCACAAGATCGAGCAAGTCACGTGAACTAGGGTTTCAGCGTCTGCAGAAATGCGGAGGAAGAAAGGTTTGAGTGGCAACTTAAAAACAAACGTTCACCGAATCTCTACCGTTGGAAGTCAAATCAATGGATAAAGTGAGTTGATAAATAATTTAAAGAGCATGCGATAGTATCCTCGATTAATTTAAATCGAAATAAGGTTAAGACTTGTGGAGTAATTCAACGCTTCTGGCTTAACTCGAGTCCAGGCAGTCGGACTTCGCCTCCTTCGACTAGACTAATTCGGCAGGCTTATGATTCGGCGGGGTTATTTATTGATCACGTGGACATTGGGTAAAAGGGAGTATGAGGAAAATCGAGTAAATATAAGTATCGATTAATTGTTGAAACCAAATGAAACCTCGGCTTCTTGGTCTCAGTATGCTTCCTAAAGCATGTGCTAACCTCCTACTCCGATCTCGGTATGTTTCCTTAAGCATATAACGATCTCCTGCTCTAGTCTTGGTATGCTTCCTGCATATGCAGCATATGCTTCCAGCATATGCCTCCTGCTCCGGTCTCGGTATGCTTCCTTAAGCATATGCCGACCTCCTGCTCCAGTCTCGGCACGCCTCCCGCGTCTTGTGCCGACCTCATGACTCAGTCTCAGCACGCCTCCCGCGTCTTGTGCCGACCTTATGATGTGGTTTCGACGCGTTTTCTACATCCAAGGTTAACTTTCGACATGTGATACTTATTTGAAGACATAGTCGTTCTGCTTAAGTCGGGGAGAACAGAACTGATTCTTCCGTGGCAATAGGATCGAATATATCTCAACGGACTGAATCTTTCCGGAACAGAACCTGAATATTTCTCAAACAGTTGCTAATATTTCGGAGATCAACTGCTATAAAAAGGTAACTCATGCCCATGGGTATAGGTACGCATACATAAACCCTAACTTCCCCAAGCCCTTCAAACTCCTTCCTCACGCCAAACTCTAACTTGAGCGTTGGAGTGGCTTGCCGGGAACCCCCTTCCCGGCATCATTCAAACCCTCTTTTTGGAGTGTCTTGTAGGTCTTTCTTTTCCTTCCGCAACCTCATCACAGGAGCGTGCACGTCGGCAAAACCAGTGTTGTAACCATCCATGGTGTATTGGCCGGAACAGGTGCAAATTTGAAATAAATTTAAGCTCTTTAAGGTCATTAATGACTTTTGGACGAAAGTGCACAATGAAATAACTAAGTTTCTGCTTTTTGCCTTAGTTCGGTTTGGTTCAGGCAAGGAAAAACCGATCCAACGCTTTAGTTCTGGGTTGCCATGGGGGAAGGAGCATTTTGGGGAACAAGTGCGCCCTTTGGATGCACGGTTTGAGTATTTCTAAAAGTTGTGTGTGATTTGGTAAATTATCATTTTCCTTGCAACATTAGAATTTGTGAACAATCTTTTCCTTGAATTTGTACATAATCCTCGCCGATCACAATTTCATGACTACATAGTTGCTTGACATTTATCCCAGCATAAATTCTAATAGAGGCTCCATTATATCATTTTCTCGGCCATATACGGGAGAATGCTGCTGCTGATGAATTTGAGTTTTATCAGACAGTAAAGAAGACACCTTCTAGTGACATCTCTATAATTAAATCTTCTAAAATATGTGAGCCTTCTAAATGAATACAGTTGTAGTGTGCAATGAGAGATATGGTTACCATGGTTTGTCTCTTTAGATCAGCCCAGCTCAAGAGTTCAGTATTGTGCTGAACGAAAAGTCCTCTGCCAAGTTTTAAATTTAGTTAATATATAATTTGAATATTATTATGATGTGGCAAATCATAATTGAGGAACACAATTCATGTGTCCAACTTCAAATAGTTAGGCCAGGCACAAGTTAGAGATGAGAATGATTACAATAATTTTGCTGACAATATACTCGTACAAATCCACCCTAACTTTGTTGATTCTTGCCAGCTTCAAGAAATCTTCAAAGCATGAGAACACCTCCATCAGCCTGTCCATCTGCGAAGGCAACCCACAGATTTTGAGGGAAGAATTGCTGCAGAATCTCGGTGTTTGCCGACTCCCATTTCAGTTGATTTTACACAGAAACAAGTTGTCAATCTGCATCCCAATGAATGCCTGTGGATGTGAAGCAAACCACGCAGAGTCTGTTATTTTCCAAAAGGAGGGACACTAAAGAAGCAAACCACGCAGAGTTTGCTCTTTTCAAGTGGAAGCTTGATGTTTAGTTTAGCGAGATGAAGAACACTTCCTTCTCAGATCTGCATCACAATCTTAAGCAAGTGATTCAACTGCACAAAGATGATTTGTGGGATCAAAATGTCTAGTTTGATCGATCCATGTCTTCGGAGCAGATACAATTGAAACTTAAGGTGTGTATTTGCATGCTGTTTCCATTGGAATTGTTGCATGTTTAATTGATTTGTTATTGTGCAGTAATTTGCATTAAAAAAAATGTAAGCTTAATGTCTAATCCGACCAAATTTGATGAGAAAAAAGTCTTAGAAAAGGATGCATAAAAATTACTTAAAAAATTAATTCCATTGAATTGTATGTTGGGGTAATTATGCTAGTAGATGGTTAGCTTGATTGATGAGCATTTTTCAATGTGTTTTGCAAAGGATAAATTAGATTTTCTTTAATGTGATTTGCAAATGACCTAAGTTGATACACACACGTGTGCAAGTAGTTTGTGGCCCATTGACTCTAGTGTGGAGCATGATTCTCTATAACGATTGATCGATTATGAGGTCGACTGTCGATGGTCTTCAATATGAGCATTTTTGAATTTATCTAGCGGGTGAACTAAGAGAGAAGATCGCTCACCTCTAGCAATAGGTGGGATCTGGATATTTGGAATACAAAAAATAAATATGTGCAAGTACTAGATAATGCACATAAAGTTTGTGGAACTCCCGGATTCAATTAAGGTTGAGTTGATTTGTGTTAATGACTTGAGGCTTGAAACAAATGTTGAAGCTTTCAAAGGAGCTTGGATGATATCTTAGGATAAAGATCGTAGTGAAATATTACTATGTACATTCATCATTGAGCATCCCGTGAGCATTTAATGTTAATTTTTTATTCTTTATTTATAATTTAAGATTTAGTGTTTAAGTTAAAAGGAGTAAAAATTGAAAAAAAATAATATTAAGGGTTCAAGGATGGATATATCGGGTAGCAAAACTCAAAGATCATATATATATTTTATGGTTTGCTAAACTTGGTAAATTGAAAATAATATTTACAACGGATTAAATTTTATATATTAGCAATCAAAACTTAATTGTTTCTTAATAAATATTTAATATAAATTTAGATTGAGGGCATGAAATTTTTAAGTGTAAGTTGATTTGAATTGATTTATAAAATTTTTCAAAGTCATTAAAATATCTATTAATTTCAATTTTGATAAAATTTGATTGATATCCAAGAGACTTTTCAAAATACAAATATTTCAGGATCTATACAACTAATTTTATTTGAAATTTGAGAATGAAAAAATTTCAAATCATATGGGGCTGTAAAATAATTCATTAAAAATAATTATTTTAATAAAATAATTTATTCTTTTACAGAAGAAAATGAAAATTATGTATTAAAATAATTGAGTTAATTACAATTAATAAATATAACTTGAAATTTGGATAATAATTGAATTTAAATTATTGTAAATAATGTGATTTTAATTGATTTCGTGATCAATTACAGCTTTTCAATTTACTTCTTCATAAATAATTGTGAAATTAATCATGTAGTAACTGTTTAAATTTGAAGGTTTGATTTTACATTTTAAGTCGCTGATGGAAGAAAAAGAATAAAATTTGAATATTATAAAAATTGAATACGTGAAATAAGAAATCTTAAATTTACATCTACTATGGAGTAAAATCTGTATTTAGAGAATTGTCGGTGTTAAGTAAAATTTAATTAGGCCACGAGACTTCCTTTTAATTAGGAAATAAACTCATTTCTCACTCCTTTCTTTTTGTCCTATGAGAATTTAAATAAGATTTTTTTCTCTCTATATAATTTGTCATACTGATTAAAATGAATAGTTATAATAAATATTTATATTTAGTCATAGTAAAGTGTATTTTTTAATCGTATAGATACACTCATTTGTATTTATTCTTTATTTTGATAAATAAATATAGAAGAAAAAAAATACATTTTATTTAATTATATCGGTGTGTATTATAGAAATTCTTAATAAGTAATTACTCGCACAGACGTTTCTAAGATTCGTGCTCCACTTGATCATGCGGCCTTCACCTGCGTTTTATCCCTAGTCGGTCTCTCACTCTCTCTTTCTCTACATAACCGAAGGCAGCGACTCAGATCTGTGATCCCGGCTTAGGGCTCTTCCGCGTTCCTTGATCGGGCAGAGATCCATCGCCCCCTCCCTCGGGATCTCGCCTTCCTCCTTCCGCTTCGCACCATGGCCTGCATCAAGAGCGCTGCGCGATCGGCGCTCGTCTCCTTCGCTCCCGATGCGCCCTACTTCGCCGCCGGCACCATGGCCGGCGCCGTCGACCTCAGTTTCAGCGCCACCGCTAACCTCGAGATCTTCACGCTCGATTTCCAGTCCGACGCGCACGAGCTTCCCGTCGTCGGCGCCTGCCCCAGCGACGAGCGCTTCAATCGCCTTTCTTGGTCGAAGCCCCTCCCCGCCTCCGAGGAGTACGCTTTAGGCCTCATCGCTGGCGGTCACACCGACGGCAGCATCGGCGTTTGGAATCCCCGTAAGCTGATCAGGTGCTCTGGGTTTAATTCTTTCAATTCTTTTGTCTCGGCATTGCTTAAAGTCCGGATCTTATGGGGTTATTAATTTTTCCTATATAATTGTAGCCCCGAGGACCAAAATGATGCTTTTGTAGCGAAGCTCGAAAAGCACGTGGGATCGGTTAGTAACCGTCTCTTTTTCTTAAGACAAGGGCTTCGTTGCATTGAAAATTGCCGATGCGTTTGATTGGCTGGTTTTTTTCATGTCAGGTCCGTGGTCTGGAGTTCAGCATGCTTTCACCACATCTACTTGCGTCCGGAGCTGATGAAGGGGAGCTTTGCATTTGGGATCTGGCAAACCCTTCGGAACCAAATCTTTTCCCATCTCTGAAGGTAAGCATGAATTTAAGGAACGATTTTTGTATAGACATTTTGGTCATTATTTTGTGTATAACCGCTAATGCGTTTAGGGAAATTCATTTAAAAAAATTATATTTCTCAGATTTGTATGGTTGTATTGTTCTTACCTCAGACTCGACTTAATATCCAAGATTCCTTTGCTCCGTTGGCATATGCTGTTATTTAGCCCATTCACGTTAAATGGGCTAATTTAGCTATTTCTCTTATGATGACACCATATGTATAGCAAATTTTAAAGCTTACCGTAATATGCATAAAATGCTCTCTTTCCTTCCACCTGTGAACAACCAGGTGTCTACTGCAAACACAGTTGTTAAATGTAACTGTGGCGAGGGAAGTTTCCATCTTTCCTAGTTGGCTAATATTGCTTGTGAAGATCTGATGCACAAGGAAAACTACTATTGATTTTGATAAAATCTCTAGTGAGACTCTGTACACAGTAACACATATGACTAATTTTTTAGTGGCTGTACTCACTCTTAATAGAACATTTGTTTTCAAAGTTATAGGTTTTTCTGCATAATGTGGTATCCTGGGTTCAATGCACGAAATTATTAGTTCCAATGGAAAGTTTTTTTTTTTTTTGACAATTTCTTGGAGAAGTTTTTCTATTGTTTCCATTGGATTCAAAAATACAAAATGAATCCTGTTTTAACTTTGGTTAGTTGATCGAAGTAGCCAAAAAACCATAAATTTATGCCATTCCTAGTATGCTCATCATTCTTTACTATTAACACGTTAACTTGTCTTTCTATATATTGGTGGTAATGTGAATTTCAAAAATTCTACACCCTAAATCCATAATAAGATTGTTTTACATCTCTGGAAGAAGCTCATGACCTCTTATGCAATGTTTCTTCTATTGGTTGGTTTCCAAACACTGAAAATTGGCATCATGTAATAGCAAAATTGTTGGAAGATATTACATAAAACAAAGCCATATTGTCCAATTCTTGGGGGTTTAGATGTCAACTCAGACAAGCCTGGTTCTTGATGGACATGAATCTTCAGGTTGAAAGGTAATGTCTGAGAATAATTCTCTCCTGTTGAACCAACGCTACTAAATGGGTGGTCTGATATCAATTAATCAGACATTCTGAGGGAGTGTGACTACCATATCTGAATAAATGTTATCATATATGAATGAATTGCTCTGGGTGTTCCTTGACCATTTACAGATATTGAATAGAACAACTGTTTGGTAAATAAGAGCGAGTTTTAATGTACATTGGCCTAAGATTAAACAAAAATGTTGTCCATCAGCATAGGTTTTTGAAGCAATTATTTTCTGATGACAACGATACTTTGTTTGGTTGGATGATCATCTTGTTCAAGTAATGATTGCTTTCTCAATTTTTGTATAATTCTTTTATCTGCCTCAAATTTTCTACCCTTTTATAGTAGTTAGTTGTTGCTGGCACAACCTGATTCCAGGTGAGCTGATTTTTTCACGCTAACAAATTTTATGAATTACTAATTATGTCGTTTCTACAGCTTAGGTGAACCTAAATTTGATATTTATTAGAGACTTTACTGTTATATTATGTAGCAGAGTGTTGGATCTGGAGCCCAAACTGAAGTGTCCTTCGTTTCATGGAACCCTAAATTTCAACAAATATTATCATCCACTTCTTATAATGGGATAACAGGTTCTTAATTTTTTTTTACACTGAATCTTTTTTTAATTTAAAACCTCACTTACAGGTATCAAGTAACTTAACAATTTCTTATCATTTGACATTTCATTGCTACAGTTGTGTGGGATCTAAGGCAGCAGAAACCTGTTACAAGGTTAATTTATTTGCTCATAATTATAATTTTGCATTCAGGAAAGCTAATTATTTGATTACTAATCCCTTGCTTTCTTCAACAGTTTTGCAGACTCATCTAGAACAAGGTGCTCTGTACTGCAGTGGAACCCTGACCTTTCCACCCAGTTAATTGTGGCATCAGATGATGATAGCTCACCTTCTCTCAAAGTAATTTTCCATGTTGTATGATTTATGATTGTAGTTGCTTTTCTACATTGACTGATCAGGCGATCACCAACACATTTTAGCTTTATAAAGTTATAGATTTTTCTCTGCTTTTTAATGAGGGCTTATCTAAATTATTACATATGTTCTTTGTTTGATTTTATTTTTTATGTCATTCTGAAGCACATTAGAAATTCAAAGGATTTTGCACAATCTGCATGTGTTTGATTTTATTGTTCTTTCTATCTCCATCTACAGGTTTGGGATGTGAGAAAAACTATATCACCTTTAAGAGAGTTTGTGGGGCATACTAAAGGTTCTTTTACAGAATTTTTCTTCATCTTGCAATCTATTCTTTCAGATATTTTTGCAACTCTTCAATTTTTCACAGTGTTTATTAGCAAAATTAGGTTATCAGTAAATCCCAAACTATTTAGCCAACCCTGAAATAGTCAAGTACCTTATTTTTGTTGCTTCGCAAATCATTCTGATAAGCTGCAAGTTATGATACTAGCATATTTCACCTGATATTTTACCAATCTGGCGTTCAAGCGTGGATATTTTAGCAATCTAGCTTTAATAGAGTTTAAGTGGTATGCATGTAATGACATTTCAGAGCTTATTTTTGATGACTGAAATCTATCCTTGCTTAGTTGTATGAGGCTACATTATTTTTTCCAAATAATGATGATAAAAAGATATTTTGATATTGTTCTGCATGCAACCCCCCTTTCATGTCTGCTTGTATTGTTAGAAGACCTTAAGCTTGAGTTATTTATGTAGTCTTAAGGGAAATGTGGCAATTTTTTTACTGGATCATATGAAGCTTTGATTGAATGCCAAAAAAAGAAAATTTAAGCTGATGAGGGGAACTGCATATTTTTAGATCCATTGGACATTTTGGGGATATTCGTTCATATAGTTTAAATCCTGGTTAGAGTAGGAAAGCATGATGCTCTCCTTGATTCAGATTGTTATACTGCTTACAATGTAGAAGTTACATTTCGTACCAGTCTTGTTTTCAATGCGATCAACTTTCTTGTGTTCATTATTTCCTGTGTTCATTAGGCGTAATCGCAATGTCATGGTGTCCCTATGATAGTAATTTTTTGCTTACCTGTGCCAAGGATAATAGAACAATCTGCTGGGACACAACTTCTGGAGAGGTAGGCAAGCACTCAATTTATCAAGGAATATATCCTTGCATTTATCCATGCACAATCCAATATATCCTTCTCAGCTATAGAATATATATCTATTTTTTTTAAAAAAAATTGTAATCATGCAGATAGTATGTGAGTTGCCGGCCAGCACAAACTGGAACTTTGATGTTCATTGGTATCCCAAGATTCCAGGAGTCATTTCAGCTTCTTCATTTGATGTCAAAGTTGGAATATACAACATACAGGTAATGACACCTAACTCTGGATATTTTTTAGGCTGTATTTAGCATTGGATTTGCATTTGAAAAATGCACCTTGTGCTAAAGTGCATTGGGTGAAAGTGGCTTATTGTTTGATAAAAATGCACTTAAAAAGCATTTATACTTTATTGTAAAACAATAACATTTCCACAATTAGAATGAATTCATTATTAAGAATTGTATATTCATTTCGTAATTTTGATTTCTATTCGTATGCAATTTATGAAATATTTTGTGTTATCGTAATTTAGTTTGTAGTATATTGTTTCTATTGATTAAGAATGAATAATATATACAATCTATTTTATATGTTCATATATGATTAGACTTATAAGCTAATGCAATGGCTTTTTAGCTGAGGATCATAAATTAAAATTCATTTGAATTCATTTTGGCATGCTTGGAAGCGCACTGAGTATTGACACAATATGATGTTGAAATTGTATTTGTCGATTAGAAGACCAAAACTCCAATATGACTCAAGATTTTCAACCTTGGATACGTGGGTAGCATCAAAATATTAATATTTTTATATCGATAAAAAATTAGGAGTGTAATTGAGCCGAGATGAGCTTGACTGTGTTCAAGCTTTTTCATTTACTTTGAAACTTGATCAAGCTTGTTCATTGAAAATGCTATTGACTCCAAGCTGAGCTTTTTGTTGTGCTCAATTAGAGACACTATTGTCCTTATAATTTAATTAAATTACAAATTTAATATATCAAGCAGTATATTATCTTTTCAATTTTAACATATTATAGACACTTAGAATTAAAAAAATTTAGTATTATTATATTTATTTAATGTATTTGAATAAAAAATAAATAAAAATCATAATTGAGATTTAGACAAGTTAATTAACAAGTTTGTTCATAAATCGTTCATGAGCTTTGATGATAACTAGCTAGATCTAACTAATGTTCAAATTTATTCATTTTCATATATTTATTCTATTGAGCAAACATTGAACTCTTAAAGTTTATTATCAAGCTTATCCACTTGCATCCTGTTCCCTTATAACTTAGAAAAATACTAGCATGCTATATATTCAATAAATTATCTTAGTCAATCCATCAATTCATAGTTCCTGGTAGAAAAAAATGTTAATCAAATAAGTTACAACCAGGGAAATTATACGGGAACACATCCAATCCAAAACCAAATAAGGAAATCAACTTTTATTGAGTCCAATACAAAATAAACATAATCAGTGCTCAAAGAAAATTAGAAGATCATAGGAAGCAAATTTTGACTTGGGGAGAAGAAGATTCCAATCAAACTCGCAAGGGAGAGTGAAGTTGAATAAATTTTATACCTACTTCCTACAAACAAAGAGGGCATAGTAAATTGTTGCTAGAAGGAATTTGAAACCTTTAGCCACAGGAATGGCAATGATGTGGAGCTGATAGAGTATATATTTAACTTCCTATTCCCGCTTCATGTGTGGTGGGCTGGTTCATGGCAAGAAATGGGATGCAGTTAGGGCAAGTGAGCATTACACACACACACACATATATATATTTCCATTATATTTCATGTGGGACATCTGAAGCCTTGAGGGGTGAGGAACCAAATCCTTATCCCATCTTCATCGCATATGCATCATGGAGGTGCGGCAGATCTTATTGGAGTGGATCCAATTACCATTCCTATTCAGCTGCAGTGGAATTCCCATGCCTGTTGTAGCTGATTCTATAGTTGCTACGAGCACTTCTACAGCTCTCAACTATTGTTTTTGGAGGAAAGTTACAATGGTTAGAAGAGGAAAAGTTGCAATGATTAGAAGAGAAGAGAAGTAGATGGTGACTATAACTCGCTGCAAGGAGGATTTCTGCAGTCATCAGCTACATACTTTGGTGGAGAAAATTTCAAAATTTAGGGGAGAAGAGAAATAACAAAGAGAAGAACAGAAGAAGATAGAGATGATATCTTATTACATGGAGGAACTTTCAGACACTTGTCAGCTGTCACTGTTTAATGAGGAGAGATGCTACTACGATAAGAGAAGAAATAGAGAAGAGAAGATGGAAAAATTTATAGAAGACATACTTCGTAGAGGAGAAGAAATTTGCAGCATGAGATAGGAGGAAGAGTATCACCATTGGTGAGTGTAGAGAGAGTTGTTTTTTTTGTTGTCAGGAGTCAATAGGAGTAAAAGGTCGTGAGAACTTAACCAGGTTAAGGATTTTTATTTTCAACTTAAATTGGTTTAAAATCACCTGCCTAATTTGCTTTTAAGTGGAACACAGAAAGGGGACTACATATTGCTTATGTGATGTGGCCTCCTCCCTAAATCGCTTAGGCAATTAAAACAGAAGTTCATGCTTCTGCTAGGATGTTTTTAGTTTCTGCTCAAATGTGGCTTGTTAGAGATCACTGTACAAGGTATTAGACACCAGAATATTGATGGATATTCATTTCTCAAGTCAGTCATTTTATTGTCTTGTGATTGAGTTCTGAATTCTAATTGAATTTTTTTAATGCAGGCTTGTAGTAGGTATGCAGCTGCAGAGGGTGAATTTGGTGCTCCTGGTATGTTGCTTTACCCACCATTGAGAATTCTTCTTTGAACATTCAAATTCTAATTGGTTATTACTTGGTCCTAATAAAACAATTTTTTGCATGTAGCTTATGCACTCTATACTTAAGTCACTGTCATCTTCAATCCTAGCCAACATCAAAGTGCTGCCCTGCATAATTTAGATCGTGCTATTACTTTTTTATTCATGAAATTATTCTATTGTATAATCCTATATTTTTTATTCCTTAAACCAAACATAATAAGTTCACTATCAAAGAGTTGTAAGATTTTCACTGATTATATTTTACAATTTTAAAGAAAATATTAAGTTCTTGCCATGAAACAAAGGAGGGTTGTAAAATTTATCCACAGACTTCATAATTGCTACTTATCATGCTTCACATCTTGATGATCACAATGACCTGTTCACTGGTGAAAATCAGTCTTCCAAAGTGTATGAAATTGCTCGCTATGTTAATTTGATCCTATTAAATGTTTCGCTGCAACAAGGTGCTGCAAGCAAGGTTTAAAATATCGAGCCGTACCGGAGTTTCGGTCCCGGACCGGAACGATACAGTTTCGGTACCGTATCGTACCGTGCCGGTATAGTTTCGGTATTTTTAAAATATAAAATATATTAATTAAAATTAAAAATTTAATATAAATATTTAAAAATAAAAAATAATTTTTTTGATAATTTTATAGGATATAATAAAGCCTATTTAAATTACCCCACATTATAATTTTGCCGCCGGAGTCGCGCGACTCTGGCAGCTGGGATGGGCTGTGCCGGGCCGTGCCGGTGCCGGTCGGCGGGCGGAACGAAAAATTTCGGCCGTTTCGACCGGCTCGGCACGAGATTTTAAACCCTGGTTGAAAGCATTATTCCAAGTTACAATACCAAGTATAGTTAATTCCTTAAACCATTCATAGTAATAAGTTTGGCTTTAGATAACTGTAAGATTTTTTTTATAGTACAGAAATTTTTAGAAAATATTAAGTCCTTGCCATGTGAGGAAGGGGCTGTGTAATGCCTATATAAAGGCTTCATGATGTTTGCTGTGGGTCATGTTCCACATCATTATGAGGACACTAACTTGATTAATTAGAGTGAGTGAGTCCTCCAATTACATAAGAGTTACTGTCTTAAACTGATTGTATTCAAATGTTTTTGTGACATGAAAAATTTACTAACTCGTTATATATATATACATGTCTTGTCTTTACAGTACGGCCGAGAGCTCCAAAGTGGTTGAAGCGCCCAACTGGTGTATCATTTGCTTTTGGTGGCAAACTTGTTTCATTTCGGCCTGGTCAATTAGCTCCAGGAGGAGCTCCACACTCTGTCTCAGAGGTAAATCTGACATTACATCATCAACTCCAATTTAGTGGTTTTTAGTTTAATTCCCTTTTTTCTTTAGGTATATGTTCATGATCTAGTCACCGAGCATAGTTTGGTGAATCGTTCTACTGGATTTGAAGCTGCAGTGCAAAATGGGGATAAGTCTTCACTCCGTGCGTTATGCGAACAAAAATCACAAGATGCTCTGTATGTATTTTGTACAAGTATTTATTGCCAACTATGAAATTACAACTTTCTTTGTTCATTTGCTTCCCTTTATCAGATGTGAAGATGATAAAGAAACTTGGAACTTCCTGAAGATAATGTTTGATGAAGAGGGAACAGCTAGGACTAAGTTACTTTGTCATCTTGGCTTCACTGTTCCAAATGAGAGCAGTGATAGTATTGATAATCTTGGGAAGCAATTAGAGAATAATCTTAGCCTCGATAGTTCTCCATTGTTTCAAGGTCAAGCAAGTGCATTTGCTATTGACAATGGGGAGGAGTTCTTTAACAACCCCCCAATTTGTGAAGACAATTTAGCTGATCAGGACAGTAAGGTTCCTATTGGGGAACAGGTTCAGAGTGACCCTGAAGGACCCATCGGTAGTTCAGATCCTTCATTTGATGATAGCATTCAACATGCTTTGGTTGTTGGTAACTACAAAGAAGCAGTTTTAAAGTGCATTGCTGCAAATAGAATGGCTGATGCATTGGTAATTGCTCATGCTGGTGGTCCATCATTATGGGAAACTACACGTGATCAATACCTTAAGAGTAGTTTGACACCATATCTGAAGGTATTAATATTTCATGTTAGCATATTGTCCATAGTCATGAGGATGTTACTGG
Source organism: Curcuma longa (assembly GCF_044706935.1). Classification (NCBI taxonomy): domain Eukaryota; kingdom Viridiplantae; phylum Streptophyta; class Magnoliopsida; order Zingiberales; family Zingiberaceae; genus Curcuma; species Curcuma longa. The sequence goes on from NC_133868.1 coordinate 13,035,055, forward strand.
TTCATCCGTTGTATAAGTATTTAGATTGTTCAAGGATGCATGTATAGATTTTGTTTTTATCTACTCTGTTTCTGGATATTGTACTGACTTTGATTGATACTCATTTTTGAGGTTGTATCTGCAATGGTGAATAATGATCTCATGGCCCTAGTTAATACCAGGCCCTTAAACTTATGGAAGGAAACACTAGCTCTTCTCTGTACGGTAAGCTCATAAAACTTTGCTAAATATTTTACCAGCTTAACATTGTTTTTGTCTCTGGATTCCCCTTGTTTCTCCAATTATCTAATTGATTAATTTATGCTAACATCTTTTTAGAATGAGTTCTTTTATATGCATGTGATTTCTATTTTCCAGTTTTTCATTTCTATTTTCCAGTTTTTCCTGCTACACGTAACATATTGAAACTTGGATAATCACTAGAGTAAGTCATTAGTCCCTTTCATCTGGTTGCCTCTCCATTAATTTAGTTATCCTCATGGTAACTTCCCTGCCATGCCAGTGTAATCCAACTGAAACCAAATGTCTATGAACAGGCTAAAAGTTAAGGCGAACAAATAAGCAAAGATTTGTTTTGAAGCACACTTGCAAGCGAAGCATCTATTTTGTTTTACTAAAATATTCAAGGCTTAGAGAACTGATATGGTGAACAACAATAAATGTCAATTCAGTTTAGACAAGAAATTAGAACCCTTCATTGAAAAAACTTAGCCTGACATATGCATTAAGCATAGGCTTTAACTGAATGAACTTTGTTTTTCTCTTCAATAGCACTGGCAGGCTTATACTTTTGAAATTTTAGTGTGAAACAAGGACAGAGCACTATATGGTTTTCTATTTGTCAACACTGGCTAGTCAGATGTTGGGAACTTTTCAGTCTCTTCATCTAAATTACCTATTTGGCAATGAATTTAATACTATAGTTATACATTTAGGTTGAATAAAATAGAACAATACTCGTATTCTTGCACCGTTAACTAGTATAATCAAGGTACAAAGACTTTGGCTCTTGCAGCTTGAAAAGGGTGGCATCTTAGCCAATCATACACTTACTTTAAGCATGTAAGCACTAGATTGGCTGCAGTTTATTCATGTTGTCAGCAACTGTGGAGGTAAACTCGGCAAGTTAATTTGGAGGAAGGTTCAATAAGGAATTGTGTAGGAAGATTCATCGTGTGATGGCGGTAAATTGTATTTCCTTGATTGTTGCTTCAATTTTTTCCAGCAATGACTTTGTGGATGTGTTCTCGGCAAAGGAATTTGGAGGGAGGTACGATAGGGGAGTATGTTGGAAATTCATTGTGGTTGTGAATTGTCTGGAGGCTAAAGTTTTTCCTTGTAAGCAAGCAGAAGGGCCATTGAGAGAAAGGGCAAATGAGCTAATCATAACCCTGATTCTGTTATCTTCTTGTGCATTTGCTCCTTTTTCACTATCCACAGTCTTCAAGTTTGGCAAAGAATTCTAATCTGTTAAATTATGAAGGCCCTACTATGATTCGATAGCTATTGGGCCAAGCAATCTACCTTCTGGTATATGCAATAAAATGTGTCATATCAAATAACATTCCTGTGAACAGTCCTAATCAGGAAATTCTACCGGATTGAACAAATTTACTGCCGCACCATCTGGAATGGGACTATTTTCTTGACCATCTACAATTTGACGTGAATTTTAAAAATGTGCTTTCATGTTACATTTGGTTCTACAGCAGTGTTGATTTCTGTCAATGAGAAATATAAATGTCTTCTGAATTCTTGCATTCTATGTTTAATATACACTGCCTTGAGCTCTATAGTAAATTGATTAATAGAAATTGCAAGGATCTCAATTCATGCTAGGATGAAGTTTTATAATTGCTTCTGTACATGGATGCTTGCTGCCTTTTTTGTCATGCTTCTCATCATTGTACAAGTGCTGTTTCATGTTTCTTAGCCCTTGCTGTCAGAAAATTCCTGATTACACAATCTCATGTATACTATCAGAAAATGCTAATTTATTTGATTATAATTATGTAACAGTTTGCCGAGAAAGACCAATGGACTGTCCTGTGTGACACTCTAGGTGTAAGACTTTTGACCGTGGGAAATACCCTTGCCGCCACTTTCTGCTATATCTGTGCTGGGAATGTAGACAAAACCGTGGAGATTTGGTCTTATAGCCTGAAGTCTGATAGTGATGGAAGGACTTACATAGATCTTCTTCAGGTATTTCACAAGTTCAATTGTCACTTTTGGAAATCAGAAGCATTGATGGACTGTTACTTTGTGATAGGATTTGATGGAAAAGACTATTGTTCTCACCCTTGCAACTGGTCATAAACGGTTTAGTGCTTCTTTGTCTAAGCTTGTGGAGAATTATGCTGAATTACTAGCTAACCAAGGGCTTTTGACAACTGCATTGGAGTATTTAAAACTTTTGGAGCCAGATGAACCTTCACGCGAGCTTACTATATTGAGAGATCGGATTTCTCTATCCACAAAAGGTTTCTTCATAGATATTTTATAGCTTTTCTTGTTTAAATAATTTTGGTTTATTTGCATAGTTTTGTTGTTTTGTTGATACCCACATACTTTTAACAAGTTGCTCTTACCTAAAATTTGTGCCATTACCCTTAGTGGACTATGAGTATTTCTGTAATGTTTGTGTTGCATAAAATTTGCAGTTCAGCACAAATCTATTAGCTTGGTATTTTAGAGCATTTCGTTGTCAGCTAATTGTCTTTGCTTGTCTAATGAAGAACCTTATATTTGCACTTAATCCTTCCATACTTCAAATCATCATGGGCCTTAGCTGGTCCAGATTATAAACCTGTTGCTTTAATTGAGCCTCTTTTCATTGTTGTTTCCTCAAAGAAGTAAAATATAATTTCCCATTATTAGGTATTGGACATTCTTTCTCTCCATTTTCTATAGTTTTTTCTCATGTTTGGCTTTTGCTCTCCTCTTCACTCTTCTTTTTCTGAAGATGATATAAACAGTCCTTTCAATCTAGGTAAGTTTTTGCTCTACAATGCTAATACATTTCTAATTTCATTCTCTTGATATTCTTTACTAGAGGAGGGGGCACCCAACAGTCTGAGCTATGAAAGTTCCATCCAACAAGCTGAAGCTGTTTATGGTGCAGATCACACTGGATATGTGGACCACTCACAGAACTATTATCAGGTTTATGCTAGAAAATCTTGTGTCTTGATTTTCTCTTTCTAAAGTATCTCTGTGTAAGCTACAACTTATCTACTTGAATTTTGTTTAACAAATTTAGGACAAGGGCCTTACCCAGCCTCTACCCCAACCTCATCACAATATTGCTAGCGTTCAATATGCTGAAGGGTATCACCAGTCTGCTAGTACTGCCTACGGAGGATATCAGCCTGTGCAACCACAGTTCCCTGCTTTTAGCAACACTGTGAGTTACCAACCACCAAGGCCAACTCAAATGTTTATACCACCTCAGACAAACCAGGTTGTGCAGGTAATTGTTTAATATCTAGTGTTTATGCCACCTTTGTTCTTTGATCAATCTCTAGATAATTAATTTATCATTTTGATTACCAAACATCAAGTTTGTTCTATAGTACATTTACCTACCAAAAAATATTTATTTTCAGCAGCTGTTCTATTTATACATTGACTATGGATTTTGGATCTACTTGCATAGTTGCCTATGCACAGCAAATGCTGGGTATGTGCATCAGTGTTTTATCCAATTGGAATTCGATACAACTAGGAATCGTAATTCTGAATTGGGCCCTCCTAAATAGTGACTGAATCTTTTCATTTGTGTTCATTAGGTTCAAAAAACACAGTAGAAGGGCCATGTAACTGATGGAATATAAGAGGAAGAGGTAGGAAGCTAGGTAAACCATTTGCATCATAATGTCAAGAAGAAAGCAGTTGTGGTTGAATTGATGTACTTTAGTAAGATATAGAAAAATCTTAATTACTCCCTGTTCATTGAGAATGAATTAGGGGAGAACTAGAAGAAGAAGAAATGAAGAAATGGGGAGTATACAGAAGAAAAAGTGTAATAAGTTAATTGTAATGTCATTAGTAAGTTATAACACCAGAGTTAAAGGAGCACATATAATTCATTTCTATTCCAAAGATTTCACACATGATGATTGATTGAATGACGCAGCTGGTGTGGTGAGAAAAATCTGTGGTGGTCCCTTTCACTATGCATGCTGCTTGCTTTTGTCAGGCAGGCTCCTAACTTATACTTTTCTTTTAAAATTTTCTTCATGAATAAAATAGAAAGAGGCCTCTATATTTCACAAGAAGGACATTGTAAATTGCATTAGTTTATTGGACAATCATCTACAGAAATGGCATGACTAAGACCAGGCTTTAAAATGTCATACCATGCCAGTAAGTACTATCGAAAATTACCAAACTTGTTATTAGCAGCTGATCATCCTGCCTATGTTGTGCCAATGACTATGATACTGCCAACACTCAACACACGTTGAAGCATGCTAAGATGAATACAATTAATGCTTTTTATGGCATGTTTATTTCAAAAATTCTAAATTCGCTTGATTTTCTAATTCCTATGGTCTTGTGTTTAAAAGTAAACAAGTAGAAGAAAATTAAACGAGTATAAATTTATTTGAATTCATTTTGATATGCATTGAAATTAAACAATTGAGCAAAACATTTCAAATTCCACAATTTAAGTGATAATCTTCTTTATGAAAGTAAGTGGAAGAGGATAAAATAAGTAAAACCATTTGTATTGATGCATGTTGTATCACATGTCAAAATTTGATGAGTGTTGGTGCTGGATGTTACTACAAAATTAAATGTTTATTACTATCTAAGTGTTATTGTCTTATTTGTAGAAGTTAATCAAATGTCTTATTGTTAGGAGTAAATTAGCTATCTTATTTTTGCATGTAAATCAACTAGGTAGAAGGTGATTAAAGGAGTAAAATTTATTTAAATTCATCGTAGTATGCTTTGGTGCATGCAGAAGTTTGCTAATTTGTTGACATGATACGGTACTTTTATCTGGGGACTAAACCCCCAGCACAGAATGATATTGTCCTCTAAGATTACTCTGTATTTTATGTAGGAGAAAATATAACAAGTTACACATTCCTGTTCCAGTGTTTTTTAGATATGACCTCCTAACTGAATTCTCACCTAAATGAGTTCTATAATGTTATGAGCTAAAACTTGGTGCAATTAATATAACAAGTTACACATTCCTGTTCCAGTGTTTTTTAGATATGACCTCCTAACTGAATTCTCACCTAATGAGTTCTATAATGTTATGAGCTAAAACTTGGTGCAATCAAACTGTAGAAGTATGTTCTTTATTCTTATGGGATATGATCATTGATCATGGTTGCTTGTTTCATAAATTAGCTGAGACTAGAAGACCCAGTCACCACAATACATAGTGATTTTCTTATTGCAATGGGTATGCAACTTGTCAGTTATAAATTAATTTTGACTGACAATTTCTTCTTACACCATGTGTAATATACGTTTGCTATGGTTGCTTCTTTTCCACATCAAATCTGCACACATCAAACATCCCAACTTTTCTTTCTTACATGTGCAGTAGTACTAGTTTTGTGGGACGTCTTGTCTATTTATTCAGATGAATGCATATGCTATACTAATTTATTTTGATCACAGCAAACTCCACCTGCTGTTGCTCCACAGTCAACAATAAAACCATTCGTTCCTGCAGCCCCTGCTGCTCTTAGAAATGTGGAGCAATATCAGCAACCTAGCTTGGGTTCTCAGCTATATCCAGTACGCTTATTTTTTTTTTCTATACTCAGTATTGGTTGCTTGTGATCTTACTAAATTTTCTCTTTTTCTTCAGAGCTTTGCCAATTCTGTTTATCAATCTGGATCTTCATTTAATCCTTCACATGGTATTGGTGGACCTCAACCAACAGCTGTCACTGGGAACAGATTTACCCAACCTGCTGCTCCTGCCACAGGACAAAAGGGTTTCATGCCAGTTCCTAACCCAAATTTTGCCCATACACCTGGCATGAGTCCTGCACAACCTTCAAGCCCTACAAAACTATCACAATCACAGACATCTGCTGCTCCTTCAACCCCTCCACCTACAGTGCAAACAGCTGATACATCAAACGTGCCTGGTAATTTTCCTTCCCTAATGGAGTTAATTGTGCTCCTAAACTTATCCATGTTCACAAATAGATCAACATTTGGGTAAACAAGTTGAAATTGACTTTGAAAAACTAACCCTTGGGAGCGCTAAATCTGGGGGAGCTAGAAATGACTCAGATGAAATAAAACTCAAAATTAAAGATGAAACTAAACTTGCACAAAATGAAGAAATTATACAAAATGAACCTCAATCTATTAGGAAATAAAGAATAAGTTCTAGTTATTCACCTGGAAGAATTATGTCATTTAGGGACAGCCAAAACACCCTTCCCCTCAATATTTCACTTTTTATTTGAGTAAGTTTTTTATTCATTGCCATCTCTTGCTTTTGATTTTCTTGTAATAACGCACTAGGTTATTCATTAATAATTTAAAACATCTCATGCTACTTGTTTCACATATCTTGTGGGTATCTTCATGCAACCAATCCAATCCTATCTTGGTATTGTTACCAAATCTAGGGAGATGTGCAGTTATTGTCTTATTAATCTCAGGGTGAACTTGGACATTAGATTAATTGCTTCAAGATTAAACTCCTTCCTTTGCTTAATCTTCCATATTTGTTGAGCTTTCTTGGTCCCCAAAATTTCCTCAACACGCATTCTAATCTTGTGTCAGTTAGGAATTTAAGTAGAAGATGCTTTAGTCATATTATATGTCAATTACAATGTCCTTATAGGCAGTTGACCCAGGCCACAGGTTTCTAATTTCATCAACTTTGGATTGGTCCAATCTGACGTATGAGGTGATTTTCTTAAGTTATCTATTCAGTTGAGTGCTTAATCCCTATCCTATATGTTTTGAGGCTTCTTATTAAAGTGTGAAAGTGGGTCATGGTTATATCTTAATGCCTTGTTTGTAGGATGAAATGGAAAGGAATGGAGTGGAATTGAATGGAATGAGAATGGAAATAAGAACATAGATGGGAATGCAATGATAAGTGTGATGATCCATTTAGTTGCATTGACAGAATGATTCATTTTATCTTTAGCTCATCCACCCAATTTAATTAAATTAGCTAGTTTGACATGCTTGGTCCATCCATTTCCCCACTGGATTAGCTGTTCAGGTTCATCCCCACAACTCTTAGTCGATTTCTTTATTTTGGTTCACCAAGCTTGTCTGACCCCCCGTACAATATGTCCAATCCTTTATTTGTCACTCATACTGTTTGACTTATTGTTGGTGCAATGATCTGCTTCTGCCTGGCTTGGCTGATCCTTATTTCTCGTTCAATTCACTCATCTCACTATTCTATCCAGTCCATCAAGTTTTGCATGGTGTGCATTGGTATAACTAACCATGATCTCATTGGTCATTGTATGAATTTCCTGGGATACTTTAATCTAGTTGAATTTGACTTTTGTATTGTATTCATTGGGATTTTAAATTTCTCCCATTATCAACAACTTGTCCTTATTGAGCACGTTGCTCCAAGGCCTTACAAGATATTGGCTGCTTAGGGAGTTGAATCCTCCTAGTTATCTTCACTTATGAGACCTAAAAGAGGAAACTTGAGACTTTTATGGCGTCTTCCAATCTTTTGCTATTTTGAGGCTGATATGTCCAACTTGCTCTTTAATTAATACTTTCTTTTTGGCAAATAATTAGTTTAAATTTAATTTGCTATTTTTTATTATAGTTATTATCTGTGCTGGACAAGTTTGCTCATACTACCAAAGTGGTTGGTTTCTGTTGACATCCATGTTTCTCATGTGTGCTCTTGCAGCTGAATTGAAGCCGGTTGTTACCACATTGACAAGACTCTATAATGAAACTTCAGCAGCTCTTGGAGGAGCACATGCAAGTGCACCTAAAAAGAGGGAAATTGAAGATAACTCTAGGAAAATTGGATCATTATTTGTAAAACTCAATAGTGGTGATATCTCTCCTAATGCTGCTGCAAAACTTACTCAGCTTTGCCAGGCATTAGATAGCGGAGATTTTGCTGCTGCATTGCATATTCAGGTATATTAGTTTAATTATTATGGTCCTCCTTTCATTCTTTAACCAGAAACTTTCCATGCTCTATTTAGGAATTTGGTTAACCTTCAAGCTATACTTTCTCTGTTTGAGCTTCGTTTTTTTTTTTTCACATTTTCCTGTAGCAATGTGATACCCTTGTTCCTACATGCCATGATTTTTTTTTTTTAAGATACAAGAAATTGCTTAGTAAAAAAACTATTGCACATTAACAAGGAATTTGATGTCACAATGATTCAGATGATTCAGCTTTTAAATTAATCGACATGTTCTACCTTCACATTTATTCGGCCTCATGATACTTCAGTTTGCTTGCTCATTCAAGGTGATTTGTTACTAAAAGGAATGGTATGTAGTTCTATAATGGAGGTTGTTTTGACTCCTCTTCAAAGGGTTACCTCATTATGGTACCAACTATCAACCTAGCCTTGTTAAGGAAACCCTAATAATTTAAAACCGTTGCAAACATATGCCCCCAAAAGGGTGTATCATCCTAACTTTGTACAACTTTCCTGGTGATTGAAACTTTGCTATGTTTTGGTAGGTGATTTTGACTACGAGCGACTGGGATGAGTGCAACTTCTGGCTCGCAGCATTAAAGCGAATGATCAAAACAAGACAGAGTGTCAGAATATGAGGGATCTGAAGAGGCACTGCCTGGGTGCATAGGTTCTCTACCTTTGATTTCCCTCCTAGTCTGCCATAAACATTATTTGACTGTTTTTTTTGTGTAATTAACAGCGTAAATTCTTAGATCAATAACCTAAGCCCAATGCTGGTTTATTGAAAGCAGCATCCAAGGTCTATCAGCAGAGAACTTGATATTTTAAAAGAAGCAGGCTTGTTGATTGTTCTCAGGTTTCTTCTGTGGCAACAGTTTATTCCGTCCAACATCATTGTGTTCTTGCATTTTGACATTACAATTTAGTCTGTTATATGCAATTCTAAATGCCGATTGTTTTTCTTCTCTCCTTGTTATGTTGCTAGTCTGTGCTCATTTCATGTTTTAGTCTCGTATAGACTTCAATAGACAAATAAGATTTATATAGTTGATTCTAAATGGTTAGCAAAAGCATGTTATGATGTCGATGATGACGAAGAGGTCACTCCGTGTCTTGCACATCTGCAGTTCATAACTGAGATAAATGTATATAACTGCAACTTTTAAATGTCCAAAAAAAATCCGTACCGTCTTGCTCATCTCTATTTTATTTATATGTATCTTGTTTGTGACTAAATATAATACATGGTTCAGGTAAACCCGTACCTGCTGTCGTATTGTAGCATTTTTAATTTTAAATTTTAATAATAATGCCTTTTGTAAAATAGAGGGCTGCCTGCGTTGGATAGATAGAGTAGACTTTCCCACTCTGGTGCGAGAAATCGGGCAGGATAGACCGGTCTAGTAATTGACAGAATAGGAGTCAGGGTCAACTGACAGAGCAGACTTTCCCACTCTGGCGAGACAAGTCGGGCAGGATAGATTTGGGTGGTTTGAATGAACTAGCTAGAAAGATCTCGATCTTTCTAGGTGAATGCACATGTCAAGTGACTTGGAAGAGATCGAAGCGTTCTTCCACAAGTTGAGTGGGTACAGATTTGACTGAGTTGAATGAACTTGTCTGAATAGGCAAATAAATAAAAGGATTTCAACAGCGAAGAGTTGTTTTGGACATCATATAAATTTACAAATTACAAGACAAAACAAAACAGCATCAAATTAAATACGATAGGTCGATAGCAAGAGTTGTATCAACAAACACAGCTGTTCTGCAGGCTCCTCCTGTACTTACTTTCCAGGATCGGCTGGTCCCTCGCACACTGGTCCTCCTGCGCAGCCACAGGATCCATCTGAATTTAATCTCGACCGTTCACGCGGATATCTCGCGCCTGCAGACCTACTGACTGTACCACTGTATTTATTTATTTATCATTAGTAAGAGAGCTCGAGAGGAAAGGCATCGTCCCCCTCCTCCCTCGCCCACAAAAACATGTGTAAGCGGTCCCCCTCTTCCACACCGCCATGCTCCTTGGTCCGTCTCGCGACTACAAACAAAACCATTAAAAAAACAAGAAAAAAGAAATACGTCTCCACACCCTTCCCTTCATCTTCACCTTCACCTTCACCTTCTTCTTCTTCTTTCAGATACATAATAATTTAAGCGTCTTAATTATAATCATCAGAGTGAAGCTTAGTCTCTTGCAAGTACAGATTACCGAATCCAATGATAGTTATCATAAACAACCCAATAGTGTCGTCTCAGTCGTCTTTATTTTGTTTTTATGTGAATTAAAAAAAAACAGGTTCTTGGATCAGATTCAGAGCTGTTGGTGCGCCAGCCATTTAAGCCACCTCACATGGATTCAGGTGGGTGTTTTGGATTGGAACTGAAGCCATACAATCCAGTTGATTGGATCACGACCGCTATTATTGTGCAACTACTACTGACTAGGCCTCCACGTGATGCCATGTGAATATCTCTTTAGGGTTCTTTTGTTTCGCGTAATATCGTGGCGTGGCGTGTCTTCTCTCTCTCTCTCTCTCTCTCCACTGCATCCTCCTAATCGATCATTTGTTTTTTGCAGAAAAGATCCATTTGTTTTAATTTGTTGTGTTTTGACTGTGAGAGATCTAAGAATCTATGCATGCAGAGAAAGACTTGCAGAGAACCAAAACGAACACAGAGACTGAAAACAGAGCAAAAAGATACTACACGAATGAAACAAGAACACAGGATGATTCGATCGCTGGGGGTGAGGGTGATTTAATTGGAAACTAATCCACACTTGTTGTTGTTTTTTGGATCAGGGTCTGGTGGTTCTGATCTCGTTGTGGTTAGCCGGTTGCGTCAGTGAGTTTTTGCAGTGCGCTATGGCGCCTTGTATGGCGCTCTGTAGCTCCTCCATGGATGAAGGCGGCAGCGAAGCCGCCGGCCGTGCGTCGCCGGCGTAGAGAAGGCCGGAGTGGCTCGGGGAAGACCGCATGGACGACGGGCAGCTCGCCGCCCACCGCTCCTTCCTCGCAGGCGGATGGAGGCCGAGAAGGTTGCCGGAGAAGGACGACTGCGAGAAGGCCGCCGCGTCGGCGCCGGTCGCCGGAGTATTCTTCTTGCTGGGGAATAGACGGTCGGAGAAGGAGAAGGTCGTCGTAGTCTTCTTCTTGTTCTTCTGTTGCATGGCGGAGAGCTTCTCGTAGATTGGCCTCACTTTTTTCACGTACTTCTTGATCACTTCCTTCGCGCGCTTCGCCGCCGGCGGAGGCGGCGGTGGTGCCGCGGGGGAGGCCTCGACGGAGTCGAGCTTTTTGCTGCCGCCGCGGTGTAAGGAGAAGGCGGAGGAGAAGCGGTTGGCTAGGGAGGAGAGATACTTGGCGCCGCCGCCGCTGGCGGCGGCTGTGGCTACGGCGGCGGGGCGTTTGGCGGCCGAGGCGGAGAAGCGGCGTGCGTCGTCTTCGGTGACGGAGCTGGGGCGGGAGGAGGAGTTGCAGCTGTCGGGGAGAAGCGAGTCGGCGGCCGAAATGGCGGAGGAGGAAGAGGAGGAGCTGGCGGTGGAGTCGCGGGAGGCAGTGGTGGAGGTGGAGGAGGAGGAGGCAGAGGCGGAGCTGAGGAGAAGGGTGCGGACCATGCATATTCGGGTGGACGGGTGGAGGGGGAGGAGCTGCCCCTTGTAGAATAGCTCGTCGGCAGGGCAGGAGCGCTTCGAGGCGGCGGGGGAGACGGACACAGTGAACTCGAAGTCGGAAGACGACGACGAGGACGACGGAGACGGAAAAGATGACATCACCGGCGCCGCCGCGGCGTCCGACGTCTCCATGGCCATCTTTGACCGTTTGGAGTTGGGAGAGACGAACGAAGGTCTTAAAGCCTCCATCTTTGCCACCGCATCTGCACTGCAACCAATGGAGACACGCCACATCATCGCCATGTTTCAACGTGGAGGATGAGAAGTATGGTTTTATTGAAAGTGAGTATCAATAAAAAAAATCTTAAAAAATTAAAATTTAATATACCAATATTAAATGTAGAACTATCTAATATTTTTTAATCAAATTTTAATAATAAAAGATGCTACCTTTTATGTCTACTTACTAAGTACCTCGTTATTTTCTTAAAAATAATAAATAAAATATATATATATATCTTGGAGAGATTCGCAAGATCCAATTAGTAGAGGTAGATCTGAAAGTAATTAACTATTGATTTGCTAAATCACACCTCGTTTAACCAGCTCATGTTAAACTATCATTCACATGGGGAACTATTTAAAATTACTTACTTCTTGTTAATTTTTTAATTATCATAAGATATTTAATTTTTAAAATTCGAGATTCGAACCATTGTCCTCTTCTTCAAGTCTGTTTCATAGTAAGCAACTCAGTTATGTCCCAAGTACTAAAAATTATATTGAGTAAATTTTTTATAGTGATCAGCCCCACCACCAAAACGACTCTATATCAGAAAACCTTCTAAGAATTTTTTTGAAGACACGATACCACTATGTTGATAAAAGTCTATTGCCAAAATAACACCTCAATCAACAGTTATATGTTGCTAAGATGACTCAAATCTGAAATCTCAAACAATACATGCCTCTATGTTTACCACTTAGGATAAGATACTTTAACGAAGCTACTTGATCTAATACTTCATCCCATTAAACTTTTAACCTTACTAATTGTATAAAATGTTCCAAACTCTTATGCTCACTCTTTTAATAAATAAAAATATTAAAATTTAAATCTTAATAAGTATTAATATTCTAAAAGTCAATTTTTAAATATATATAAATTATGAATTAAATTTATTTAATTTTAATCGAATTAAATTTAAATATCTAAATTATCAAAAAAAAAAAACTCCAATTCCACAATAGGGTGAGCAAAAATTCGGTTAAACCGAATAAACTGATTAAACTGAATCGAATTTTTAATTCGGTTCGTTTATTTCAGAAGTTCGGTTATTTTTTTTTAAAAAATTGGTTAATTCGGTTAATTCGGTTCTGTTTCGATTTTAAATTTTCTTATTGGGGAATTCGGTCGGTTCGGTTGATTCGATTTTTAAAAAAAATTGATTTATTCAATTTTCGATTAATTCGATTCGATTTGATTCAATTTTAATCGAATACTCACCCCTTCGTAACATTAGCTCAGTCTCATACTTACCTCGGTATTAGTAAGAAGTCACTTTGCACCTTACAAATAATAGAAATATCTCAACAATAGATCAGAATTACGAGACTTAATAATATTAAAATTACGAGGGTATCTTTAAAAATCAAACTATTCTTGTATGGTCAAATTGAAATCCTCTTTAATAAATATTAATAAGTATTTATTTAATAAATATTAATATATAAATTGTCCGAAACTAACCCTTTTGCCAGCCCCCATCGCCGCACCTCTCTCGAATTATCTCGTACCTCTCCTTCTCCAGGAGGCCTCGCCTGCCGACGCCGCCTTCTGACGACATCGCTCTCATCCTCTCTCCGGAACCTCCCCCTTCTCGGCGTGCAACTTCGAAGAATCGTCTTCGATCTCCTTAGCGCCGGTCAAGTAAGTATGTTTCTGTTATTAGCTGATGTTTGGGTGTTCTCGCGAACATTCGTTCTGGATTCTGGAAGTTTATAAGAAGGCATGCTTCTAAACCATAAATACGGCTCTATTTTCCTTTATTTGTGTGATATAATGTTATGCTACTGTAAAAACTTCAGTTTTCTAGTATTAACTTGATGTTTCGGTGTTCGCATGATCATTAATTATGGATTCTGGAAGAGTAGATGATTATTCATCCACGTTTCTAATCTATAAATGTGGCTCTATCCCCGCAAGAATGAACTGATTATGTTGTAATTATATCCTTATGCTACTGATAGAAACTTCATTTTTCTATCATTAACTTGATGTGTTTCAGTGTTTGTTCCCATGATTATTAATTCTGGATTCTGGAAATTTAGATAAATAGTTTAGGGATTCCTCATCTATGTTTCTGACAGTAGTTAGGGTTTATTCGATATGAATATGTGTTCATTTGAAAGAACTGGTCTAAATGTGATTATATCCTTATGCTATTGGTAAAAACTCAGTTTACTGTTATCAGCTTGATATTTTGGTGTTCCCATGGTCATTCATTCTGGATTCTGGAACCGTAGATCAAGGGTTTAGGGTTCATTCATTCATGTTTCTGTGGTCAATTCTAGATTTTGGAATCGTAGATAAAGGGTTTAAGGTTTATTCATTCATGTTTTGAAATCCTAAATATGGCTCTATGTTAATCGAAAAGAACTGGTTTTGTTGTGATCATACCATTTAGTTACTTTAGAAAAGATTTACTGTGAACATAAGTTTTCTATGTTTGTTTGATCCATAGCAGCAGAGATGATTTAGTTATCAGTGATGAAACAATTTTACTTTCAAGTGCTATACATGTTCTATGCTGAGAACTATTTGATGTTTCATAAATCAGTAAGCTACTTCATTGTTCTTTCTTCTTAGGCTACCCACTTATTCAGATACCCTGAACTATCTGATCTGTTTGTGATGATTTCTTACTTGTGTAAACTTGTGGATTCAAGTAATCATTTGAAAAGAAAAAGGAAACTTAGTAGGGCCTACATTTAACTAGGGCTGGGCAAAGAACCAATATGTCCATCCCAAATTGGAAATTGACCCATAAATGGGATATATGGTTGGGTTTTGTTAGAAAAAAAAAAAACCGAAGAAGTCGCGATTTCCGTTTTCCTCGGAGAGGAAATCGTGAGATTCACAATTTAAGGAGACGAGCGGCGAGAACCCTAGCGAATCGGAGCCCTAAACCCCTTCCTCCACACCACCGCCTCCTCCTAGCACCACAACCACGGTCGCCTTCTGCCCTAACGCGACGCTGTTTTCTTCCCCTCGCGATCGCTGCCTCCTCCCATAGCCGCGACGCCTCCTGCCTCGCGAAGCCGCCTGCCGACCACCACACGCCGCCCTCTATCTACTGCATCCGCGAGCACCGCCTTCTGCCCTCGCTCGCTGCCACCGGACCGCCTCCTCTTCTTCTTTTTCTCCTTTCTTCTTGTTCCCCTGTTTTGTCTTCTTCTTCTCCGTTGATTAGCAGCAGCCTTTTTCTTGCCTTCTTCCTCCTCCATCACCGAACAGCAGTACTTTTTCTTTCGTTTCTCCAACAGCAACAGGAGAGTTCCAACCTCCTTCTCCCCTTCTCAAGCAATAAGCAACTGGTTTTTCTCCCCTTCTTTTCATTGTTTTCCTAGCCAACAACAATAACCACAGTAGCAGCTCTAACTGCTACAGTTTCTAGCCAACCAGCAGCCCTAGCTACTGCGTGTCCTAGCCAACTAGCCATCAGAGCCTTATTGAAGCTTGTTGTGGTTATCATCGGAACTCGCCAAGGCTACCGAAGCAAGAAACGCAGCCACGTCCTAAAGCATTCTTTTCCGACAAATACAACCATCCATAGAAGGTATACTTTTGATAAATCAATTTATAGTTAGATGGCTAAATAATTAGATTATGATGAAGGTTTCAATTAGGAATGTGAAATATTACGAGAAAGCGAAATCAACTTGATTATTCGGCTTAGGGTTGTGTATAATAGTTAGATTTTATGTTATTATGATGATTAGCTAATATTCTAATTATTTGAGTTATTTTTAATATTATGTATAGACACTGGTTCGAGTGGAGCACGTCGATCTGCTAACACTCGGAGCTTGGTAGACAGAGGTGGGTACCTTCTGTCTTTTGACTCGTATATACCTTTGTGCATGAATAAATAGATTAAAATTGATTATGTATACTTATACACCTATTTTCAAAAAGGGGATTAAAGTGATATTTAAATTACTGAAACAGGGTTAAAATAATTAAATTATAAAAGGGTAAAAATAATTGATTTACTTTCTGTTCACACATGGGATTCATTTGGGGGTAATTAAAATGGGAAAGAGTGTTTTCAAAATTTTAATATACACTCTGACTTACTCTGTCTGTTGATACCTGTCATTACCATTGCTTGATCTATTTTAGTTCTTACTGTAATATTTCATTCTGTTGATACTTAGCTTTTACCTGTTGATACTTACCTTTATCTGTAAACTTGATTATGATACCTAACTGAATGAACAACATGTGATTTGATTTAAGTTGGTCGTTTAGACCAAATGATGAATATACTTACTGAGAATGTAATACTGATGATAATTGATGAAAAAGATATAACAAGAAATGAGATAAGAGAAAATACTAAATATTAAAAGGTGTTAATTAAGAGCCTAGATTTTTATACCAGAGTTATATAAAGTACTGGACCATGCACCTGAGTAATGGTGACGTGGAGTATCCCTCGGTCCAGTGCACTTACCGCCCACATATTGTTGTGGCAGAGCAGAGGCCGCGGTCAGTGTTTATCCTGTCTTCCACCGGTGAGGGCTGAGAGAGCCCGTACGTTAGATAACGTATGCGACGATATATTCTGAAGAGGCTATTAGCCTAGAGAGATTTTTATTTTCTATTCTGATGATATTGGCTCATATTGTGCACTTTTAATCACTTATATAAATGGGATATTGATTATGAGATTTAATGAAAGTATATTGGTACTGATCCATATCTAGCTTGATCAAAGAATAAGAGTTGAGAAGTTATCATAACTGATAATTATAAAGTCGAGATACATATGAAAATATTACCTGATTCCTGATAATTACAAAGGAAAATATTGATACATATATATACATACTTTTATGTATAAATGGAGAACTCTACAATTTAATAACATTGAGATAATAAATTGTGATCCACTCTTTTTCCTTGGCTTCTATATATAAGATTAAATTCATGCACATCTGTCTGATTACCCACTTAGCCTTTGGCTAACTGTCTGCATTCTTTGGCTTCCAGATTTATAGGCACAGAGTTGATACTATATCGGTTCAGTTTTCCTTAGAGTCGCTCAGAGACTTGACGTGCTGGTTATGTTTCGGTTTGGTCCACTTTAGCTTATGGACAAATCGAAAATCAAAATTTTAAAGAGCATATGCAGATAATGAAAAACCATAAGACTGAATTACCTGAGATGCCTATGCCCATAAGAAATCTCAGAGCTACTCATTAATAGTAATAGTACTGACGTCGGGTAGGATAACGATTATTCTGCTAGCAATGCTCCGATACCAACTAACGCCGAGCGGGATAACGATTATCCTGTGGCAATATTGAATCCGTTGGTTTGACTGTGAACGCCGGAAATAATCTTCTAAAACCTGTTGATTTGGAAGAATAACAAGAAATAAGAAAATAAATGCCAAAAATATTATTAAACTAAAAGTTCTTCTCCTCCTAAACATCAACTTATAAGATATTTATATAGACCCAAACACTAATAAAAATTTCTAATAAAAAGAAAAAAATTCTTAATAGACTTGAAATCCTAAAAATCCTAAACAGACTTCAAATATAAAATCCTAAGAAAATTATTAATAGACTCGAAATCCTAAAAATCCTAAACGGACTTAAAAATCCTAAAATAAAAAAATAAATTTTTTTAAAACTAATAGAAAATTTTAAAACTACTCTAAATATCAAAAACTCTAAAAATTATAAAAAATAGTAATAAAATCTTCGAATCATCCTGCATCAGTCGTCCCACGTTGTAAAAAATTTATCCTCGAGTTTAGAGTAGTGTTAGGTGGTTACCCAAGAAGAAGATCGTCTGATACCAAATCAATAAAATTTATTAGTAGTTGTTGGACTTTAGGAATCCTCGTTGATCTGTTAACGAATATGACATCGTGGATGCTGGTCTTGTCCATTTTTGCATCCCTCAAGCACTTGTTTTCCTTACAAATTGCATTTAACTGTGATGAGTTCCTTTTAATTTCCATGAGAATTGCGATGTCACCCAACGTGACTATCCAAGGAGACTCTAGTGGATCACAAAGAAACTTGCCCATAATGATAACTTTGGTGCCGTCATAAGAAAATAATAATTTTGGAGAAACTTCACATATACTGAAACGACGTTTTTGTGAATTTATTAAATATATTGCAAGAGAAGTTCCAAATTGACTATGATAAAAAATGTTTAAAAAAATATGCGTAATTTGTAATGTAAGAAAGAGTGAAGAAATGGAATAAATGTAAAAAAAATATGAATTTAAGAAATGAAAGAAAATACAGTATGATGAAAGAAGAAAGAAAAAGGATACGACACTATAATCTCACTTTGTTCTTTACCATAACCATACATATATTTTTTACTAATCCCTCCAAGAGGAAATATATATCTATACATCTAGATTAGTAATTGTATGCTTTATACTATTAACAAAAATGTATCCCAATCCATCTTTGTTACGCCCCGAGAGATAGCTTGATTATCTCCCCTGTAACAATTGACTTTCCCATCAATACAAACACATATAAAGAATCCATATGAATATCTATATATATATATATATATATATATAACAGAAATGAAAGGACAAGTGACACTCATGTCATACATCCACCTAAAGTGACCAACATGTTATACATCCACATCGAATCCATCAAAAAATCCGATAGACAACCCGAATATGGAAACAAATATCGAATCATCGGAAAACCAGATACCCAAATAGGACACAACCAAAAGTCTAATAAGTCAAGGTACCCGCCTTCCAATTGGTTGCGAGTAATCGCAAAGAATCCGAATCTGATAATGTCAACAACCAATCAACTCAAATCAAAGCCCTCAGATCCAAAACCATAATACAGAGTTCTAACTTAATAGCTTCACTTCTCTTTGTTCAAATCCAAAACCAACAGTCCTGTTCACACCAATATCCATCTCCCTAATCCATGAACCAAGACCATGCAAAATCAACAAATCTCCACTTACCTCAGCTTGGATTGAACCCTAAGATTAGCTTCCGATAGTAATCGATGCCCTAGATCCCAAGTTTAGATTCAACTTCCTTTGCTGCCATCCCAAGCCAAATTCCAGCCGGATTAGTTCACATGATACACCAATAACTCATACAACACAAATTGAACCAAGGAGAAGCTTACCTCTATAAATCCATGCCCTAACTCCCTTCTCCTTCTACCTCTGCTCTACAGCCGAAACCCAACGGAGCTCCTGATCAGTCTGCTCAATACTCAACCACTTGAGTTATGAAACTCAATCAGATCAAAGAAATTGAAGGAGTACAACGAAAACCATAAAGATTTCATTCCCTTACCGATCGACTCTGTTTCCGGATCTCTACCGCTAGCGCCGCCACCACTCGATCTACGAGATCTCCGCGATCCTCCACCAGCTCCGATCGCCGTCGACTCTCCAGTGTCAGCTCCAGCGTCGGCTAGGGATTCCGCAGACGATGAAGAGGAGAAGGAGCAAAGAACGCGCCGACGCGATGGAGAAGAGAGGCAAGAATCGCGATGAAGAGGAAGGATTTCAGCTACTGTAGGTTTCTTAATGGGTTTCGGATCCAATTACTAAACCCATTAACCTATATAACCTCTATGTATTCCTCTATCCGTAGAGTACATTGAATGTACAGAAATGGCTATAACAGAGTTTATGTTATTCGTATTAACAGCTACTCTAGGAGGAATGTTTTTATGTGGTGCTAACGATTTAATAACTATCTTTGTAGCTTCAGAATGTTTCAGTTTATGTTCCTACCTATTGTCTGGATATACCAAGAGAGATGTACGGTCTAATGAGGCTACTATGAAATATTTACTCATGGGTGGGGCAAGCTCTTCTATTCTGGATCAAGCTGCTGAACCGGACCAGAATTGGAAGTGAACCCGGTTCACTGGAGAAGAAAACCAACGGCGGAGAACAGAACAGGGGCTTCGCAATTTTGGATCGCGATTTTTTTCTCCGCGCGCGCGACACCGACGGCGAGCTCCATTCACATCTCAGATCAGTTCTGATCCATTCTTCAACAGTGATTTTCGAATTTATTAGCCATCTTCAGGGAGTTGAGCAGCACGCGACAAGGACGATCTCCAGATCGCGCATTTCTTCATTTTCATTCTGCCACATCCTTGGATCAAGGGCGTTTCTTAGATCTGAGGTTTCCATACGATTTCAGAGGGTTTTCTGGAGTTCTCCAAGAGATCCTATCATCATTCCGCCTTCATTTTAACCAACAGATCTGAGATTCAGATTTGTCAGATATTCTAGCTTTGATCGCAGTGTCTCCCCTATTCTTCACGCGACAAGAATTCCAGTCACATGGGCGTTCCTTGTTGCTGGGAGGTCTTGATTCATCGGTTAAAGAATCTGAAAGAAGTTGTTGAGAACCGCAAGGGCGTTCCCTGAGGTTTCTTCACAGATCAGTGAGGATGAAGGGATTTGTTCTCTGATTTGGAGTTTGTGAATGTTTCCAGATTTTCTTAACCTAGATCTGTAGTTGATTTGCAGAAATTTTGTTACTGAATTTGCTTTAAAATTAAAACATTCATTTCTGATGCATTATTTGATTGATAATTGCAATGTTAGAATTGTTTCCATTACGCCTGTTTTAATAGCTTTAATTACAAATTCTATAAAATTCATTTCTGCATTTAGCGTTTTTGATTCAAGATAGTAATCTTAGTTTACTTGCATTTGCCTTGAATAGTTGACTTGCATTTAGAGTTAGATTTCTTGTTCATGCTAGTTCAATTCGGTAGTTTACCATTTTGTCATTAATTCTGCATTTAGTTAGTTTATTTTTCCAGTTAATTAGTTTTCTTAGTTTAAACTGTAATTTTTTTTATTCTAATCATTTTGTTTAGATTTCAATTCAAATGCTTGTTTAGATGTTTTGATTAGCTGTAGAGAAAATCCAAAAACAAAAGAGCTGAAAATCTAATTCAAACACACTTATTAGTATCCTTGGAAAAATACGACTTGGGACTCCATACTACACTTTTATTTTTAGTTTTGAAATGTCTCAATCTTTATTAATTTGATGCACCACGTGACACACATCATCCTCTTGATCAATGGATTCCTGATGTATATGAAGGAGTGTGGTTCGTTTGACAAATTCCTACCTCTATATATCTATTTCTGAGATGTTTGGATTTTTCAAAATTCCATAGACATGTAGAAGAAAAATGCTATCCCCACTCGGACCAAGACATAACTTTTACCAAAAGTTTATTGTGATCTTTTTGTTCAAATAACAATTAAAGTGAAGCAGGGTCAGGAACAACGAATCTCTTTATGATAAACGGATCCATTTTGCAAGTTCGTTATTACGGGTAGTTCCTACAAAGGATCGGACTAATGACGTATACAATGCTTGAATTATCGATGTAGATACAAAAGGAACACC
>NC_133868.1:13056613-13122837 GCF_044706935.1 Curcuma longa
ATCATTTTGAAAGTATAATTTAACGATTGATGATAAAGTCATTATTAATGATTATTTTAAAAGAGCTAATCAATTTACTTAAAAGGGTGCATGCCTCAGTTGAGAATTTCAAAGGTCATTATTCATGTTGTCCTACCAACAGTCCATTAGTTTGAAATGTCGATTTAACTACGTGCTAATTGATTTTGAACTTGAATTAATTGGATCGATCTCATATTAATTATGCACTGGTGTTTCAATTTTATATCTAGAGGAAAAAAAAGTTAAAAGTTTAAGAGTTCAATCCATGCATTATATTGATTATGAAGATTAGAAAAGTCGCATTTTTCTTTAATTTCTTTCCATTCAACATTAATTAATTACTCATGTGACATTCTAAAATGTCATACGCGCGTCTTGCAGTTTAGCTACATCATGAAACCTTTTGGTTCTCTTCTTCTTCTTCCTCCTTCCCTCTTCTCCTTTGCTGCGAAATTATGAATCCAAAGTTGGTGCTCACCGAATCCTTGTCCATCTTGTCCCTGCTAGCTGTCCATGTTGGCGGGAAGGAAGGCCGCGCTAGCTGCAACACCGGCCGGTCATGGATACTGCTTATCCCATAAGAAAATCATGAATTAGCGACGGACTTTATTTCCGTCTCTAAAATTAGCGACGGAATTCTTTCGTCGCTAAAGAAACGTTTAGCGACGAAATTAATAATCTATATATGGCTTATGGCTTAGTATTTATTAATTAATATGGCTCATTATTTATTATTGCTAATTTATTATTATTTTGAAACCTATATATGGCTTATGGCTTAGTATTTTTATTTTTATATTACTATACTTTTTTATAGTTAAAAATTAATTTTCATAATTAATTTGTCGAATAGTGATATAAATAACGTACTATTTTTCAAATAAACC
The DNA here is from genome assembly GCF_044706935.1 of Curcuma longa. NCBI lineage: Eukaryota > Viridiplantae > Streptophyta > Magnoliopsida > Zingiberales > Zingiberaceae > Curcuma > Curcuma longa. The sequence goes on from NC_133868.1 coordinate 13,057,522, forward strand.
ATTGTAAATTAATTTTTTGAGTGAAAGAAAAATTATTATTTGTAAACTATTTGAGTGATAAAAGGATGTGTAGTATTTTCTAGCGTAGTAAATTGAACGTACGTGTTGGTACTAATACGGATGTGTACGTAGTTGCGTCAGAAAACTTAAATCGCAAAATATTCAATTATAATTTAAACATAAATCACAAAATATAAAAGTATAATGAAGGACACATAATTACTCATATCTTTGGTAGTGCAATCGAGTTGATATTATTGTGGATTGTTTGAGTGAAATCAAAAGTTGATCCTCATTTATTAATATCTATCACCACCTCTATCATTGTTGCTATGTCTTTCGTAGTTATCTTGTACGCATAAAAGAGTTATTCGGATGTAACATAAGATTTCAATTATTGGATATATAAACAACCCACTACGACGTCAAGAATTTCTAAGGATCGTTTTTCCTTCCCAAGTCTGTGATATGGTGGGATAAGTAGTTTACATGTGGCATCTCCGGATCGGTCAGAAGTCAAGATGAGTTGTTAGTCAAGTCAAAGGAAGTGACGGGGGATCTAACTTAGACCAAGTCTAGATTGAGAAAAGCTCGAGCCAACCCACCAACCTCACTCGGGAAGTAGTACGAATTGAACCACCAACCTCACTTGGGAAGAAATACCCGAGCTAATCTGCCAACCTCACTCAAGAAGTAGTATCCGGGAAGAAATACTTGAGTTATCAATCAAGTCAAAGGGAGAGAAGGGGGTCGAACTTAGACCAAGTCTGAATTGAGGAAAATCGAGCCAACCTGCCAACCTCACTCAGGAAGATACCTGATGAACCGCCAACCTCACTAAGCTGACCTACCAGCCTCGCTAAGGAAGTAGTACTCGAGTCGACCCGCCAACCTCACTTGGGAAGCAGATCCTTTAGCTTGATCATACCCGACTCTTTCAACTCGGCCACGTCGGACTTCTTCAACTCGGTTGCATTTGACTCTTTCAGCTCGGTCGCGCATGACTCCTTCAGCTCGGCTGCGCCCGACTCCTTCAGCTCGGCTCATTCCAAATGCCCCCGGAGGCGATTATTAATCCCCGCATTAATGGAGAATGTGGATACCATAATAACCAAAGGACGTAGAGCAAATGGAAGCACAAACAAGAGCATGTGGGTCTGGGTGGCAACCCCACGACCTAAACGTGGGGTTCATGCTTCCCTCCCATGGGATGGTATAAAAGAGAGTCCGCTTTCACAGACAAGTATGTGCATAAGTAATCCTTACTTCTCCACTACTTTCTATCTATTTTTTTCGTCCAGAGATTTGACTTGAATGTCGAAGTGGTCGAGCCAATGTTTATCTTGGCCTTCATTTTAATTGTGCTTGAGTTTTTCTAGAAATCCAAAGTGTTCATTATATTTTTCATCAGATCAATATAATGAAACTTGTCAACATTGAAGAAAGCTCATGACGGTCCACCCATCCTCAAACCGTTTGTATGTCTATAATCATACAAGAATTAGAATTTTGAATTCTAACAACTTATGAATTGCTTTGGAGAGCCAAATGAAAATCAAATCCAAATTAACTTTGATCAATTGAAAATTCGTATCAATTGGGTAAAGAGTAATCAAACTAAATTAATTTTTGATTTGATTTTTCAATAAACTGAATAATTAACTCTCTTAACTTTTCTTGAGTCGAAGTAATTGACTTGTCTATTTACTTATTAGAGAAATTATATCAAACTAAATTGACATTATAAAAAATAAAAATGATCGGTTTAATTTCGATAATGTTTAGTTTAAACTAAAAATAAAATGTACGTATTTTAATTTTTTATACCAAAATCAAATAAAATATTAATTTATCAATTTTTATATATTTTGAATAGTTGACACTCAACCATTTTAACTACGAACCCTAGAAGAAGAAACAAGGTGTGATTTTTTCTGCAGCCGTTCGTCGAGAAGGATCATTTCTTGCACGAGTATTTCCTCCCGCAGGAGTACGCCATCTTGTTGCCTGTATTTGCTGCTGTTGCGCTGCTCAGTTTCTTGTGCGTGTGCGTGATTATCAAGTCCAACAACAAGAAGAAATCTGCTTGAAGGAATGCCAAAGAGGCCAGGTTCGTGCTGCTGCTATTCGGTACGATCTTTTCTCTTGCCGTAATCTGTTTTGATGTTTAATTATTTCCTTTTTATTTTGTTTCTGCTACATTGAAATGTATGCTCTGTTTTTTTTCTACTGGCCTACTGATGAATTTCACCATAGATTTGTGACTTATGAGTGAGTGTATATTTATTGGTTATTTTAAATAAATTTTGTATGCAAACATGACTTTGCATTCTATACCTATCTGCCAAAACAACAAGAAAGTAAAAGAACATTTCCTTGATTTCTTGGGCTGCCAATCACAAAAAACAAGTATACCTACCTGCTACATTTAAATATATGCCTTGTGCTGTCAGAACTTTAAACAAAGGACAGTTCTGATAATCTCTTGCCAAAGCTTCAAAACTAGTATTCATGGTTATGATTAATCAAGTGAATTACTCGATCAAAGGCAGTTGATCACTTCACTGACAGCTTTTCAAAGTGTCTTCTCCTCCTTCAGAGATGACGTTGTCGAAATCAGAATGCAAATATCCTGCCTATGAGGTGGAGATCATTTATAAAATAGGGTTAATCAGTCTTATTTATTGGTTGATTCCTTAACATTGAGAATATCTTTGGTCGACTCCTTAGCTACCTGATGTGTCACACTTGTGCTGGATTCTGATGCAATCTAGGCATTAGTTTAAGCAAGAAAAATAGTTTCTTCTGGCCTTTTTACTACTACGAATCACTCCATAAACTAGATCAAATACATATTAGAATAAACCTGAAGCTAAACATTTAGTTAAACTTTACATAAATAGGCATAAACTTGAAACATAATATTGGCAGTTCAATCAAGACTCAGTTATTTATGTATATATGAAGTGAACTTTCCTACTATCTAGGCTCCAATGCAGAAATTGAAACATTATTTTCAGAAATTTTCATTAGAATTACACCATTTGATTCACTGGTGGTATTATGGTTACTGAGGAATGCTGGTGCTGAAGGAGTGGGAAGGTCAACAAAGTGGCTGTTGAGCATAAGCACAACATTGGCCATGGTGGGTCTTTGAATTGGATCTTCTTGCACACATAGTAACCCTATATGTATGCACCTTAATATTTGCTGAGTTTGACATTGTTCAACTAGGTCTTGATCAATCACTTGTAGGGCACTTCCTTGGGTCCAATAGCGCCAGACCACCTAAAGTGAGATGATAGCATGTGTAGTTAAGTACTTTACTACATTTGAATAAAATGTGTATCAAATTTCTATCACTCAATCGAAGGTAGGATTAATACTTACATGAGTAACAAGTTCAATTGGATATTCAGATCCTCGGTAACCACTATTCTTCTGACCCGTTAGGATCTCCAAAACTAACACACCATAACTATACACATCTGATTTAACTGAGAAGAGGCCTTGAAGGGCATATTCCGGTGCCATATATCCACTGTCATTAATAAGGAAAACACATTCAGACTTTATCTATTCTTCGAAATTCTCTGTTCATTTGAAGTGTTAAATTTGGTCAACAATCATAAATAGAGTGTTTGCTTACAATGTTCCAGCAATTCTTCTAGTGTTTCCTTGGGTTTCATCTGCACCAAAAAGCTTCGCAAGACCGAAATCGGAAATTTTGGGATCCATGTTTGCATCTAACAAGATGTTACTGGCTTTTAAGTCCCTATGAATGATCTTCAATGGCGAATCTTCATGAAGATAAAGAAGTCCTCGACTGATGCCTTCAATGATCTTAAACCTTCTTGCCCAATCCAACTGCTTTCTCTTTGAATTATCTGCACCATCCATATGTAATATTTGGTTACTAATTTGCCAATCATGGTGTGTGCAATAGAGGACAAAACTATTCATGTAATCAATCTTAATTATACACAACCAATCTTAGAACATATATTCGAGAATGGAATTGAACAAGCACACTATTAGGTGTTGTATTGGATTAGCAAACTATTAGACAATCAATTCCATGGATTGAGGATGTTGTCATGCAAAAACGGAGACTGAAACTATACCAAACAAAAATTTGTCAAGACTTGTATTAGCAAGGTAATTGTAAACGAGTAGTTTCTCCTCTGATTCTAAGCAACAGCCCAACAGCTTCACAAGGTTTCTGTGTCGAAGTTTGGCAACCAGAAACACTTCATTTTTCAACTCATCTAGTCCTTGTCCTGAGCTTCTTGAAAGTCTTTTTACTGCTACATGCTCTCCGTTCTCCAGTGTTCCCTGTTTTCAAGTGTCACCAGAATTATTACTCATTTATCAAGTCGAAGAATCATCCACAGTTATATAAAGCATTCTTCAAATTTTAGGATCGACCTTATAAACAGCCCCAAATCCTCCTTCTCCTAGCTTGTTTCTTTCAGAGAAGTTGTCCGTGGCTATCCTAATAGCCTCCAGATCAAACAATAGAGATTCTGCACCTCTTATTTCATGTTGATCTTTATGATCTGTTTAAAAGATATTTTTCGTAGTAAAGAATAAGCAGATATATATATATGTTCAAACACCATATAATAATAGTTCAGTAGTCATACTGAATATTTCTGCAAGTAGTTTCCGTCTTCGTCTAGTTGCTTTTGTTCTTCGACGGTAAATAAAAATAGCACAAAGGAATAACAGTGCTGCAGCAATAGAGATGACAATAAATAGAATTCTTCTCCCAGTGCTGTTTTTTCCTAAGCAAACATGAAAAACAGATGCAAATTTCATTGGATGTCTCAAAGATAAATTGTAACACGGTACGAGTTAATGGCAGATAGTGAAGCATATTTCTTATTTGATTTGTCTTGTAAAAGAGAAAAAAAAAACTGACTGCTAAGTGCTAAAGGGTTAGTGAATAAACAAGTTAATGGATAAATTAGTGAAAAAAAAGACAGATGTTTGATTAATCGTACTTTGGTGATCCGATTGTGTGAGAAATTCGATTACCTGCGAGCCGAACGTATAAATCATATCCTTCATCGACAAAAGTTCTGAGATCCAACAGATCACCAGGCCAAGTTATGCATCCATCAGACCCATTGATCACCGCATACGCCACGCAGGAGCAATCATTCAAGCACAACTTCTTGCAGTCATCCAGACTCATGTTTCCTCGTGGTGTAGCGTTCTCAGTGTCGGGCACCTTCACGTTCTGCACCTTGGAAAACTGGCTGTTCGACGAGCAATTCAAAGGCTTCTCCCTCTGGCACCCGGCCTCGCTTCCGTTCTCCGCAATCTTTCTGAACCCGTCCAAGCACTGGCAGTTGACGGTATTGTATCTCTTGGTGCACAAACTGTTGTGGCCGCAGCTATTGTATTTATCGCACTCGTCCGCCGGAAGCGACCACAGAAGTTGCCACTCTCTCCTGCCACCCCGGTCAAGAAACCAACGCTGGAGGGTTCCGTTGTCCCACAACACTGACCGTATCAGCACCGGCGTCGGCGAGGCCGTGTAATTAACCATAAAGTAGGTCTCATTCTCGTTGGAAACAAACGTGGGCCTTATTGAGCTCGCCAGAGGGCTGCTCGATAGCGATGGTTGGCCGACGGACCATAGGCTGCTGCGATGGTATTTGGCGGATCCCTTCAACGTGACAAAATCCGGTATAGGCAGAGCACGCATCATCCGGATGTAGTCTCCCGGAGAAGGATCCGTGGAGTTTTTCCATGACACTTGCCGCCATGAAGTGTTGGTCCGGTTGTCAAATCCGTACTTCATGCCAGCAATATACGTGTCGCTGTTCCAGTGCTCAAAGCTTTGCCATAGAATCGAGTTGCTGTCGTTCAGAACAAGGTTTCCAGAATCTAAAAGCTGCAAACTTGCAGAATTGAGTCCCGTGGATCTCGTTTCCGTCGACCAAACAATTTTGTCTTCCTCAAGTAAGATTAGATTTCCATCGGAAGTGAAGTTGAAGGATGCCATGGATGTGTTGACAGACTCGTTCCAATTGGCGATCCATACTACAGTCCCTTCTTGTGGTGTGAGATTGTAGTACCAGATTCCAAAGTATCCCTTCGTTGAACTATCATCTAGACTGAAGAAGCCCAGCTGGAACAAGTCTCCCGTTGATTTCAAGGTATGTCCATTGACAAGTGAGCTGTTCTGGATCATTGTATCTCCTGTACCAATGATCAATAAATAAATAAATATTTTAAAAAATATTTATCTTTAAACATTCTTTTAAAAAAAATAATCTCCAACTGCCACATCTATTTTTATATATTGTCCACTCACTTCTTTGTAAAAAGTAGAATCCATCACTCCAACGGTTCTACACGATCGACTCTAGGATCATCTATGAAGAGTTAAATCGATAAGTTGCAATTGACCACGATAGAAGAGGAAGAGGACATTATCTCGGTTTTGTCGAGATATGAACTCTTGTCCACTTTTATAATTCTGTTTCATCATAATCAATTCAACTATGCCCCGGAGATATATTAATTGGCTGTCCAAACCAACTGGCTAGTTGAAAATTGATTCAAAAACATTGTCCTATTTAATGATCCTAAACATTATAATTTTATATCAAATAAAATTATTGTATTTTAAATTTATTTTTCTTTATTTTGAACTTTACAGTAGTGAGACAAACTAAAAGTGTACTTCTCTTAAATGTATATAATTATTGTTCATTATTTTGAGCTTTATAAGTTTGTCAAACACTTTTGAACAATATATAATGTTGCCCAAAAACCTAAAGGTCTCAAATTTATGTGATATAGGTATTATTGTATTTCTATTATTTTTCTGAATTTTGATAACACCTGTCAAATATTTTCAAGTACCCAAAAGATCTTACTATTCCACTGCGGATTTAAGCAATAAAATGGATGAAATGAAGCAATTAAGTCGAGTGGAAGAGAGGATTTAAAGAACAAAAGGGATGCATCTCTGGTGAAGGCCAAAATAAGATGAATTATTTAATATTTAGATTATTAAAATAAATTAATAAAATCCACAATATTGGACTAGGATTAATTATTTCTTAAACGTACGTACCAGAAGATATGGAATGACCAAGAAGGAAGAGCGTTACTGCTACTGTTTCCATGATCCGAGAAAGAAAGAGCTGCATCTGCCCAATGGATCGGAAACTCAGATCATGCTTAATAATTTGTGTTGCTTGCACCTGCAATCTGCTACTGTATTTATTATAAAATTTGATGGCAATTTATAATCAATCCTTACCCTCACTTGATAGGTGTACACACACAATATGATAATCTCTTTGAATGAGAATACCGACAGATTCAAAAATATATAAGGAAAAATTATGATTCCTCTTGGTTTAGACAACACTAGATATAGAGGAATTAAGAAGAGAAAGAGGAAAGCTTTACCTTCTTCGTTAGCAACCTCAACTAGCTTTATCGAACTCAGCAACGACACAAAGAGAACATGGAATGGTAAAATAGAGATGTTTAATTGCTTGCTCTTTTGTTGGTGTTACTGATGAACAAAGAAGCTGCGAAGTTCAGAAATTCTTTTGCTGCGGTTGGATGCTAGCTAGCTATTGGCCCAATGAAAAAGTAAAGGCATGCAGCAAAGTGCATGCTGTTAGTTGCTATTTAACGGAGAAGAAGCAAAAACAAAGAAGACGAAGAGAATAAAAAAAGGCTGCTACTCTTGAGAAGCGAAGGAGAAGAGGAGAAGAAGAAACAGAGAAGAAGGAAAGGTCGGCGTGGAGTTGCGAGACGGTGTGCGTATGCGGAAGAGAAAAAAGAATTAAGATTTATTTTAAAAATATTTTAACTCATTTTAAGTCAATCGAATCATTGATTTAATCTATTATTTGATTCGGTCGATTAAATCAAGTCTAAATTGACTCCAACTTAAATTAATATAATTCTTATCTCCTCTGCGAATCCAATTCAATTTTAAATTCAATGATATTTTTTTTTCAAGTACTTAAGAGAGATACTTTTCCTAGTTTTATCAAGATATTTCCCTGAATGTTTTGTGGATGATAGAACATGAAGTCTAGTCAACCGACTTGGCTAGGTGTTTTTGGAAGATTGAGAGAAATGTGTGTGCGTGACTAATTTGGAGACTTGAGAATGGCTGACTATTTCAACACATTATTGTCACATCCAATTAGAAAAATAACATGGAAACAACGTAGATGATAAATCAGACTTCTAAAATTTAAAATTCAATTACGATGAATTTATAGGGATTTAATTTTCTCTTACAATACAAGCTGCAGAAAATGACTTCTCGAATAATTGGTGCTGTGTACAAGGTAGGATTTCAAGTATTACTCATTCTTCCAAACTACAAATCTGAAAGAAACTTTAGATTTTGTTAGGGAGAGCTGCAAGATGGACAAAAGATCACGGTCAAGAAACTTTCAAGATGCTCCTCGCAATGCCCAAATGAGTTCTAGAATGAGCTTTCACTAATAGCTAAGTTATAACATAGAAATCTTGTTCGTCTTCTAGGCTCGTGCATTGAAGGAGATGAATGACTCATAATCTTGGAATATATGGGAAACAAGAGCTTAGATACCTTAATCTTTGGTTGGTTTGCCTCCATTAAGTATCTTCATAAGATATTCATAAATTAATTGTTATAATTTTCATTAATGATTCGTCCACAACATGAGTTAGACAAAAATTTCAGATTTTGATATTGTAATGATATTTGAAGGTAATAAAGCTTTTTAGAAAACGCAACCACAAGATCAGTTAGGGCGTTGTAAGTTTTCAAATAAACACAACATTATTATCATCACATAAACATAGTGTACTAATTAATGTTCTATTTTTCAAATGCAGTGGTTATATAATTCCGGAATGCTTAGCTCTCCAAGAACCACACCCCTTATATACCTCAGATTCAAATCCGCTATGCATCAGATTAATGGATTAATAAATTCTACACATAAGATCTACATTCCATATCACAAATCTTTAACACAACAATTAAATCAATTTATCACGTTTAACCGCAATGGCAAATTAGTGTGTTACAATTAACATAAAACCCCATCGAATAGAGAAATAAAAATCCAATATTTTTTTTTCATATTTCTTTAATTTGATTAAGTTCTGTTTGTCTTTTCTATTCTATGTTTGGATGATCAACCCATATATTACTGAATATTCTGTTCTTGATTGGTTAATACAGAATCATTTTAACTATAGCACTTTTTTTTCTTGTTTTGGATCTTGCTATGCTATCACTAATCAAGGAAATTATACAAGCATGATTTTGTCAGCACGACATAATTATTGAAAGGGATTGACAAGAATTTTATGCGTTTTCATTCCCTTCTCTTTTTTTTCCAATGAAAGTCAACAACATGTGCAATTGACTTGAATTCTATTTCCACATTAGTTAATAAGTAGAACAGAGGCGATTAGAGACTTCCTGGTTTAACACCAAACTTAAAGGAGTTAAAAATTGAAACTTATTTATAGAACTTGAGCAATTTTGTGGAACAAACGCAATAGTAGATTGCAGGTGCAAGCAACGCAAATCAATAAACTTCCATGGCCAAGATGCAGTTCTTTCTTTTCCAGTTCCTGGAAATAATAGCAGTAACAGCTTTGGTTGTTCTTGGTCAGTCTTCATCTGGTACGTATCAAAGAGAAATCTTAGTTCATAATTAAACTATAAAAATGACAGGATCTTTCGCAGTTTGTCATCTTCATTTATTTGTTCATAATCTTTTTCTTTGCTGAAACAAGTCTCCTAGTTTCTGAATTAAAGAAAATACAGCTCTATCATCACACTGCTCATATAGAGGAGCTGAACCTAACCTTTTGTACAGGAGATAGAATGACGCCGAACAGCTCACTTATCAATGGCCAGACCTTGATATCAGCAGGAGGCATATTCCAGCTTGGCTTCTTCAGTCCTGATACAGATTCAGATAATGGATATCTAGGAATTTGGTACTACAATCGCCTGCCTGGACAAAGCATAGTAGTAGTATGGGTTGCCAATAGGAACAGGTCTCTGAACAGAGTCACCTCCTCACTGAACCTGACCTCTGATGGAAACCTAAGCATATTCGACGGAGATACAATTGTTTGGTCGACGGAAACATCCACAGAATCTAATTCTGTGCACTTGCAACTTTTAGACTCAGGTAATCTTATGCTGACGACTGAAAACTTTAGCAGGACTCTATGGCAGAGCTTTGACCACCCAAGTGATACACTTCTCCCTGGCATGAAGCTTGGATTTGACCTCCGAAGAAACACTTCATGGCAGCTCGTGTCATGGAGGAGCGACGTAGACCCTTCTCTGGGCAACAACATCATGGAAACTCATGGGGTTGAAGAGCTTTTAGCAAGGAACGGAACCACCAAAATCCATCGAACCGGACCATGGAACGGACATGGATTCGTTGGCCTTCCTAGGATGTTGAGCAGCAACTTGGCAAGGAGAGTAAACTTCACATTCGTATCCAACGAGAATGAGACTTATTACACGACTGAATACGTGGACCGGTCGGTGCTATCGCGGGGAGTGATAAACACTGATGGAAGCTACGGGCGGTGGACTTGGGACAACGGAGAATGGAGAGTCTTTTGGTCATTTCCGGCGGATGAATGCGATCGTTACAATATCTGTGGGCGTGGCAGCGTTTGCTCTTGGGGCTACTATGCTTTCACCTGCAGCTGCCTGCAAGGCTTTGCGCGGGCTAGTAACGGGTGCGTGAGGGAGAAGCCCCTGAATTGCTCCTCGAACCAGATTTTGAAGGTGCAGAACGTCAAGGTGCCGGACACCGAGAATGCCACAGCGCACGGCATGATGAGTCTCGATGCATGCAAGCGCTTGTGTTTGGGTAATTGCTCCTGCGCGGCGTACACTGTGCTGGATGGGCCAAATGGGTGTGTGACTTGGCAGGGTGACCTATTGGATCTAAGATATTTTACCGACGGAGGAAATGATCTGTACATTCGGCTTGCAGGTGAGTCTCTAATGGTTCGTGAATGAATAAGGGATGATTGGATTTAGTTCATAATTCTCATGAATTTTTTTTTCTTCAGAATCATCAACATCAAAGAGTAACAAGCATGTGTGGGCGATAACGATACCAGCGATGCTTGGATTTCTGCTACTTTGTTGTATACTTGTAGCCACCTGGAGGAGAAACAGAGCCCTGAAAAAAGGAACTCGGAATCATATCGAGTCCTCGGCCAAGGGGACCACATTGAAATTGCAGTTCCCAAACGAGGAGAACGGTAATGGATTTCATCACTATGCTTCAAGTGGTTGGAAAGAAAGTCGATTATTAACCATGGTGTTCTTTCTCACAGGTGACTTGCAGAGCCTCCCTGAACATTCTGATTCGATGGCTGATAATGATGTAACAGAGCCGATGACATTCAAGACTGACTCTGAGCAGTCTGGTTACTGTGAGTATAGAGGAGTAGGTGAGTTCAGACTCTCTTTGTTCGTTATTGCTTTGTTTGAGAGATTTCTACTAATTGGTGGTGTGATCTTTGTTCCAGGTTCGACCATCGCATTAGGGGTGCTGCCTTCCTATGATTTATGTACAATAAAAGCTGCAACAAATGACTTCTCGAATGAAAACAAACTCGGGGAAGGTGGATTTGGTGCTGTGTACAAGGTAGGATGGATTTCAAGTATCAGAAAAGAAAACATTCATTTCTTTCAAACTACAAGTCTGAAATAAACTTAAGATTTTATCAGGGAGAGTTGCAAGATGGACAAAAGATTGCGGTCAAGAAACTATCAAGATACTCCTCCCAAGGCCCACATGAGTTCCAGAATGAGCTGACACTAATAGCCAAGCTACAACATAGAAATCTTGTTCGTCTTCTAGGCTCATGCATTGAGGGAGATGAACGACTCATCATCTTGGAGTATATGGAAAACAAGAGCTTAGATAACTTCATCTTTGGTTAGTATAGTTGCCTCCATTAATTTTCTTCATAAAAAAAGTTGTTACAATTTTTATGAAGGATTTGTCCACAACATGAATCAGACAAAACAAAGAGCCTATTGCTTAATTGGCAAACACGTCTTGAGATTATAAATGGGATTGCTCGAGGCCTACTTTATCTGCATCAAGATTCTATATTGCGAGTCATTCATAGAGATCTTAAATTAAGCAATATCCTCCTTGACAAGGATATGACTCCAAAGATTTCAGATTTTGGCATTGCAAGGATATTTGAAGGTGATGGAGTTTTAGAAAATGTAACTACAAGACCAGTTGGGACATTGTAAGTTCTTCAAATAGATAAACTATTGTTATCATCACATAATTAAATATAGAGTACTAATTAATATTTTATCCCTCAAATGCAGTGGTTATATGGCACCAGAATACTTAACTGAAGGAGTTTTTTCATTTAAATCTGATGTATTTAGCTTTGGTGTGATAATATTAGAAATCTTAAGCGGTAAGAGGAATAAAATATTCAGTAACACAGATGCTAGTTTAAACCTTTTGGGACATGTAAGTAGAACTTCCATACTTATACACATGCTTTTATCTCCTTAAGATGTTGTTTAGAATTCAAAATTTGATCCTTTCTCATTTGTAGGCATACAAACTTTGGAAGGAAGGCAGATCTCTAGAAATTCTTGACAATACACTAGATCCCTCATATCCTACAGCAGAAATTCTTCGTTGCATCCGACTAGGTCTTTTATGTGTACAAGATAACTGTGAAGATAGACCAACATTGACAGAGGTGGTGATGATGCTGGCAAGTGAGAATCAACTTTTGACCCAACTTAAGCAACCTGCAATAACATCAACAAGCAGTGAAGGAGGTGTTACTACTAAAGAAATAAGTCACTCAATTACTGGTCGATAATTTCAAAATGTATATCATCATCTATACTTACAAAAATAGACATACTTTGTGTACCATTTTCATGGAGAGTTACCACTCTTCTCCAACTAGGTCAGCATATAAAATTTGTCATATTGATCTAACTTACATGCCCTTGCACATATTCAAATCAATCTGGTCTAGCTTGTTTATAGTACCTAAATTTGTTTCTTACTGAAAGCCAAAAACAATTGATTTTTATCATGTTCCTTTGGAGCCATATCTGTGAACGTACACCACAATCACACAATTGAGTTGTGTGGATGTTCCCGTCCACCAAACAATTGTTTCTTCGTTAAACAAGATTACATTTCCATTGGTGATGAGCTAGGTTCAAGGATTCTATAGATGTGCTGAAGTCCTATTGGCGATCCATACTACATTAATTGCCTTCTCCAAATGGGAGATTGTCGTGCCAGATTCCTATGCATCGGTTCGCTGAACTGTTAACAAAACTGAACTGAAGAAGCCCAGCTGGAACAAGCCTCATGTCGATATTACATAAGTGAGCTGTTCTGGATTATTGAATATATAGTGCCTCCTGTGCAAAAGTCAATAAATAAATGAATAAAATCCAATATATAAATATGGTGTTATAATTTATTTCTGGATTAAGATTTTTCTTTCTTAAACATACCAGAATTAAGAAGAGTCCTGACCAAGCATGAAGAATGCTTCCGCTACAATTTCCAAAGAAAAGCTTTAAAATCTCTTTTTTTTTTGTGGTGGAATAATTAACAGCTTTAAAATCTGATGGTGGAGCAGGAAGTCTAGTCAACGGACTTGGCTGTGTTTGGAAACATTGAAAGAACTGCGTCTGCGTGACTCATTTGGATACTGAATAATGATTGACTAATTCAACAATTTGTCAACATCCGATTAGAAATTGATAGAAAATCATCGAATCGACGACCGATTTAATAATAAAAGGTGGAGAATAACTAGTTTAATTAAAATATTGCTATATAGGAGACCAGATTTTTTTTAAGTTGTTGACCGATAATATTAAGTAGGAGACCGTGATTTTAAAAGGCTTATATCTATCATTTTGAAAGTAGATTTTAACAATTGATGATAAAGTCATTATTAATGATTATTTTAAAAGAGCTAATCAATTTACTAATTAAATTTATTATTCATGTTGAGAATTTGAATTTCAAAGGACATTATTCATGTTGTCCTACCAACAGTCCATTACTTAAAAGGGTCATGGATCGGAGGACTGCTTAATATATATGGCGCATTATTTATTATTGCTAATTTATTATTATTTTGAAACCTATATATGGCTTATGGCTTAGTATTTTTATTTTTATATTACTATAACTTTTTATAGTTAAAAATTAATTTTCATAATTAATTTGTCGAATAGTGATATAAATAACGTACTATTTTTCAAATAAACCATTGTAAATTAATTTTTTGTGTGAAAGAAAAAGTATTATTTGTAAACTATTTGAGTGATAAAAGGATGTGTAGTATTTTCTAGCGTAGTAAATTGAACGTGTTGGTACTAATACGGATGTGTACGTAGTTGCGTCAGAAAACTTAAATCGCAAAATATTCAATTATAATTTAAACATAAATCACAAAATATAAAAGTATAATGAAGGACACATAATTACTCGTATCTTTGGTAGTGCAATCGAGTTGATATTATTGTGGATTGTTTGAGTGAAAGCAAAAGTTGATCCTTATTTATTAATATCTATCTCCACCTCTACCATTGTTGCTATGTCTTTATAGTTATCTTGTACTCATAAAAGAGTTATTCGGATGTAATATAAGATTTCAATTATTGGATATAAACAACCCACTATGACGTCAAGAATCTCTAAGGATCTTTTTCCCTTCCCAAGTCTATGATATGGCGGGATAAGTAGTTAACATGTGGCATCTCCGGATCGGTCAGAAGTCAAGATGAGTTGTTAGTCAAGTCAAAGGAAGTGAAGGGGGGATCTAACTTAGACCAAGTCTAGATCGAGAAAAGCTCGAGTCAACCCACCAACCTCACTCGGGAAGTAGTACTCCACCAACCTCACTTGGGAAGAAATACCTGAGCTAATCCGCCAACCTCACTCGAGAAGTAGTATCCGGGAAGAAATACTTGAGTTATCAATCAAGTCAAAGGGAGAAAAGGGGGTCGAACTTAGACCAAGTCTGAATTGAGGAAAATCGAGTCAACCTGCCAACCTCACTCAGGAAGAAATTAAGCTGACCTACCAGCCTCGCTAAGGAAGTAGTACTCGAGTCGACTCGCCAACCTCACTTGGGAAGCAGATCGTTTAGCTTGATCATACCCGACTCCTTTAACTCGGCCACGTCGGACTTCTACAACTCGGTTGCATTTGACTCTTTCAACTCGATCGCGCATGACTCCTTCAGCTCGGCTGCACCGGACTCCTTCAGCTCGGCTCATTCCAAATGCCCTCGGAGGCGATTATTAATCCCCGCAGTAATGGAGAATGTGCATACCATAATAACCAAAGGACGTAGAGCAAATGGAAGCACAAACAAGAGCATGTGCGTCTGGGTGGCAACCCCACGACCTAAACGTGGGTTTCATGCTTCCCTCCCCTGGGATGGTATAAAAGAGAGTCCGCTTTCACAGGCAGGTATGTGCATAAGTAATCCTTACTTCTCCACTACTTTCTACTATTTTTTTCCATCCAGAGACTTGACTTGAATGTCGATGTGGTTGAACCAATGTTTGTCCTAGCCTTCATTTTAATTGTGCTTGAGTTTTCTAGAAATCCAAAGTGTCCATTATATTCTTCATCAGATCAATGAAACTTGTCAACATTGAAGAAAGCTCATGACGGTCCACATGAAAATGAAAATCAAATCCCACGACCTAACAACTTATGAATTGCTTTGGAGAGCCAAATGAAAATCAAATCCAAATTAACTTTGATCAATTGAAAATTCGTATCAATTGGGTAAAGAGTAATCAAACTAAATTAATTTTTGATTTGATTATTCAATAAATTGAATAATTAATTCTCTTAACTTTTCTTGAGTCGAAGTAATTGAACTTATTAGAGAAATTATATCAAACTAAATTGACATTATAAAAAATAAAAATGATCGGTTTAATTTCGATAAGGTTTGGTTTAAACTAAAACAAAATGTACGTATTTTAATTTTTTTATACCAAAATCAAATAAAATATTAATTTATCAATTTTATATATTTTGAATAGTTGACACTCAACCATTTTAACTACGAACCCTAGAAGAAACAAGGTGTGATTTTTTCTGCAGCCGTTCGTCGAGAAGGATCATTTCTTGCACGAGTATTTCCTCCCGCAGGAGTACGCCATCTTGTTGCCTGTATTTGCTGGTGTTGCGCTGCTTAGTTTCTTGTGCGTGTTCGTTGGTTTCGTAATCAATCAAGTCCAATAACAAGAAGAAATCTTCTTGAAGGAATGCCAAAGAGGCCAGGTTCGTGCTGCTATTCGGTACGATCTTTTCTCTTGCCGTAATCTGTTTTGATGTTTAATTATTTCCTTTTTATTTTGCTTCTGCTACATTGAAATGTATGCTCTGTTTTTTTCTACTGGCCTACTGATGAATTTCACCATAGATTTGTGACTTATGAGTGTATATTTATTGGTTATTTTAAATAAATTTTGTATGCAAACATGACTTTGCATTCTATACCTATCTGCCAAAACAACAAGAAAGTAAAAGAACATTTCCTTGATTTCTTGGGCTGCCAATCACAAAAAACAAGTATACCTATCTGCTACATTTAAATATATGCCTTGTGCTGTCAGAACTTTAAACAAAGGACAGTTCTGATAATCTCTTGCCAAAGCTTCAAAACTAGTATTCATGGTTATGATTAATCAAGTGAATTACTCGATCAAAGGCAGTTGATCACTTCACTGACAGCTTTTCAAAGTGTCTTCTCCTCCTTCAGAGATGACGT
The DNA here is from genome assembly GCF_044706935.1 of Curcuma longa. Taxonomy (NCBI): domain Eukaryota; kingdom Viridiplantae; phylum Streptophyta; class Magnoliopsida; order Zingiberales; family Zingiberaceae; genus Curcuma; species Curcuma longa. The sequence continues at coordinate 13,074,376 of NC_133868.1, forward strand.
TGTCGAAATCAGAATGCAAATATCCTGCCTATGAGGTGGAGATCATTTATAAAATAGGGTTAATCAGTCTTATTTATTGGTTGATTCCTTAACATTGAGAATATCTTTGGTCGACTCCTTAGCTACCTGATGTGTCACACTTGTGCTGGATTCTGATGCAATCTAGGCATTAGTTTAAGCAAGCAAAATAGTTTCTTCTGGCCTTTTTACTACTACGAATCACTCCATAAACTAGATCAAATACATATTAGAATAAACCTGAAGCTAAACATTTAGTTAAACTTTACATAAATAGGCATAAACTTGAAACATAATATTGGAAGTTCAATCAAGACTCAGTTATATATATATAAACATGAAGTGAACTTTCCTACTATCTAGGCTCCAACATAGAGATTGAAACATTATTTTCAGAAATTTTCATTAGAATTCCCTTGCTTCCGCTTCCGCTGGAGTTCTCTCTCCTTGGAAGGCCATTTGATTCACTGGTGGTATTACGGTGACTGAGAAATGCTGGTGCTGAAGGAGTGGGAAGGCTGACAAAGAGGCTGTTGAGCATAAGCACAACATTGGCCATGGTGGGTCTTTGAATTGGATCTTCTTGCACGCATAGTAACCCTATATGTATGCACCTTAATATTTGCTGAGTTTGACATTGTTCAACTAGATCTTGATCAATCACTTGCAGGGCACTTCCTTGGGTCCAATGGCGCCAAACCACCTAAAGTGAGATGATAGCATGTGTAGTTAAGAACTTTACTTCATTTGAATAAAATGTGTATCAAATTCCTATCACTCAATCGAAGGGAGGATTAATACTTACATGAGTAACAAGTTCAATTGGATATTCAGATCCTCGGTAACCACTATTCTTCTGACCCGTTAGGATCTCCAAAACTAACACACCATAACTATACACATCTGATTTAACTGAGAAGAGCCCATGAAAGGCATATTCCGGTGCCATATATCCACTGTCATTAACAAGAAAAACATATTGAGACTTTCTCTATTCTTTGAAACTCTCTGTTCATTTGAAGTATTAAATTTGGTCAACAATGATAAATAGAGTGTTTGCTTACAATGTTCCGGCAATTCTTTTAGTGTTTCCTTGGGTTTCATCTGCACCAAAAAGCTTCGCAAGACCGAAATCAGAAATTTTGGGATCCATATTTGCATCTAACAAGATGTTACTGGCTTTTAAGTCCCTATGAATGATCTTCAATGGCGAATCTTCATGAAGATAAAGAAGTCCTCGACTGATGCCCTCAATGATCTTAAACCTTCTTGCCCAATCCAACTGCTTTCTCTTTGAATTATCTGCACCATCCATATGTAATATTTGGTTACTAATTTGCCAATCATGGTGTGTGCAATAGAGGACTAAACTATTCATGTAATCAATATTATACACAACCAATCTTAGAACATATATTCGAGAATGGAATTGAACAAGTACACTATTAAGTACTGCATTAGATTAGCAAACTACTAGATAATCAATTCCATGGATTGAGGATGTTGTCATGCAAAAACGGAGACTGAAACTATACCAAACAAAAATTTGTCAAGACTTGTATTAGCAAGGTAATTGTAAACGAGTAGTTTCTCCTCTGATTCTAAGCAACAGCCCAACAGCTTCACAAGGTTTCTGTGTCGAAGTTTGGCAACCAGAAACACTTCATTTTTCAACTCATCTAGTCCTTGTCCTGAGCTTCTTGAAAGTCTTTTTACTGCTACATGCTCTCCGTTCTCCAGTGTTCCCTGTTTTCAAGTGTCACCAGAATTATTACTCATTTATCAAGTCGAAGAATCATCCACAGTTATATAAAGCATTCTTCAAATTTTAGGATCGACCTTATAAACAGCCCCAAATCCTCCTTCTCCTAGCTTGTTTCTTTCAGAGAAGTTGTCCGTAGCTATCCTAATAGCCTCCAGATCAAACAATAGAGATTCTGCACCTCTTATTTCATGTTGATCTTTATGGTCTGTTCAAAAGATATTTTTCGTAGTAAAGAATAAGCAGATATATATATGTTCAAACACCATATAATAATAGTTCAGTAGTCATACTGAATATTTCTGCATGTAGTTTCCGTCTTCGTCTAGTTGCTTTTGTTCTTCGACGGTAAATAAAAATAGCACAAAGGAATAGCAGTGCTGCAGCAATAGAGATGACAATAAATAGAATTCTTCTCCCAGTGCTGTTTTTTCCTAAGCAAACATGAAAAACAGATGCAAATTTCATTGGATGTCTCAAAAATAAATTGTAACACGGTACGAGTTAATGGCAGATAGTGAAGCATATTTCTTATTTGATTTGTCTTGTAAAAGAGAAAAAAAAACTGACTGCTAAGTGCTAAAGGGTTAGTGAATAAACAAGTTAATGGATAAATTAGTGGTGATAAAGACAGATGTTTGATTAATCGTACTTTGGCGATCCAATTCTATTAGAAATTTGATTACCTGCGAACCGAACGTATAAATCATCTCCTTCATCGACAAAAGTTCTGAGATCCAACAGATCACCAGGCCAAGTTATGCATCCATAAGACCCATTGATCACCATATACGCCACGCAGGAGCAATCATTCAAGCACAACTTCTTGCAGTCATCGAGACTCATTTTTCCTCGTGCTGTAGCGTTCTCAGTGTCGGGCACCTTCACGTTCTGCACCTTGGAAAACTGGTTGTTCGACGAGCAATTCAAAGGCTTCTCCCTCTGGCACCCGGCCTCGCTTCCGTACTCCGCAATCTTTATGAACCCGTCCAAGCACTGGCAGTCGACGGCTGTGTGTATTCTTGGTGCACAAACTGTTGTGGCCGCAGCTATTGTAGTTATCGCACTCGTCCGCCGGAATCGACCACTGAAGTTGCCACTCTCTCTTGCCACCCCGGTCAAGAAACCAACGCTGGTGGGTTCCATTGGCCCACAACACTGTCCGTATCAGCACCGGCGTCGGCGAGGCCGTGTAATTAACCATAAAGTAGGTCTCATTCTCGTTGGAAACAAACGTGTGCCTTACTGAGGGCTGCTCGCCATCGATGGTTGGCCGACGACGAACCATAGGCTGCTGCGATGGTATTTGGCGGATCCCTTCAACGTGACAACATCCTGTATAGGCAGAGCACGCATCATCCGGATGTAGTCTCCCGGAGAAGGATCCGTGGAGTTTTTCCATGACACTTGCCGCCATGAAGTATTGGTCCGGTTGTTAAATCCGAGCTTCATGCCAGGGAGATTCGTGTCGCTGTCGTTCGATTGCTCAAAGCTCTGCCATAGAATCGAGTTGCTGTCGTTCAGCACGAGGTTTCCAGAATCTAAAAGCTGCAAGCGTGCAGAATTGAGTCCAGTGTATCTCGTTCCCGTCGACCAAACGATTTTGTCTTCCTCAAATAAGATTAGATTTCCATCGGAAGTGAGGTTGAAGGATGCCATGGATGTGTTGACAGACTGGTTCCTATTGGCGATCCATACTACAGTCCCTTCTTGCGGTGTGAGATTGCAGTACCAGATTCCTAAGTATCCCTTCGTTGAACTATCATCTAGACTGAAGAAGCCCAGCTGGAACAATTCTCCCGTCGATGTCAAGTTCTGTCCATTGACAAGTGAGCTGTTCTGGATCATTGTATCTCCTGTACCAACGATCATAAATAAATAAATAAATATTTAAAGAAATATTTATCATTAAACATTCTTTTAAAAAAAAAAAAAAAATCTCCATCCGCCACAACTGCTTTTACTGTCCGTCCAAACCAACCGGCTAGTTTAAAATTGATTCAAAAACACTGTCCTATTTAATGATCCTAAACCTTTTTAATTTATTTTTCTTTATTTTGAACTTTACAGTACTGAGACAAACTAAAAGTGTACTTCTCTTAAATGCATATAATTATTATTCATTATTTTGAGCTTTATAAGTTTGTCAAACAGTACTTTTGAACAATATATAATGTTGCCCAAAAATGTTTTACCTAAAGATCTCAAATTTATGTGAAATAGGTATTATTGTATTTCTATTATTTTTCTGAAGTTTGATATAAAAATATTTGAAAGTTTCTAATCAATTGAGTACTATTAGCTATAAAATATTTTTAATGAGGAATATTTAATTTGATGTCAGAGCTTTCAAATGTATTCTAAATGCACCGTTTGCACTCTTAATATCTCTGAGAATGAACATATTCATTTTATTGATTTTGAGATCATTAAATATTTTAACTAAAATTATATATATAATGATATTGAAGGTATAATATTTTTATGCTCAATTTTATTTATTTTTATACAACTGTCAAATATTTTCAAGTACCCAAAAGATCTTACTATTCCACTGCGGAGCGAAAGAGAGGATTTAAAGAACAAAAAAGGATGCATCTCTGATGAAGTGCAAAATAAGATGATTTTTTTAATATTTAGCAAAATTAAATGTGATAGATTAATTATTAAAATAAATTAATAAAATCCACAATATTTGACTAGGATTAATTCTTTCTTAAACGTACCAGAAGATATGGAGTGACCAAGAAGGAAGAGCGTTACTGCTACTGTTTCCAAGAACCGAGAAAGAAAGAGCTGCATCTGCCCAATGGATCGGAAACTCATGCTTAATAATTTGTGTTGCTTGCACCTGCAATCTGCTACTGTATTTATTACAAAATTTGATGGCAATTTATCAATCCTTACCCTCACTTGATAGTTGTACACACACGATAATCTCTTTGAATGAGAATACCGACAGATTCAAAAATATATAAGGAAAAATATATGATTCCTCTTGGTTTGGACAACACTAGATATAGAGGAAGAAGAGAAAGAGGAAAGCTTTACCTTCTTCGTTAGCAACCTCAACTAGCTTTATCGAACTCAGCAACGACACAAAGAGAACATGGAATGGTAAAATAGAGATGTTTAATTGCTTGCTAGCTCTTTTGTTGGTGTTACTGATGAACAAAGAAGCTGCGAAGTTCAGAAATTCTTTTGCTGCGGTTGGATGCTAGCTATTGGCCCAATGAAAAATTAAAGGCAGCAAAGTGCATGCTGTTAGTTGCTATTTAACGGAGAAGAAGCAAAAACAAAGAAGACGAAGAGAGGAAAAAAAAGGGCTGCTACTCTTGAGAAGCGAAGGAGAAGAGGAGAAGAAGAAATAGAGAAGAAGGAAAGGTCGGCGTGGAGTCGCGGGACGGTGTGCGTATGTGGAAGAGAAAAAAGAATTAAGATTTATTTTAAAAATATTTTAAATCATTTTAAGTCAATCGAGTCATTGATTTAATCTATTATTTGATTCGGTGGATCAAATCAAGTCTAAATTGACTCCAACTTAAATTAATATAATTCTTAACTCCTCTACCCACCCGATTTATTTATTTAGTTTGAATCCAATTTAATTTTAAATTCCATGTTCTCACGTGTTCAATAATTCGTTGTTGCTTTCTCAAGATATTTCCCTGAATGTACACCACAAACTTAGCGTGTTTTGTGGATGATAGAACATGAAGTCTAGTCAACCGACTTGGCTAGCTGTTTTTTTTTGGAAGATTGAGAGAATTGTGTGTGCGTCACTGATTGGGAGAGTTGAGAATGGCTGACTGTTTCAACACGTTGTCACATCCCATTAGAAAAATAAATGGAAATAACATGCAGTCGACGACCCACTCCATGTAACGCCGATAATAATTGATTTAAGTCATTGGGCAATAGTGTCGCGGTAGAACATGAATTTGTTACTTAAGTACGATTCGATTTTCAATACGACGTAAGGAATTTTCCTTCAAATGGAGAACACAATCAAAGGATACTGGGCGTCTGGACTGACCGCTGCGTGCACTTCCCGATTTACCTTGGTGGCAGGTGGGAAACTTCCATGGGACCGGACCGGTCACCCTCAGAGATAGTCAATGTGGCTAACTGGGATTTTAAAAGAGAATAATTGATTTAAATCTTGAAACATAATTGAGTTGATTACGACGGAACAGAGTTGTAGAAAAAGATAAGGATTTGAATCTTGATGAAGCCGAGATAATACTCTTCTCCGTCGTGGGCAATTACAATTTCTCGATTTACCTTCTCATAAATGATCGTGGACTGACGGTGTGGGATCGCGAGAGAATAATTGATTTAAGTCTCCTAATCACGATGAGATGATTAGATCTTAAAACTCAATTATGATGTGCAACGGTAGGACATCCGGGTTGTGACCTAGGGACCTGCGGTTCGATTAGCTACGACGTATTTGCAAGAATTTTCTTCCAAATGGGGAACGCAATTGATGCTGGGCATAGATGGCCGGTATGTGCTTCCCGATTTATGTGGTGGTCGGTGGGAAACTTCCGTGGGACATAAATGGATTTATTTTTTTTTTTATAAAGATTTTATTTTAAATAGATGAAGAATCCGAAAATGTTAGTTATTTGACTGAACCGTCATCTTTATTTTCTGATTTAATAAAAAAATTTTATGGGATCCAACTTGACATCTAAAATTAATCGGTCCGAAGGAATAAATATCTTATGGCAACTAAAAAAAATTGATTAATTTAATTAAAATATTTTCAAGAAGAAAAACACATTAAAAAAAAGAGACTTTTCATGACCCAACCCTTCACCTACCTCTACAAAAGTACCCGTATTCTTTTAAATCTAATTATTAAATGTTCTTCCTCTTCATTCAGGAACAAGACTTGCAGAAGAGGAACATGTCCTGCCACAAAGCATTGATTCCTCACTTTCTGTGGAACTAATGTTAAGCTGCTTTGGAAAGCCAAATGAAAACCAATTGAAAATCGTATTAATTTGGTCAAAAGTAATTAAACTAAAGTATTTGGTTGGAGTTGTTTTTTCGGTGAAACTGAGCATCCTTATCTTTCCTTGATAGTACTGGAGTTGATTTTGTGAGCATGGCATAATTATTATCAACAGGGTATCCACATGGTATCAACAGAATAGATCATATCAACATGGTATCATCATGAATCAAGATAGATCATACAAAGGTCAACGATAAGTATCAAGCACGAATATCAACATGTGTCAACAGGATAACATGCATCAACATAGAAAGTATCAACAGGATAGCAGGAATAACAACAGATCATGCACTGAAAAGATTTAGCCTGTAGTGACCAAGTACAGGGTACCCACCTGGTCTGATGCTCGTCAACAACTAGAACCCCCAGAAAAATACGCACTCCGTATAAAATAGGACCAATCCAGATCAAGGTCCTGAAATAATGGCAACGCAATATTTAATACGACAATACTGTATCAAATGACAGTAATTAAATCTCCTAAACTAATTCAACTAAATCCATCTACCAAAATTCGTCCGACATAAATCCAAATAATGGATTATCAAACTCCCATTAATTCTCCTTAATCTGTTAACATTAACCTAATCTACAACCACAAATAATCCTTCATAAATCCAACAGTAACCTCAAGCATATCCTATATCGTTGAAGAAAAACCCAACATCAAGGACTCACCTTAATCAACTTCCACTCTCCTCCTCCCTTGCTGCCGTAATCAACAGAGGTACTTCCTCTCTTGCTTGCAGCAGAAACCCGAACCACCTTCAAATATTAAATCCAACCATTAAGCTCTGATCAGAACCAGTTTATCAACTAATCTGCTCACAAACTTTATTATCAACACAGATTGAATCTAAGAAAGCCAACCCTCACCTTGAATCAGGCTCCTGTTCTCCCTTCTCCTTTCCTTCTTCTTCACCGATAGCTCAAACAGAGCAAAGATCAAGCCACACGCTAAGGAGAGAAAACATCCAACAACCTAAGAAGATTCCAACCATTCATCCAAGTCTATTACAAGAAATCGAAGTAATAAACCTAGCTAAAGAATCCCTTACCTCTCTTCTTCTTCTTGCTCACCGCCGGCCAAATGCAACCGAAACCCACAGCCGACCAACTCCAAATCAGCCCTCGATTCAAGATCTGAAGACCTAGAAACAAGATCTAAACTCAACGAAACCCAATCGGAAGATTCCAACCAAATAAGCACTTACTGATTTCTTCCTCTTCCTTCTAGTTTGCCGCTGCCCGATCCACCGGATTTGCCTCTGTTCGACGGCACGTCACCGATCGATCAATGATCAGCCACCCTCAGCTCCGGTTGTCAGCGATCCGCCTCTGTCCTGGCACAACGGCGCACGCGTCGGAGAAGAACGAGGTCGGCAGCGTCGCGATCGGAGGAAACGAAGAGAGAAGGCGCGATCGGGATCTCGGTGAGGAGCTCGCGATCGGGATCTCTGATCCCCTTTTAACCGGCTTAAACGGGTTTCGGGTTTGAAGCTCCCTAACGGGTCGGATCCAAGATCCAATAACCCTATAAGCTAAATGGGTTAAATTGGGCTGCTATTTGGGCTGGTATTTTACAAACAAAAGTTCCCAGCTTAGCCATTAATTATCATTCAACTCTCTTCCTAGTTAATCATCTCTTTTTCAAATTTTTGGCATGTTATTTTGACCCTTTTCACATATAATTATTCATCTTTTCGTATTATCTGATATGATTTTTTGATGGGATCACGTTGAACGTTGCCCCAAGCTTTCCGTAGCACGTTTGGGTAAGTAAAACAAAATAGGATTCTCTCGCAAAATCTAACAAACTATCCGTGGACGACAACAATCGATCAATAGTCTCGTAATAATTAAATGAAAAATTAAGAAGAAAAAGAAGAAGAAGAAGAAGATGACCATAATTTCTGCTGCGCCATTCCTGCCACAAACCTCGCTAAGCAAGCTCCGTCGGCCACGCCGCAATTGACGCCGAGGCCTCGCAACATCGAGCGAGCCTCAGTTAAACGAAGCACGCAACCTCTTGAGCTAGCTACCGAGTCAGCTCTCACGTACGTTGTCAACTAAAGTGTCCATCCATGCACCGCGGCGCATGCGGCCGGTAATTAACAGCGGCATGCGGAACTATCACGCAAAGGCACGAGGAGTTCTCCTCTAATCAATCATCAAGGAAGGAGGGAATTGAATGTGCCTGCCTGATTTAGACGACCGTGACTCGGCATCCAGCTGCGCGACCGACACACTCGACGACGAAGGGGCAATCGAGTCGGCTCGACAGTCGACACTCGCTCGCATACGTCATGATGGTTTCAGAGAGGAACGTTGAAGATCACGAGCCGTCGTTAGTGGCGGTTAGTTCTGTACGGGCTGGTTAACCGCCGAATCGAACCGAGCGTCGTCGCTCAACCATGGTTGAGTTTGGATCTGAGAGTGGTGCAGAGAGCGCTATAAAATGGCGGTGGGCTTACTCGCATTTTGATCTCTCTGCTTTCCCTCTCCCGTGCCCAGGTTTCAGAGAGCTTCTGTAAAAAGATGGGACGCCGCCCATCCTTCCTGGTTCTCGGGCTCTTCGTGCTCGTAGTTGGTGACACCGTCTGCGCCTCAAGGTACATTCTGCTCTCCCGGATCTGTGGTGAAGGAAAGAGGAGATTTGGAGTTCCAGCTATCAATTGCCTACAGTTTCTTAGATTTCGAATCAAGGAAAGGGTTGAGAAGTGAATCACCCTTTTTCGAATTCGGTTTTTGCAATTAAAAATTTCCTACTAACGAAGAGGTGTTGTGGTCTTCTAGGGCTGGAGCAGTGGCGGCGACCTCTAGGGGGCGCCTGAGAGCTACTGCAGCTTACGAGTCGACTCCCAGCGCGAAGAGGTCAGTCAAATCTGAACACCCTGAGTTCCTTCCACGTACCTTTTTTGTCGTGCGCCACCGACCGCTTTCTCGACAAAAAGGTGAAAAAGCAAAAAAGCAAAATGCAAGAACAGATTACGATGTTTAGAACAAAAAGGTCACCGAATCGAATCAAATCAAATATGTTTCTGCCAAAACATTCTGTCAAAACGCTAGCAGGAATTAGAATTGTCTTATTTCTTTTAAACCGAAAGTCTTTTTTGTTTGTTAATTTATTGACTCTTTTGAGGGCGAGATTAGCCATTCTGTTCTGATTTATCTACAGTGCCGCTGAGCGTCAAGCGGTGGTGCGCCCGGTCGACGATCCAGAACTGGTCGCGTCTGAGGTACACATGTAAGTCCTTGGATCGCCGCTTACATTTTCCTTGTATCTTCTCATAAAGCTAACGTAGATAATCCTCTCTCGAGGACTGAGTAGTTAGTTGAACAAGGTTATAAATAAGAGAGTTCTTACTGATGGTTCTGTACTGATGATCGAACTCTGTCTTTACATGGAATCCTTCCCAACTTGTACAATAATTAATAACTGAAGAACTTTTGCCCAGTCGTCTATATTGTCACCGTTTCTCGCTGGGGGAAAAGTGGTCAAATTATTGCTTTCCTCTGGTTTCTTTGCCCATTGCACTCTTGATCCTCACGTGGCGGGTTACTATGTAGCTGTGCATGTTGCAGTGTTAAATTTAGGGTGCGTTTCAGTATATGGACAACAGGTTATCCCAAAATAAGCATCTGCCATGGCTGCGACATGGGTGCTCCTTGGACGTTTGTCTTGCCAAACAGTTCGCCTCTGTCAAAGATCATTTATTGACGTTGTCTGAAATTCCAGTCCAAGGTGTTAATGGCATTTACTGAGCCTACGACGCTGGTAAATGCAAAACTATATACCTCAGTTTCTCGTTTGTACAGCTTTGCGGTCCATTTCGATCGTCCCCCAGTCTTGTACTTAATTTCCTGTCTTCTTCTGTGTTATTCATTGCTGAACATGGCCTGGTCGGTTCATTCTCCGATGAGAGAAGTAATGACATTGCAACGACCCCCAGCCACATCCAGTTCTGCACACATTTTCAATCTTCGGAGGAATTTCTACTTATCTTTTGGAATTGTTTGTGACAGAATGATACAGAACAGCACTGCTCGCCGCAACCTCGGCTACTTGTCGTGCTCCACTGGCAACCCCATCGATGACTGCTGGCGCTGTGACCCGGAATGGCATCTAAACCGCAATCGCTTGGCCGATTGCGGGATCGGCTTTGGTCGCAACGCGCTCGGCGGTAGCGACGGCGAAATCTACGTGGTGACCGACCCCGGGGACGACGACCCTGTGAACCCGCGGCCGGGCACCCTCCGCTACGCGGTCATCCAAGAGGAGCCCCTCTGGATCGTGTTTGAGCGCGATATGGTGATCACCCTCACCCAGGAGCTGATCATGAACAGCTTCAAGACCATCGACGGGCGCGGCGCCAACGTGCACATCGCCAATGGCGCCTGCATCACCATCCAGTTCGTTACCAACATCATCATTCATGGTCTCCACATCCACGACTGTAAGGCCACCGGCAACGCTATGGTCCGTAGCTCCCCCTCCCACTACGGCTGGCGCACCATGGCCGACGGCGACGGGGTGTCCATCTTCGGGGCCAGCCACATCTGGGTCGACCACAACTCTCTCTCCAACTGCGCCGATGGCCTTGTCGACGCCGTTATGGGTTCCACTGCCATTACCATATCGAACAATTACCTCACCCACCATAACGAAGTAGTCCAATTCCCTCCCTTTTCTTGTACTAGCACATGCAAAGCTGCTCTGCGTGCATGCAATTGCTCTAATACGGGCACATCGGTCAATTTTTTTTGCAGGTGATGCTGTTGGGCCATAGTGATTCTTATGTTCGGGACAAACTTATGCAAGTTACCATCGCCTACAACCATTTTGGAGAAGGTTTAATTCAGAGAATGCCAAGGTAAACAAACCTTTTAAGCTCGCTCGGACGTCTACTTCCATAGAACTCCTATTTAAGCCATTCTTATTATGAGGCGATAAAACCACAGGTGCAGGCACGGCTACTTCCATGTGGTGAACAATGACTACACGCACTGGGAGATGTACGCCATTGGTGGCAGTGCTGATCCGACCATTAACAGCCAAGGCAACAGATATCTTGCTCCGACCAACCCCTTCGCTAAGGAGGTGAACAGTTGTGATATCTAATGACATTGCAACATTTGATTCAATTTGACTCTCACTAACTGTTCCACGTATTCGCGTCGAACAGGTGACCAAGAGAGTGGATACAGATTCAAGTGTGTGGAAGAGTTGGAACTGGAGATCAGAGGGCGACCTGCTGCTCAATGGAGCCTACTTCACCCCCTCCGGGGCTGGAGCCTCAGCGAGCTATGCGAAGGCGTCCAGCCTTGGAGCCAAGTCTTCCTCCATGGTTGGCACCATCACTGTTGATGCAGGCGCCCTGCGCTGTCGAAAGGGTGTTCAGTGCTGACTTTTGAAGACAATCTAAACAGGAAAAGATAAGAAAAAGTATTTTTAGAAAACGTGATTGGATACTGGTTTAGATTTTATATTGTTGTAATGTATCAGAGTGAGTTGCATTGATCGTTTTACCCTTTTTCAACCTCCCCTGTTTCCATTGTAACTGTGTCTATGGAGCTGAAGGAAGCGTTGCTGATTCGTTGTCGTTTGTCTGTTGCTTTTATTTTCACTCCTGCAGCCGATGGCCTCTTTCTATTTGAAGCATTGGGCATTCATTTGAAGTTTAACTAGGATTGATGGTGTATTTGAATATTGTAATTGATGCTACTCAACGGAATTATTGTGTATAACATTTCCACTTATGTTTAAATTGCTTGCTTGTTATGCCGTCGTTCTGAGTTCAGGATCACACATTCAATAGGACAATGTCCTAGGTATCAACATAGGACCAAATGGTGGATTCTGAAAATCCAACACATTGAAACTTTGGAGACATCAGTCAGAAGTTGGCCGGCTGGAGCAATCACACCGTATCCATTGCCGACAGGGCTGCCCTCAATCCGGCAGCTACAGCATGAAAAAGTTGTAGGGGTCCTTTTACCTATTGTAAGGAATTTGAAAAAAGTTGTCAAAGATCTGAGTGAAGAGAAATAATTTGCAGTAGAAAAGAGTTCATACTGTCCATTAAGTGGCATTCCATCTTGATTTATGTAGTACGTCCATTGTAGTGAAAGATGGAATTCGTCATCCCAATGACCTCATATGGTCGGTCCCACGATCATCTGTAAAGAGGTAAATCAGGAAGCTACAGTTGACCACTACGAAAAATAATATTATTTCGACTTTACCGAGATTGATTTATGTAATCCATGCAACACTAGCATGTTACTCTTGTAAAGAAACACATAAAGTAAAGGAAGGTGATATGGATAGTGCTAGTATGGAAGATGGCAGTTGAATTTGCTTGTCCTGTCCCATGATACTCTACAGAAAGGGTCTAAATCAAAGGACATGCGAAGTTGACAATTGAAGGGGAGGAGACAACTAGGAGCAAGTTTGAAAATGTCACGACTACTATGATAGATGCTGCTAAGGGCATGAAATCAGGGAGAAGTAGAAGAGAAGTTGTTATAGTATAATGTGTTTTAAACTTTGAACACTTATGAATTAAGGTATGATGTAGTGGAATATACCACTACAACAAAAACAGTCATAGACATCGGTGAAAAACCGATGTCTATGAGAAAATCGACTGATGTCTATGAAGGCGTTGTAAAAGGTCTGACATTTTAGACATCGGTTTGTAACCGATGTAATACAACTCAACGACATCGGTTTGTAACCGATGTAAAACCGATGTAATATCACTCAACGACATCGGTTTCGCAACGGTGTAAAACCGATGTAATATATGTTTAACATCAATTTTAACAACGATTTTCGACCGATGTAATATCACAACGACATCGGTTTTGCAACGGTGTAAAACCGATGTAATATATGTTTAACATCAATTTTAACAACGGTTTTCGACCGATGTAATATCATTTAACGACAACGCTTCCAAACCGATGTCATTGAATTTAAAACTGTTGTAATAACACTTATTTTTTTATGTTGTTTGTAAATTATGATCGAGCAAGATGACAAAATTATCATAATATTATAAATTCATCAAACAAATCACAAATACAAAAGCACCGATATATTTAATCACCTCAATATTTACAAATAATCAAAAGTAACTAACAAAAATTATTCTTCTTGCAACATATTACATTGTTTTCATCCTCAGAAGGAACTAATATAGAATCCTCAACGTTTACAAATAACCTTTTGACTGCTGTACTTCTACAGATACAAATCCAAAAGGGAAAAGTAAACAAAATCTCCATCTAGCATAGCAATGAATCATGAGCCACTCCATTCACTTACTTGGAACAGGCTTGGACCAGCAAGCTTTAAATTCTTGGATGCTCTCCGTAGACTCCATTCACTCCATTCTGTTCTTCCTTTAAATTCTTGGTATAATATCAATTTCAGATAAAGGATTGCAGAAGTTGCTTACACATGGTTGAATCTGCCACCTTTTCCTTAGAAGCTGGCTGATAATTCTCCCAACCCCCATATCACTTGATCAGTAGCAGCGAAAAAAAAAACCTCCTTGCAGGAAAGGACAGAAATCGATCTGGAATTAGATTTAGAAGAAAATATAAAGAAGGTCTATCACTTTCCAAGTTCCAAATAATACATTTTCTCTAGAACAATGTGGACAATTTAGCTGGGACAGAAATGCAATTCATAGTCAACTAAATAGATAGCTAAAATCAAGAGGAAAAAAGACTGCAGCAATAATGAAACCAGTGATCTGCAAAGTTGGATAGTTTGTCAACTTCCAATAAATGTTAGAGAAACTATGAAAAACTGTAATGAGAAAAAGTATTTCAGCCACAAAGAAGAAAAGTGCATGCATCAGTTTTAACAAGTTTGGACTAGAATCAAGCATTGCAGGTGAAGAATCCACACTAATAGTCTCACTATACAAGTTAGGAATGATATGTAAACCCGATTGTGGATCCCAAGCGAGGGCAATGCATAAATGGAAGCATAGATGAGCTTGTAGAAACATACTTGAACTGTATTGTTAGCCAGATCCAGCATCCATAAATCAATCACAAAAACAGCAGCTGCTCTCCATCGTCCTAAATCACAATATAGTTAAATTTGATATATCAAGGCAGTGAATTAATTCATATAAAGAAACAGATAGTGTTCCCAATTTTACAGCAAAACAAATCATGAGGCAGCCAAGAAATTGAAGAACAGCTGATAGTGTAACAACATTTTCAACTGATGAATAAGAACATTCATCACTAATACAAATATCCAGCAATTGAAGATGATGCTATACCCAAGAAGAGTCTCTCTTTTTCCCACCTGCAATGAAAAACAGAGGAAAGCAAAGTCCTACAAATATCTTTGAATTCTTTGTCTAGGTTTAATCTTAAGCTCAGTGGCAACAAATTTCCTGGGACAAACTAATACCATATTCATCGGTCTACAAAGTTTAATCAGTGTACACAGCATGTTATCTATACCATCACAGTTCATATACAAAATGAAAGTGCAAACATCATCATAAATTACCACTCTTTTGACTATAAAAATTAATATGGAACGAGATTAGAAAAATGATTCTCTTCCACTTAGGCAGAGTTGCATGTATCATTTTGTATAAAAATGGTACCGCTACAACTATGGACCTCTCCGGTGATTATACCATAGGATGTCATTTACAATGATGTGCCGCTACTGGTTCTAATCTTGTAGACTGTCAAATCTCCTGTTTGAAAAGATTCTTGAAAACAAGCTGTTAGTCATGATAGAACTCTTCCGCATCACTAGAGCCAGCATTAGTACCATGGAGACAGAAAAGCATACCACTACAATGCAAAGTCAATGTTTGACGCTAGCGAAACAAAGTGCTACTTCAGCTTGTGCTTGAAGTTCTCCCAAGGCTTTCACAACTTCTTCCCGGCTGATTTTTTTCTCCTTATCCTCTTTAAGCAATTTCCTTAATCTGCCCACGAAAAGGAATGGAAATAAACAAAGTAAATCACAGAATATAGTTTCAAATAGCATTTAACTTTGAATTTTAACTATTTTTCTAACTATTTTTTTAGTCAGTATCCATTTCTGAAGAAATTAGCCCCCAAAATGCCTATACTGCCGCATGCCAAAAAAAACCCTAAAACAACAAGTAAAAGATGGGCGCAAATCCTGATCAAACAACAAGTATACTGCCCTATACATATTCATCTTCCTGATCAAACAACAAAAGGAATCACAAAAACCCTAAAAGAAACAAGTAACCGGCATTTTACCTCGTTGGAGTGCTGGGACGGGACGAATGACGGCCGGCCGGGCGCGGGCGGGCGCGGGCGAGCGCGGGAGAAAAATCGCCGACGGACGGCCGGGCGCGGGCAGGCGAGCACTGGAGGAAATAGCGCTTAAGGAAATATCACCGGCGGGCAGGCGGGCGGTCGGGCGCGAGCAGGCGAGCGCTGGAGGAAAGCCGACGCGGGAGCAAATATTGCCGGCGGGGGGCGGGCGAGCGCTGGAGGAGAACAGAGGCGGTCGAGCGCGGGAGGATTGGCTACCGGGGCCGGGCGAGCGCAGCCGGCCGATCGCGCGGGCGAGAAGTAGTCGGTGTCGGAGGGGGGAGTTTCGCGAAGAACAGAAGCGATCGGGACTTCGGGAGGGAAAATAACCTAAGTAAAGCGCGTCGGGCGAAACTTTCATTACCTTTTACCGATTAAATTTTTAATACTTTTTATAATAAAATTTTTAATCCTTTTTAAATTAAGATTTTTATTATTCAGATGTAAAAAACAATTCTTATTTGAATTTTTATTATATTTTTAACAGCGTATCATCCATGTGCGCTGTTAATACTAATTTTTTAAATCCCTTTTTAACAGCGTATAATTTTTATACGCTATAAAAAATACTATTCGCAGCGCACGATTATACGCGCGCTGTTAAATATAAAATATAATATATTATCCGCAGCGCACTTGATTATGTGCGCTGTAAAAACTATTATTAACAGCACACTATAATTGTGTGCGGCGGCGGTAGACGGTGGAGAAGGAAGAAGCAGGGCTCGGGTTTGTGAGGAAGGGGCGTGATTCGGAATGCAGATGAAACCGAGGTTAAAAAGTTATTCGGCGCAATTAAACGGGGTTTACCACTAAAAACCTAAGATTTGGAAGCGTGTGGTGGAAGAAATATTTGGAGGGAGAGAGGGAAAGAAAAAACGAAAATATACAACGGTTTTAAATTGTTGTTATAGCTTTCAAAACCGTTGTTGAAAGCGTAAATAGACATCGGTTTTAAATTGTTGTTATATCTTCCAAAACCGTTGTTGAAAGCGCAAATAGACCACGGTTTTCAAACTGTTGTCGTAGTATTCAAAAACCGTTGTTGTAGGCGGACATAGACAACAGTTTTAAAACCGTTGTTGTATCCTCTAAAAACCGATGTCGTAGTCTCCCATCAACCTCTCAAAGACATCGGTTTTTATTAAAACCGTTGTAAAAAAGTAAAAGACATCGGTTTTATGGCAAAATCGATGTCTTTTGAGTGTTGTTAAAGACCGATTTTCTTGTAGTGACTCTCTTGCATGCAAATATTTGGATGGATTCTTTTGTAATGGAAATATAATGCAAGATTAGGACTTTCGATGGCTCGACAATAATATTCATCTACATATTCATTACTTATCCACAAAAGATGAATATATATTTTTTATTGTGCAGTGGAAACAAAACTTAAGGAATACAAAAGAATATTGCATGTTAAATAAAAACACTTATTATTAAAGATTATAAATAAATTTTATTTGAATAACTTTGATTCAATTTCGTTTGCTCGTCTACAATTCATTAACACGCAGTGGAAACAAAACAATACAAAAGAAAAGAAAACACATAAAGACGACTACGTTCAAGGCCTAGTCCTAGCGGACTATCATCAGTAACCTTCTTCTTCTTGAATACCTTCCTAATGTGGAGATCAAAGTCTCTTACAACTAGTTTCTTACAACATACACAAGCAATACAAATATATGCAAAGATACAAATGAAATCAAAATAAAACAAACTTTATAAGTAAAAATTTTACTTTGGATGTTTTTTTATCGTTTTGGATTATCTCTTGATGGTAGGAATGTAATAACACTTTGTCTCCAAACCCTCAAAAATCAACATTGAGAATTCTCCTCGAAATCCTCTTTATAAGGCTGTTGTTTGGGCAGATTTTCATCTAACAATTGATAACTAGATTTCATCAATCGATTGCCATTGAATCTGATCGTTTAAACTTATAGAACAACTCTTTTTTATCTTAGCAATTGATTGCTATGCCTACCAATCGATTGTCAATCTATAGTAATCGATTATAGTACCTACTATACTTTGCTACAATGCCAACAATTGATTTCGGATTGCTTCCTTCCAACAATTGATTCCATGTTGGACCCAGCAGTTGATTGTTTCATTCCAGTAATCGATTACTGTACCCAATAGTTGATTGCTGCATTCTAGCAATCAATTGCTAGAATCCAACAAATTTTAATTAACGTGCCTAATTCCATCTCACCCATTTCTAGTTTATCAAGCAGTTAATCCTATGGATTGTGTGACATGGTTTTCAATTTTTATCTTAATTAATTGAATTGTGATTAAGATTTGATTAATCTTGAGTTAGATTCAAGTTTGACTGTTTGACTAATTAAGTGTGTATTTCAAGAATCAGCTTCTAGGTAGTAGTGACGTATAGGGGTCTTCTTAGGTATCAGAACAATGACCACCTTTTATGACAAAGCTAGTTCGAGAAATTATACACTTAGCTAATCTAGCGAAAAATTTTAGTCTAACTAGTGTAGGGTTTGACTAGGTAGCTTCGGTTAGTTCCACTTAGCTAAGTAAATGAAATAAGATACTTCTTACCCCAATTGACTACTTAAACTGAGTTTCCCTAGTATACTATCATCTCGCTCCACTCTGGTACTAGGTTGGGTAAGTATTAATCAGATCTGTATCCTTAACTAGCATAGATTCAATCTAAGTTCAACAAGAATAAAAAATAAAAAAGAGAAAATCAAATCAAATAATTTTTATCTAATAAGTATGGGTTTAGATCCCCTAGATTATGACCACTATTGGGTTTGATCAAATAGTGTATTTGATCCTTGGAAACCCATTATTAGTTTAATCTAACTGGATTGGTCAGGTTGAATTTTGAAACTCATGCTTGGACTTAAGATTTCTTGGTTCGATATATAAGTGACAAATAAGACATATGTTTGGCTTTGTGTCCAAGTCCAGATCTATTGTATACTATTAAAATTGATGGAATCAAAATATCTCCACAATGGTATAATATTGTCCACTTTGGGCCTAAACCCTCATGACTTTGTTCTTGGGCTCTCATCAAAAGGCCTTATACCAATGGAGATACTTTCCATCCTTTTAACCCCATGATCTTTTCCATGTACTTTAGATGTGAGACTATATTTGCACCCTTGCAACCCAACAATCCCCCCTCCAACAAAGGACCACAGGCCCCCCTCAACGTCGTTTTTGATGTCTGAATCCTCGATCCACCAGGACTTTTTGCCCCTCGGTCCACCCGACCTACTAGAACTTCTCACCTAGCCACAGCTAAGACTTTTTACCCCTCGATCCACCCGACCTACTAGGACTTCCCACCTAGTCGCAACTAGAACTTTTTGCCCCTCGGTCCACCCAACCTACTAGGACTTCTCACCTGGTGTCTGGTCCTCTTGATTCAGACACGGGAGCACCTACTTCCTTTGTTTAAGGTTCAAACCACATGGTTAGATCTGGATCATGGCTCATCCGGCGGTTAGTCCGGTGAAGAGCGGTCTCGCTCTAATACCACTTGTTAAAATCAATGGAATCAAAATATCTCCACAATGGTATGATATTGTCCACTTTGGGCCTAAACCCTCATGGTTTTGTTCTTGGGCTCTCCCCAAAAGGCCTCATACCAATGGAGATACTTTCCATCCTTTTAACCCCATGATCTTTTCCATGTACTTTAGATGTGAGACTATGTTTGCACCCTTGCAACCCAACATATATAACCATTTGAGTTTCAAGCATCATATCAAGATATTTGGAGCTCGAAGTAAACTTTTTCAAATATCTTTTCAGATCGTCAACTTAAAGTTTCATATTGCAATTTTCTTCCTCAAATTTGACTTGAGTTAAAATTCCAACTTGAACATTTTCAATTGACAAGCTGATGTTAACTTTTTCCTTGAGGAGTGCTACCTCTTTTTGGAGAGAGTTAACTTGGACACTGGACTTTGCTGTTATATTTGAGAGGTGTCCTAAGATAATCGTCGTACGATTATACTATTTATTGCATAAATAGTAATTAACTATTTGAGTACACATTTTCTATGTGTTTGATTAGATCTTAAACTCAAATACTGAATGTCCACAATACGATTCATAGCATGAGAAAATTTATGATTGGATCACAACTAGTGAGCATCTCTACATGTGTAATTATGAATGTATTAAAATTATTCCTAGTCGAGGAATTGATGAGCACGAACATCATCGATTCTGTCGAGACTAACACGTTTTGAATTCCTTGGTTAACCAAGCAGCTGATCTCGTTGGTGGAGACATTGGATGTTGAGAGTAAAATATAGATGCTAGTTAAAGGTAAATAGTTCATTGGAGTGACCTGCCTTAAAACTTTATATGATTTTATACATATGTCAATGAAGATCTCAATGCAGCTTAAGTGCAAGTTTCCTTGGACTTGCGGTATCCAAGTCACCTTGGTCATGGAGACTTATACTTTGACATCTTAAGCAAACATCTCCAAGGAGGTGTGGACCCGGGATGATTGGGTATAAGTCAAAGTGCCCGAAGGTGTTTGAATAACCCACAAAGGATTCAACGCTCTTTGAAAAGGGAGATGTATACCCTGCGACCGCTTGTTAGAATTATTACTGAAAGTCTTTGGCCAAAATATTACATGCCAAGAGTACGATACTCTTGGACACATGCATGTACAAGTAACTTGAATCCATAGGACAAGAAAACTAGCTTGGGCTAAGTGTGACGTAGTCAGTCTAGTGGGGGCTGACACATATAGATCATATCCTGAACCAAGCGGGTATAAGACAGTTAAAAGAATGAGGCACATTTCATTTTAGCTGCTGAAGGGTTTAGAAATTGTTCTGAAATCAATCGTTAATTTTTTGATCAATTAGGGATCATGATGTACTACTAGGTGTCACTTATAATCATTTCATCTTGACAGAATTGATGACATCTGTGCTCATCAATTCCTTGACTAGAGATAATTTTAATACATTCATAATTGCACATATAGAAATGTTCACTAGTTGTGATCTAATCATAAATTCTCTCTTGCTATGAATCATATTGCGGATATTTAATATCCAATCAAACATATAGAAAATGTATACTTAAATAGTGAATTATTATTTATCCAATAAATATTATAATAGTAAAGTGATTGCCTTAGGACACCTCTCAAATATAATATTATACCATCCTAAACTCTTAAGTATAAAAAATAACAAAATAGTTACCGACTGAGAATATTAGACTTATAGTTGTCAGTGCAGTTCCTCGGCATTACGACAGCATTCTAGATCGATTGTTTGCACGTAGGAAGTCGTTGTAGAAGTGTATTAAGTTGATCTTAGGGTTTCCCCTTGAAGTTGCTTAAAAGCCTGATCCGAACACCTGGAAGTTCTTCCGGGCGCCTTCACGTCATCCCGTCAATACACTTTCGACGCTAACTCTACATCTTTCTGGCGCATGTATCCCTTTCGGGTGCCTAGATGCTGACATGGAGATTATCGGATCAATTTTAATTCCGCAATGCCTTATCCAGATTCGGACGCCTGGAACCTCTCCGATCGCCTAAAGGTTGAGGTGTCCCGACTACTAGGACTCTGCCACCTCATCTGCCTCGCTGGCGTATTCAGCTGACGTCTGATCAACTGGATCCCTTCTAGACGCTCGAAACGTCCGATTGCCCGGAACATAAAGTTCCAGACCATTCTTTCCTACATTACAAGTTAGCCTAGAAATAAAATAACAAGAAAGAAACGTTTGGTAAATTATTTGGTCTTGACTTTAGATTTTTAGTGAAATTCTAGATCAGATTGGCGTCTATTGTTCCCCTTACTGAGAACGCGTCCTCACCCACTACACTCGAGAGAATTTACCTTTTGTCAACTCAGTCCTCTAGACGCATTGGATTTTTACTCAACCTTAATCCTCGGCCTCCAGATCTTCCACTGCTAGATGTCCGATTCTCCAAACTCGCCTAGACTTTCTGTCTGATGCTCTGATATGTCAAGACTTCTTGCCCAGTCCTCCAGATCAGGACTTCTTTGATCAGTCCTCCAAATCATGTCTTCCTTGTCCAATCCTCTAGATCAGGTTTTTCTTGCCTAGTCCTCTAAACCAAGTTTTCCTTTGTCTAGTTGCAACTAGAATTTTCCTGTGCTACTTGCACACTCAATTCAGCTCATTAGTCCACTTCTCGAACTTAATTTGAACCCTTTTCCATTATCAAAACTCAGGTTCGATCATCTGATGTTCCCTACACCAACATCAACTGTCTATTGCCATCAGTTGGCTATTGCCTAATCAGTCGAATTCCTCAGTCAACTTTTAAATATTTTGTTCACTTGGACAATGATATCAGTCAACTGATTATGATAACTACAATAACATCAACAGTCGACTATTACTATTGTACTAGATTATTATTCATAGGTAGTAGATTATTGTAGTAGGTTACTGTATAACAAACCTTTAGGGGTTTTACATCCATTAGTCAATTGATATATCCTATCAATCGATTGATATACTATATTGATTGACTCGATACTCCTATTTCAGCCTTATCAAAGTTGAATTCTCGCTTTGCTTGGTATCCAGTTGGTTGGCTTCAACTTACCAGAACTTTCTTTGTCCAATATTCGATCGACTTTGACTTGTCGAGATTTTTCATTGCCCAATATAGTTAACCTTGACTTATCAGGACTTCGCCATTGTCAAACATCCGATCTTTCCTAACTTATTTGAACTTCTCATCTAATGCCTAA
Source organism: Curcuma longa (assembly GCF_044706935.1). Taxonomy (NCBI): domain Eukaryota; kingdom Viridiplantae; phylum Streptophyta; class Magnoliopsida; order Zingiberales; family Zingiberaceae; genus Curcuma; species Curcuma longa. The sequence continues at coordinate 13,097,279 of NC_133868.1, forward strand.
TATCTGATCAATCATGACCTATTAGGACTTCCCTCATTACCAAAAATCTAATCCTCTATGACCCACTTGAACTTTACCCTTGCTAACTACCTTTGGATTTTCAACTGCCAAGTGTTTGATCAACCGTGAGCTACTTTGACTTCTTGCCTCCTGTCAACTTCTTGTTGGACTTTCAATCGCCAAGTGGCTGGTCAACCGTGACTCACTTAGACTTCTCGTTTCATGTCAACTCCCTATTAGACTTCCGACTGCTAAGTGTCCGATCCATTGTGATCCACTTAAACTTTCTATTGTCAAGTATTGGATTAACCTTGACCTACTTAACATCTTACTCAAACACCTAATATATTAACCAAACATTGAAACTCAATTCAAGTTAAATCAAGTTTGGTCAATCTTGATCAGAGGTCGATTGGACTAACAAAATTGACTAAATGTTAAACAAGTGGAAGCCCTAGAGGCTAAGTCTCTTGATAGGTCAAGGTGAAAATCCTAGAGACAAGGCTTCTTAGTAGGAGAATAAACTCCTAAAAGCATTCGCCTTTTACTAGAGAAGTCTAAATGAGATGGAAGTCTACAAGTGACCTATACTTTAGATTTTTGATAGACTTAAGTGAAGACTTGACTTTAGAGTTGGTCAAACTCAATGATTTAGTCAACTGATGGTTAGTTGACTTAAACTAGATTACTAGAGAATAGAATATTTCTATTTATGGATTAGTCGATTGAGATAAGAACAATTGATTGAAGAGGAGGATTAGTACTACTGAAACACTAGGAATCCAAGAAGATAATTGTTGATCCGAAAGGATTGGTAGTAGCTGTCAAATGACAATGGGTTAGTTGACTAGATAAAGGATTAGTCGACTCCAGCAATCATTGAGAGTCAAGCAGTCGACTAAAAATAGGTTCGGATAATTTAGATTATACAATCAATCGATTTAGGTAAATTAAAAGTTGAATGATTGAGTGAATTATAACACACAGTTGTTGGAAACAAGAAGCATATAAAAGTCATTCAAGGGAAGAATTGGGCAACATTCTCAAGCCTTCAAGTGAGATAGAAAGCAAATGACAAATAAAAGGAAGCCAAAAGAAGAACACCATATTGGTATTGTTCATTCGTATCTTCTTGTTTTATCTTGTAAGCTCAAATTATAAAAAGTCTCTCCATCTTTAGAGGCTATAAGGGAAAAGTATAGAAGGATTTATCGATGAATCAGAGGTTGTAAAGTAGAAATTAAGAGTTTTGAACTACATATATAAAGGATAAATTATTTACTTTGTTGTATGTTTCGTGTTTATTTAATTTTCTATATTTCTATTGCGTAATAGTCTCTCAACGATTCAACAACATGAGCAAAGACTCTTCTCGTGCAACGACTATGGAATATAATGTGATTAAATTTGTTATTTACGTACATGAAGGATTTAATTAGTGTAAACAGCCTCATCGAGCTTCTTATACGTATTAAAAGCTTTGGGATTGTACGGCTTCTTAAAATAACAATGCATCTATTAGAAGGAAAATCTTCTCAGCCAGTTACTTTTTTCTAACGAAATCAATCTTGCTGTACACAACCTAGTCGCAAAGCCCACCAGGTTTGAGTTAGTCGGCACATGGCTCATGAGCTGCGTGTCACTGCATGCTCCCGGCCCATCACGAGCTAATTGTGCCACACTTTGGGCATAACCTAAACATTAATCCTTGGACACCTACAGCACAATAGTAGGTCACGTGCATATGACACACATTGTAGGTCATGCAATTACGGTTTAATTTAAAATTTTAATTTAATTATGTTAAAATTTTAATTTTTAAAACAAATATAGATTTTTTTAATTAATTCAATTTGATTTTAATTTAAAAATGTATAATTTAATTAAACTGAATAACTTAATATTATCAATCAAATCGAAGATGCAATGTTGGAAAATTTACACCATAATGTAGTATTAATTTGAAAATCAACATCTAATTTCCAAAAACCAACATCACATTAAGGGCGTTTCAATTATTTGTAATTTTTAAAATATTTTTTTTTATTTTTTAAATTTTCTATTAAAGGTATTAATTTTGGTCATTTAAAGGTATTATTTTTGGTGATTTATTAACGCCAAATAGAATAACAATTATTCAATAGACTAATTTCAAGGACATAGAAAATCACCAAACATATAGAATTCTTCTCTTGGTTGAATGAAAAAAATATTAACTTAAAAGATCATGCTCTAACATCAATTAAATAAATATTTAAATAGTCTAAAAATCTAACAATGCAAAAGATAAAAATAATCTTAATAAATAGACTAATTTTTTTTGGAGCCTTTGAAAAAGTTTTAAATGATATCTTTTAGATCTAAGATTGAATTATTATAGGTTATACCCAATAACAAATATAGATGTCTATATAAATTTTAATTTGATATGTTATAAATTTTATGATTCAATTTAAGTAAAAAATTATGATCTCCCAAAGTTTATAATTCTCCTACATTAATTTTTGATCAATTTTTCAACATTACATATTATGATGCTTGTTTTTAAAATTAACACCACTATAATATTAATTTTTAAAAATTAATACCATAGTGGTGTTGGAAAACTAGCACCACATACTAGACTATGGTGTTAGTTTGAAAATCAACACCACATTAAGGGCATTTCAATTATTTATATTTATTATTATTATTTATTAATGGTATTATTTTTTATTATTTAAAGATAATATTTTTTGATCAATTTTACTTATGGTGCTGGTTTTAAAATTAACATCATAATTTAATTAATTAAGTCAAAAATCAAATTAATTAATATTTTATCGATTTAAATTTATTTGATTTTGAAAAGATCTGTTAGTTTAGTTAATTTGAAAAAATTTTAATTTATTTAATTTTAATTTAATTGGTTTAATCGATTCAATTTACTCAGCCATACATTATTGCATGGATAATGTCCATATGCCATACTGTAGTTTGGACTTTGGACCAAGTCCATGTGTGCTGCACGTTGAGCTAGCGCTGTGCATTGCGAGCAAGTCCATGTATGTTGTAAATCGAGCATTGCATAAGCGGTGTAGGTTGAAATAATATTTTTCTTCATCACAATCAATTATAATTTTTTTAATTTATTTTTTTCTAAATAATTATCAGATCGAACGATGAATTTCACCCAATAACTCGCACACTGTAGATTGTAGATTGGACATTGCACAATGATGTTTTCATACAACTGTAGATCAGCCATCATGAAAACAGACCCCACGCATGTTGCAAGACAAGCGTCATGTGCATTGATCGTCGTGCTGTGAAAAGTGGTACTATGTGTATGCACTGTACAACTACATGCTACTAATACCGATGCTACCAATGGACTTTGTCAGCGTTTTCCGAGACGAGGATGCACACTTAATTAAATATTGAATTAATTTTTAATTATGATATATTATATATTAAAATTTTTTAATCAAAATATAATTCTAAAATATTGAGTATGAAGCAGTGTATTTTTTATGCTTTCCAATTTACTTTATTTAAGACGGATCGTCGACTATAATTGATATAATAAATTAATTAATTGATTTCTAGATTTTAATAATCAATTGGTAGTGGTCAAATTGCATAAAAAAAATTATTTTACAAGTGTAAATGGTTAAATTATAACGAAACAATTGATTTGATGAAAATAAATAATTGATTGCTAGTGGAAATAATTGATTTGATGAAAATAAATAATTGATTGTTAGTGGAAATCAACCCGAATGTAATTCTATACAAGAGAATTTTGAAGTCATTTGAAGAAGTTGATTTCTTGAGGATTTGGAAATTAAGTGTTGTTATATTTTTTACCATTAAGAGTTAATTTCAAACAATAAGAAAGCAAAGTAAGATTTTATAAAGTGATTTACGTTCATGTATTTATTTTTGCATTTCATATTTTTGTTGTATTATTATGAAAATTTATTGTTAGAGATTGCTCTGCCTCAAAAAGATTAGACCTTAGAGTAGTCATCTTGGAGAAGCAACAAACCAAGTAAAATCATAGTATTGTGCAAGTGACGTCAATTTTAATTTAAATTTTCTATTACGTATTCAAACTACAACACAAGATCGACATGGAGCAATTTAAACTATTCACCACCCTCCTTAGTTCGCACCAATCCTAACAACAAGAACATCTTAAACATATTCAAAATGATGAAATTCATAATCATTATTGTTAGTGCAATTGACCTCTAGTCAAGGTTAACTAGGTTGATCAAACTCAAGTTGGTTTTGATATTTGATCAATATGTTAGTTCCCACAAGATAAAAAATCTAAGTGGATCATGATTAACCGAACACTTGATGATCAGAAGTCCAATAGGGAGTTAGCAAGTGGGAAGTCCAAGTGGATCACAAGTGATCGAACACTTGGTGGTTGGAAGTCTAACATGGAGTTGGCATAAGAAGAAAGTCCAAGTGGATCACAATGGATGGGACACTTAGCAGTCGAAAGTCTAATAGAGAGTTGGCATGAGACGTGAAGTCTTGGCAAGTCAAAATTGATCCGATGTTAAGCAACGAGGAAGTCCTGGCATGTCAAGGTTTACTGGATATTAGACAACAGAAAAATTTTAGTAGGTCAAGGTTGACTGGATATTAGACAACGAGAAAATCTCAATAGGTTAAGGTTGACTAGATGTTTGGTAAAAGAAATCCTGATAGGTTGAAATCAATTGGATACCGAACAAGACTAGAATTTGATTTTGGTAAGATCAAAATAGGAGTATTAGTTGATTGATAAGGTGATCGATCAACTAATGGACGCAAAAACCTCAAAAAATATGATTGCTACAGTATTGATATAGTAACTATGCTACAATAATCATCAACAATAATTTTCTACAGTGATTATCAATAGTAATTTACTACTGTATCAATCGATTAATGAGTAGAATCAATCAACTGATAATCGAAAATCTCAGCCTTGACCTAAAGTCTTTAAGGGAAGGGTTTCAAGGAGATTTTTACAGTCAACTTTTAAGGGATTAGAGGTGAAGTGCTGTTGTATTTTCTACTATCAATAGATAATATAAAATGACGAATAACAATCCAAAGCAAGGTTCATTTGTAAAGTTGTAACTTTCAATTTTGTTTGTGTATTTATTTTGTATTTTCATTTTTGTGTTGCTTTGTATACAATTGGTATCGTAAGAGGCTTCTTCCCCTCCAAAAAATATTCGAGAAGGAGAAGATTTAGTGATTGTAAATTGTTAAAACTAGATCTTGGATTAATCATCTTAAGAGGTAGATACCAAGATAATTCTAAAATAAAAATGAAGCAATTTCTTTAGCAATATATAAAATTAAAAATTAAAAATTTTTATTAGGTATGATTATTTGGTATGATATATTATTTTCAGTTAATATTGTTAATAAAATTTTACAATATGAAAATATGAACATAGTTATTGCACGAAATCAGTTGAAAGATTTCATTTTTTTAATGATTATAGGAAAATGGTTTTAGATCTACTCTGATTTCTATTTAAACAGATTACCAATGAAATAAATATAGTATTAAAATCTTATAAAAAATATATAATTAGAAGAAGTAAATAATTTGATGACAATAAAACTAATGAAGAGAAAGTTTTACTTGAAGAATTTTTAAAATTACTATTGATTATGTTATTTTTTTTTCATTTCAAAGTAGATTTGAATAGTTTAAGATATATGAAGATAATTATAATTTTTTATATGAGGTAGAAAAGTTAAAATTAATAATAATAATATTTTTTAAAAAATATTTGAATCTTGAAAATATTTTAAAATATAATATGTTATCTGATATGATGATTTAGATATATTTTCAAAATTAAAAATTCTAAAAGAATTAATAAATTTAGAATTAAAAATAATATTTGAAATATTAAACCTTATTTAAAAAATTAAATTATTTTTTAATATATGAATAATTTATAAAATACTATTGACAATATCTGTCAGTATTTAATTTTTTTAATTAGAGTTAATAAAATTTTATTTACGTTCAATAATATATTAAGAAAGATTAAATAATCAAAAAAATTAAATTTTATAATAAAATATATTTTTAAAAATTAAAATTTAATTAAAAAATATTAAAGGTTCAAAAAAAATTCCAAGGACCTCAAAAATAATTAAGACGGCCCAATTTAATATAAAGCTTGCAATATATCTAATCACAAATATATATCCAACCCCTCCAACTCAACACATACAAATTTCATATATATATACTATATATAGTATCTCTATTTTTCTTGTGCATTTGCAACGTATAAAAGAGGTGTCATATACATAGTCAACTTTCTAATTGAAAATTATACTTGACAAAATTATAAGTTTCAAATTAAAAAATAAAATGTATCTTTGCATAGTTTATTATTTCACCTCAAGATGATTTTGAGATTTTCAATTCCAAAATCACAACGCCTTTACTTTATGTAATCTTCATAACTCGAAGGGCATCTCCAATGCAAAATTTTTGAGAGATTTATCAAATCAAAAAGTTAAATGAAAAAATTTTAATCATTGTAGAGATTTTTAGTTTAATATCTATTTTTTTCTTAGAAATTAATCCTGTGGCCGCATGGCCAATAATTAATTAACAATAAAGTTTAAAATTGGTAGGGAGGTTTTTGGATTATGAAAAGAATAGTAAGTTTTTATGCGTGGCATATTAAGCGGGATGCCTAAGGTCGATTCATCTCCACATTACACTTCATTTTTCATCTCTTCTCACATTTTCCTTGCACTTCATCTTCCATCTTCATCTCTCCTCACGTTTTCCTTGCTACTGTGCCGTTTTCTTGAATGGCACCTTTCAGCAAGTTGTTTTTTTATAAGAACAATAGCTTGCTTTGGCATATATAGCTGTGCTATTTAATAGGACAGCGTGGGCAGAGAAACTAGCATGATATAGATAGATTAACTACACCATATCTATCCTTAAATTGCCAGTCCCGTTGTCTGCAGATACCACCTGATCCACATAAGCTTTCTCTCTCAAGCGCATGCAGGTGCATTGCTACCCTAATCAGGAAACACAAAGTAGGTGCTGAGGAGGTTGCCCATTGGAAAGCAGCTCCCAATCTGTGAGGCGTTGAAGTTGAAGCAATCAAAAAATCCATGCAAAAGAAACACACGTTGCACATCGATCCTCTCCAAGATGGAAAAGAGAGGCACAACATGACAGGCCCTCGACTAAAATAACCTCCTTGCTAGATCTGTCTCACTATTCTTAATTCTTCGAAAACTATAGTTTTATGTATATTAAAATGCAAGTTAAAGACCGTCTCATGTGGGCTTGGTTTGATCTGAGGAAGGCTCATCCTGGGATGTTCCTAAGTTATTATAACCACCACCACCCCGGCCATGAAGTTGACTTAATTCTATCGTTTCTCCTGATCCCGTCTGCCTTCCATCCACCGGAACCATGATTCCTGCCTCCTCATCGGGTTTCCCTCCCGCCGCCGCCGTCACCGGCTTCCACAACCTTTACAGAGGCATGGAGGACATCCTCTACTCTCCGCCGTCGGCAGCCGCGAAGGATGGCACGGTCTCGCATGCTCTTCTCTACGGCCTCTCCGTCCTCAAGGACAAGGTGCAACAGTTGGAGTCCTTCGTCGGCGTCTTCCTCTATCCGAACAGGACCACAGACGGGGAGTCGGTGGCGGCCGGCCTGGCCAACACGGTTCAAGAAATCATCTGCGCCGCATACTCTCTCAGTTGCACGATCCAGCAAGCCGCCGCCTCCGCGTCGAGCATCAACGAGGAGCTGCAGACCAACGCGAAGGTCGACGACAAGTCGCGCGCGGTGGATTTCACGTTCCAGGAGAGCGAGTTCGAGTTACTCGCCGCTGCCAGCACAGGGAACGGGAGGAAAGCGAAGAAGCAGGCGCCACGTGAGCATGGCGAGGGCAAGGCCATAGGGAGTAGTGAAGACGTGATCCCGTCGAGTGAGGCCAAGAATAGTAGCGCGTACGAGTGGGAGATCGTCGAGTTGGCGGCGGCCGATCTGTTGGCGAAGTTCACGCACTACTGCCAAGTGTGCGGGAAGGGGTTCCGGCGGGAGGCGAATCTGCGGATGCACATGCGGGCGCACGGGGAGGAGTACAAGTCGGCGGCGGCGCTGGCGAACCCGGCGAAGGGAGGGAGGGATCAGGAGGCGATGAGGAAGTACTCGTGCCCGCAGGCGGGGTGCAGGTGGAACCGCGGGCACGCCAAGTTCCAGCCGCTCAAGTCGGTGGTGTGCGCGAAGAACCACTACCGGCGGAGCCACTGCCCGAAGATGTACGTGTGCAAGCGGTGCAACCAGAAGCAGTTCTCGGTGGTGGCGGACCTACGCACGCACGAGAAGCACTGCGGGGACGCGCGGTGGAGGTGCTCCTGCGGGACGAATTTCTCGAGGAAGGACAAGCTGCAGGGGCATGTGGCCCTCTTCGTAGGCCACTCGCCGGAGGCGAGTTACATGCGCCGGCCACAACTGGATTCAACGCTTGTAAGTTAATCGCATCTTTTGTAAGCTAATTATCAACACGTACACATTAATCTTTGCATGCATAAGCTAAAATGGTGTGTTGAAACAATTAAGGCGACAATAAACTCGATCAACTATCAAGCTTAATTAATTAACCAATGTATTATATCCTGGACGTTCTTTGTGCATGCATGCTTGAACTTGCCCTCAAGATATTTCTGTATGTGTATGTGTGTGTATATAGTCCATCTTGCAGTACTGTTTTTCAGAAATTGATTCTCTCAGTATACATAGATAAATGAAGATTATAACAGGAAAATAATTGAAGTTAAGATTTTTGGATGATTTTAAATAAAGACATGTTGAACATTCATTTGTATTTAGTCATTGAATGAATAAAGATCTTCATAACACTTCCACTCTTTGCCCATCTTCTTTCTGTTATTGGTTGAAGGGACTAGTGGCTTGTAATTCTAACTTCCTACTCTCACCAAAGAAAATTAATGCAATAAAGACTTAAAAGTGTTTGGTCCTCAAGACTTATGGGAGAGGACAAAGGCTATAAAGGACTTAGTGAGACTTTTTAGCCTTACTGACACTTTTTCTCTCATGTGTAGCACTAGTGCGCATTAAAGAGAATGAATAATACATTATTTGTTCGTTCATTTTCAGTGATATTAATAAAATATAAAATTTATGAATTTATTTGATTCTTAACTCTCCAAATTAGGATTAGTACATCCAAGGTTCATGTACAGAAGACGCTTATCCACTAGTGATCTCTTTTTTGAAATTTTTTTGGAGACGGAGAAACTCTTCTTATAGTCTAATAATATAAAGATGAAATACAAATAAGTAAGACTTAAAATAAAGATAATAAACACCCGTGTAGCCGATCTGAAAGTCCTTGAGTGCAGCGCATCCTTTCTGGAGCTTCCCCGGTTGCACGAGTAGAACGTTGTTCGCGTTCAATAGCACTGTAGGATGAAGAGTTTGTAGAATAAGTTGTGTCTTTGATGGTGCACATTGATGACCTTATAAAGACTCTTTCGGGCGCTTGGATCCCTTTTCGAGCACCCCGAACGATCTGATCCGATCCAATTTGGTTCCGTCGATCTTTACCAGGGTCAATTCCATCTGATCCGAACGCTTGGAACATGGACCATCTGAGCACTGGATCAGATCCAGGTGCCTGGATCTGCCCTATTCCAAGCGCCTAGACCTCACTAGGCCGCCTGGACTATTCCGAGCGCCCGAATCTAATAAGGGCGCCCGAAACTAGTCAACTAGGTTTGACTCGAGTTGATTTTAGGTTTTGATTCGACTACTTCTGTTTGCTTATCTTATGCTTCCTTAGTCTTGCTTCCAGCTTCTGGTTCTTACAAGATTAGCATACAAACATGCAAACAACCTAACCTTACTTGTAATCTGTCTGACTTACTAGGCTTATCTAAGTCTTACCATGAGGTCTAACCTACTAGGCTTACCCGTACCTAACTTCTAATTAGAACTAGTTACTTTCATAGGTAGACTTCCCACCTATCAAACATTCGGTCACCTTTGACCTATTTGGACTTTCTTTTGCCGAATCTCCAATTAGGACTAGTCACTCGGTAGACTTATCACTTGCCAAATAGCTGATCACCCTTGACCTGTTTGGACTTTTCGTTGCCTAACTCCCAATTAGGACTTCCTTGCCCAATTTCACTCACCAGGACTTCCTGCCTAGCTTCACTCATCAAGTCTTCCTTTCCCAACCTCTAACCAAGACTTCATTTGCCTAACTTCCAACTAGGACTTCTCCTGTCTAGTCTTCAACTAGGACTTTACCTTATCCAGTTCAATAGACTAGGACTTTCTTGCCCGGTCCAACTGATTAGGGCTTCTCGTTGGTCTTCTGATCAAATTGACCTGATTAGACTTTACTCACATCCAAATATTAGGTTCTATTTGGATCAACCCTTAGTCAAACTGACCAAACCTAGGTATATTGTCAAACATTAAAATCTTAGATGTAGACTAGTGCTCCCTACACCAACAATCTGCCCCTTTTTCATGTTTGATAATTTCTTAAGTTAATTCAGGTAAGGATTTTATGAATCTAGGAGAATTCTAGATTTTTAACTTAATTACCTTTTCTTTCTCCCCCTTTTCATACATCAAAATGAATTGCACCAACAATTAATGTATTTCCTATGGTCACCACTTAGTTTAGACCGTTTTTAAAAGATTATAGTAGATTTCAAAAATAATTTTAAAATAGTATTTCAAAAAGAAGTTTTAAAAAGAGTTTTCAAATAAGTTTTGAAAGGATTTTCAAAATAGTTTTTCAAATAGTTGTTAACCTAATTTTTGAAAGGATTTTCAAAAGAGTTTTGAAAGTATTTTTCAAATATTTTTAAAATAGATGGTTTTGAAAAATTATTTATTACTCTTTTAAATTAGAATCTCACCCTTAATCTGACACATCCTTAGGACTCTTTGTTAACTACTAAGCAACTTCCCTATGTGTCTTAGGGTTTGATCCAAATTAAAAGAATAATTTAAAATAATTTTGAATATGCATTGGAAATAGTTTTCAAATATTAAATATTTATATAAAAATAATTTTTAAAATAGATTGCTCTTTTGATTTGGACATCCTCTTAAATCTGACATTTCCTTAGAACTCTTTGTTACCCATAATGCAAACTTCCTATGTGTCTTAGAGGTTAATCCAAGTCAACAGAACAAGTAACTTATGCTTTTTCAAAAGTTTTTGAAATATGATTTTTAATTTGGATTTTCTTCAATCTGACACAGCTCCTTGTTGATTACAAAGCAATCTCCCTATATATCTTATGGGTTGTTCCAAGTCAAAAGACCAATTTATAAAATATTTTGCAAAACATAAGTTTTTAAAAGATATTTTCAACAAATTCTTTAAGTAAATTTTCAAAGGTCTTTTTAAGATAGGATCTTTCAAGAAGTACCTCCTCCTTAACTAGATACTCCCTTAGGACGTCATTGTTAACCACAAGAAATTTTTGCCTATGTGTCTTAGGGTCTTAGATATAGTGTTGACCTAAAAGTTTTGTGTCTAAGTATTTGATTAAAATTTTTAAATATAATATTTTTAAAAACTATAGTATAATTGCATACAACAAACATGAATTTCAAGTAGTTATCAAATTTTTGAAAGTAGTTTTTAGAAAATAGTTTAATAGTTTTTCTTGAAAATGTTTTCAAAACTTGATAATTTAATTGTCCTTATCATCTCATCCATTCTAAATGCGTCAGTATATGACATACAAGGGTTCCTTATGAGTTGTGAGATGATTTATCAATTTTATCATTATTAATTTAAGTTAAGTTTCAATTTTATCTTTATTAATTTAAGTTAAGTTCTAATGAATATTTGACCTTGTGTTAGATTTAGGTTTAACCATCAGTTAGTTAAGTCCACATTTCAGGTTATGGTGAGGCAGAGCTCTTCTTGGTTATCAGAACAATGACCACTTTTTTAGACAAAACCTTTTTAAGAAATCAATGTCCTTAATTGACTTCTTGAGAAATCCTGGTTTAACTAGTTTAGGATGTAGCGAAGTATCTTCAGTTAATTCTACTTAGCTAAGCAGACTAAGTAAGATACTTCTTACCTCACTTATCCAAGACTAAGCTTCCCTACCGTACTATTTTCTCCCCCAAAACTTCAATGATTAATTTTATTATTTATATTTGAGTATTTAAAATTTAAGTTTAACCTATTAAAATAAATAGATTTGTTTTCTTGAATTTCAAGATTTAATTTAATTTTAAATTTAATTTGATTTTTTGATTATTCATTATTTTATAATTAAAGGGTATACGATTGTAATTAATTTTATTATTTAAATTTTAATTTCTAATATTTAAATTTAACTTAGTATTTTTAAAGTTTAAAAATTATTATAATTTTTTAATTTAATTTTAAATTTTTGGTGATTAGATTATTAATTTTAAAATTTTCTTATTAAGTTTTGAATTTGTCTCATTATTGAAATTATCTTAATTATTTAATTCTCAATTATTAATTAAATTTAAATTATTAGGTTTATCTTAATAATTAAGATTGAATTATTATTAATTTTAGATTAATTAAATTAATTAAGTTTGAATTATTTAATTTTTTATTTTCTTTATTGAATGAGTTAAATAATTAATGTAAAATTTTTATTTATTAAAATTATATCTAGATTAATTTCATTATCAGAATTAATTAAATGATTAATATTGAAATTAGTTAAATTTGAATTAGTTAAATTATTATTTAGATCAAAATTATTAATTAATTTATTCAAGTTAGTTGAATTTTCATTGTTAATAAGATTTAAATTTAAAAATTTTAAATTAGTTAATTTATTTTTATTAATTAAAATTTTATAATTAATTGAATTTGTTAAATTTGTTAATTTTGAATTAGTTAAATTATTTAAATTTATCAAATTAATTGAATTAACATTATCTAAATTATCAAAAGAAAATCTAGCATGCAAAATCCTAACGGTATTTTTGTAAAATAATGGACTTACCGAAATCGCAATGCCTAATTTTGATTTTGTCTCCTTCTTCATCTTCTCCAGGCATCTGGTACTTGAAGCACGTGATGTACTCTTTATATCGCCGGGCTCCTAGTATCGGTAGCTCCTTTGCAGCTGACGGTGCTATTTGAGTCTTATGAGTAGGACATTAGTTTTCTCTCCCTGCACTTAAAATAAATTATATCAAACTTAAAACAAACTTTACAATTATTACTTTTCTCCCCTTCCATCTTTGCCTTCGTGCTCTCGTGATGATTAGTCTAATCAAGAGCAAAACTGCTCTGATACCAATTGTAGGACCGATGTGCGCTAGAGGGCGTGAATAATGCTTATCGTTCATTCATTCGTTCTTACTAACACAGAGAACTTGCAGTGATATTAAATAACAAGACACAAGACCCATAGATTTACTTGGTTCCTAACCATCCAAGGTTAGTATATCCAAGACCTATGTATGGGAGGCGCTTGTCCACTAGTGGTATCTTTTCTGGAACTTATCCGAAATTGGAGAAACTTGTTTTACAGTCCAATAATATAAAGATGAAATACAAACAAATAAGTAAGACTTAAAATAAAGATAACAAACACCTGTGTAGCCGATTTGGAAGTCCTTGAGTGCAGCACACCCTTCCTGGAACTTTTTCGATTGCACGAGTAGGATGTCATTCTCATTCAGCAACACCGTAGGACAAGAGTTTGTAGAATAAGTTGTGTCATTGATGATGCATGTTGATGGCCTTATAAAGACTCTTTTGGGAGTCTAGATATCTTTCCGGGTGCCCCGAACTGATCCGATTCCATCAGTCTTTATCAGGGTTAATTCCACCTGATCCAGGTGCCTAGAATAGATAGGGGCGTCTGGACTGTCTAAGCGCTTGGATTAGATCCAAGTGCCTGAATCTACCCTAGTCCAAGCGCCTAGACTTCACTAGGCCGCCTGGATTGTTCTGGGCACCTGGATCATATTCAGGTGCCTAGATCTGCCCTAGTCCAGGCGCTTAGATCTCACTGGGCTGCCTGGACTATTTCGGGCGCTTGAAATTAGTCAACCAAGTTTGACTTTAGTTGACTTCCAAGTTGGGTTCGATTGCTTCTGCTTGCTTCTCTTATGCTTCCTCAGTCTTGCTTTCAGCTCCTAGTTCTTACAAGATTAGCATGCAAATATGCAAGCAACCTAAGCCTATTTATAGTCTGTGTGACCTACTAGGCTTACCTAAGCCTTACCCTGTAGATCTAATCTACTAAGCTTACTCGTGCTTGATTTTCTAGTTAGGACTAGTTGTTAGTACTCCAGTGGAGTTTTGATATGTAGTCAAATAAGTCTAAAATTAGGTCATGTGGTATTTGACACACGTGTCTAAGTGTACAAGGACTTAGGAGATCACATGTAATATCCAGATGGTGAAGTTTGATAGAAGACGCAAGCAAGCTAGAAGGATGGCACAGGATAGGAGCCGACGGGCTCAATGCATCCGAGGTACGAGGAGCTACATAAGAGTACTCCGACGAAGTGAGAAGGATGCACGGGTCCGAGGGATGAGAGACTGGGAGGAAGACTGCGGAAGATGACCAAGGTAGAACGAAGAACAGAGGAGGAAAATGATCAACACGAAGTTGACCATTCGAGGTCCCGGATCTAATCCGGGTGCCCTAGAGTCCAAGCGCCCGGATATCCAATCTACGTCAGCGCGAGCTATTATCGAAGCAGATGAGGATGGAGTCCACGACAGCAGAGTCCAGGTGCCTAAAGAGGTTTCAAGCGCCTAGATTACGAGGAGTCATCCAGATCCATTAGCGGACCATTGATAGATCAGATTGGGATCGATGAGTCTAGGCGCCCAAAAGGCTTCCAGGCGCCTGGAAGTGCCATGTCAGCACAATGGTCAGATCGAGGTGAAGACTATAAATATAATGAAGCTCGATGTAGAGCATATATACATGAATTATCTATTTCATTCAGTTCGTTTAAAGTCTATGCTCAACTGTTGTATGAGGTTTCTCCACCTCCGGATCAATTCCAATGAGGAAACTTTGATTAGAGCTTACATAGTCTTGGACTAACAACCCGAGGGTTATAACCAAGTAAATTCTATGCCTCATATTTTATTTCATGCTATTTACATTTTAATTAGTATGTCCTTGCTCAAAACATTAGCAAGAGAAAGAGGTTAATTTTACAGGTCGATCTTCACTCCTCCCCTCTACGATCCACGAAAAGCTTATGCTGCACCTTCAATTGGTATCAGAGCATGACTGCTCATAAGGACTAATCGCCAACTAAGCAACTAAATCGGGAGGAATGGTCGGAGCAAACATCTACCCACCAAAGTTTGAGGGTGAATTCACCATTTGGAAGAGAAAAATAAAGGTATTCTTTAAAACAGATTTTGAAACAGAGTCTTTGCTATTCTATACGAGATATGGAGTAGTAAAACCTCGTTTATCTTACTTGAAGATACGGGATTGTCCTACTTATGAGAAGAGGACTGTATCAGATCAGCTGGAGGCTAAATCTGATAAATGTCTATTGGATACCCTAAGGAAACGAGGGGTTATCAATTATATTCTCTCATGGAACAAAAGCATTTGTTTTATGTCATACCATATTTCTGGAAGAGCTTCTCTTGCAGAAAATAGTGGGAGCAGAGTTAGAACTTCATGAAGTTCAAGAGACTCAAATAGACATTAACGAGACATCTAGTCAAGAACCACAACCAATTACTCATAGTGATGAGCCATCGGCTGAACCTTTGGAGACACAGCCTCTTTGTAGATCCAGTAGGACACGTAATATTCCAGAGAAATATGGATTTCTCGTAAGTGAATCAGATGACGTGTTACTCATCAAGGACGAGTAAACTACTTATTATGAAGATGTTCTGAAAAGTTCAGAAAGGGATAAATGGTTAACAACCATGAAGTAGGGAATGGATTTCATTAAAGCCAAGTTTGAAACTTGGTGGAATATCCATTTTGATGAGGCAATCAAAGAGTTTGATTTCTCACAAAAATCTGACGAACCCTTTGTGTATGAAGAGGTTAGTGAGAGTGTGATCGTATTCCTGTAATTATATGTTGATAACATATTAATGAAAGGAAATGATATGCCTGTTCTGCAGTCAGTCAAATTACGGTTAGTCAAAAGTTCTCCATGAAAGACATGAGAGAAGCGACCTAAATATCCGGGATTAAGATCTATAGAGATAGATCGAAGAGGTTGCTTGGTCTTTCGCAGTCTACACATATAGACAAGGTGCTAAAAGTGGTTTAGCATGCTTGAATCCAAGAAAGGTTCACCTTTCGAAGTCTACGTGTCCACGGACAAAAGACGAGAGGATTTACATGAGTAAGATTCCTTATGCTTCGGCAATAGGATCAATCATGTATGCTATGATGTGTACGAGGCCCGACGTATCATGTGCTCTGAGTGTCATGAGCGGATACCGATCAGATCCAGGAATGGATCATTGGGCGGCTGTCAAGATAATTCTTAAAGTACTTGCGAGGAAATAAGGATTTATCTTGGTACATGGAGAAGATGATATGGTTACATGCGGGTATACTGATGCCAGCTACTAGACAGACCAGGATGATTCCGAGTCTCAGTCTGGGTACATATTCATTTTAAATTATGGCGCAATAAGTTGAAAGTGTTTCAAATAAGATAACAATTGCAGCTTGTGAAGCAGCAAACGAAGCGGTTTGGATCAGGAAGTTCATTTCTGAACTTAGAATGGTTCCAACCATTGTTGAAGCATTACTTGCTTACTGCGACAACAATGGAGCAATCGCGCAAGCGATGGAACCTAGGTCTCACCGTCGATCCAAACATGTGCTTTGGCGAAATCAATAGATCAAAAGATCATTAGTAGAAGAGAAATACAATTCGAGAAGAATCCCACCGAAAGGAACCTTGCGGATCCTTTAACCTCTACCTCAAAGTAATTTTGAGGAACAAATAGAGGCGCGTGGTATTGGATACCATAGCGATTGGCCTTAGGCCAAGTGGGAGTCTGTTAGATTTGAGAGGTGTCCTAAGGCAATCGCCTTACGGTTATACTATTTATTGGATAAATAACAATTCACTATTTGAGTGCACATTCCATATGTGTTTGATTGGATCTTAAACTCAAATACTGAATGTCCGCAATACGATTCATAGCATGAGAGAATTTGTGATTGGATCACAACTCGTGAGCATCTCTACATGTGCAATTATGAATGTATTGAAATTATCCCTAGTCGAGGAATTGATGAGCACGGACGTCATCGATTCTGTCGAGACTAGCACGTTTAAACTCCTTGGTTAGCCAAGCAGCTGATCTCACTGCTGGAGACATTGGATGTTGAGAGTTAAACGTGGATGCTGGTTAAAGGTAACCAGTTCATTGGAGTGACCTGCCTTGAGACTTCATATGGTTTTATACATATGTCAATGAAGATCTCAGTGCAGCTTAAGTGCGAGTTTCCTTTGACTTGCGGTATTCAAGTCACCTTGGTCATGGAGGCTTATACTTTGACATCTTAAGCAAGCATCTCCGAGGAGGTGTGGACCCGAGATGATTGGGTATAAGTCAAAGTGCCCGAAGGTGTTTGAATAGCCCACAGAGGATTCACCGCTCCTTGAAAAAGGAGACATATACCCTACGACCGCTTGTCAGGATTGTTACTAAAAGTCTTTGGCCAAAGCATTACATGTCAAGAGTACGGTACTCTTGGACACATGTACAAGTAACTTGAATCCACAGGACAAGAAAGCTAGCTTGGGCTAGGTGTGACGTAGTCAGCCTAGTGGGGACTGACACATAGACCATGTCCTGAACCAAGCGGGTATAAGATGGTGAAAGGAACGAGACACGATTCAGTGTAGCTGCTGAAAGGTTTAGAAGATGTTGTGGAATCAATCGTTGATTTTTTGATCAATTGGGGATCATGATGTACTACTAGGTGTCACTCATGATCGTTCCGTAATTAATGGTTAATTATGGATGACCAACATAACCGGGAACCTATTGGGTCACACACATTACAAGTTCTCCGAAGGACTTAAAACGAGTTTGAAAATTAGATTCTCAGAACGAGAGAAATAAAGTCTGGTTGGACTAGACAAAGGATAATATGATGGAATTCGTCTTACGAAGATGAAATGAACGAAATTGATTTCATTCAAATCAGAGGTCGTTTGGTTAGTGAACCAAATGATTCAGTTTTGAATCAAAAATTGAACCAACTTGGTTTGGTTCATGATGGAAGAGATTTTGGCAAAACAGATGTGATGAGAAGCTTCGTCTTGTGAAGACGAAACGAACAAAACTCAGAGTTCGTTTGGTTAGTCAAATTAGTTTTGAAGATTCGGTTTGGTTAGTTGAACCCGATTTCGGGTTCTTGGCTTTTCGATTTTCTCCACCTGAATGCGCCACACAGTTTCTTCTCCTCCTTCCTCCTTGTGTGAGCGGCGGCCGACTTCAGCCTTCTTCCTCCTCGTGTGAGCGGCAGCCAGCTAGATAGCCTTCTTCCTCCTCGTGAGGATGCCCACCGGCGAAAGAATCGCCTCCCCCCTTGGTTGCGATATGTGGTTTCGCCGGCTGCGTGGATTTCTTCTTCCCAACCATGGTTTCGGTCAGCCTCTCCCGTGGCCGGCTGTGGAGGCTAAAACCTTAGCACGCCACAGCCTCCTTTTCCTTTGAATGTCGCTGGTCTAGCTACTGTTCGTTGGTCTGAACTGTGATTGTGAGAAAGAAGGGAAATCCAACATCTTCTTCATTGACCTACGAGAAAAAGTTCTCTCCGTCTCAGATTGTGTCCTGTTCGCTTTCTTCCCTAACGACAGGAGCTTTTGAACTTATTCTCAGATATTATCATCTATGGTTGTAACTTGTGAAGTTATCTCGGTCCTTTGATATCATCTGAATTCGCTGTCCAGAAGGCCAACGATTTATGAAGTTGTTATGCGAGTAGTCGTTGTCGGAAGCTTACGAAGCTTTCGAAGAATTTTCATCATTATTGGAAAAGGTTTTCGGTTGTTTGTCCTAAATTGGTGGTCAATGGGTGACCACCGAAAACTACACCGAGAATACGATTTTCGATGATAGTTAGAAAGTCCCAGAACAATCGTGACAAACGATGTTGCATGGTTTCTCGAATAAGGTTTCTCTCGATTCAATCGTCATCGTTCATCGGCTAGTACCGGAGACGATGACACGACTCATGGCTTTCGAAGTCATCCGGACGAGAGCTTGGCGTGAATCACCAGTAGAGGCGGGACTTCGACGAGGACCGCTCGATTGATACCAACACTGCTTGACGTTATCATCCGCAAGGTACGCACATAATTATTTAGTTTTTTTTACAAATTTTAATTTTTTGTCATGTCTTGTACCTGTTATTTCCTATCTTTGCATGCGTGTGTTGATAATAATTAGTTGTTAATTATTTGTTTGTTTCCGCTGCGCACATTTGTGAAACGTGTAAATACGCGCATTACACTAGGACGATCCCAACAGTTTAAACATAAATGAGGATAGAGTTGGACATTATTTCTTTAAGATGAATTTGTCCCACCCACAATGCTCACGGAATATGATAATCATCTTCGAAGATACAATGATTTTTATCTTATGATAGCAACACTATAAATTATAAGATCTTTGAACAAAGATGTTTCTAGAACTCTCTAGAATGCAAGTATGGAATGCTTCTACTTGTATTCTAAATTGAATGAATCAATTTGCAAAGAGGGAGACCTATTTATACTATGTGAAGGGTTGGAGGAGCCTCTTGATTCAATTCCAATTTGAATTTGATTCAACGATCCATATCACATCCGATCTGAAGCAACATATTGTTCCTTCACTTGAGTTTATTTGATTCATCAATTTTGATATTAATGACTCAAATCGAGTCTTATATGAAAGAGCATTTTGTCCTTCACCTAGATGCATATGATCCATCCATCTTAATCTAACGAGCCCAATTAAATCATGTCATTGATCCATAATGAGGCCACCTGATTCTCAAATAATGTCATGTCACCCATCCAAACCAAGCCCATCTGACCTTATTTATGCAATAAGAAAGGCTTTTCAAACTCATCGCAACAATACGAAGTGCAAAGTGCACCCTAAAATGCTCAATGTATGTATGTGTGCTTGGTCGGTTCGCACCATCCCGCACAGGATCCAAGCACGGATTGAGTTGAATCAACTAAATCTTAATAACTCAAAATATAATAAGAAAGGTTTAATAATCTTTCCTTTTAGATGTAAGACAATCTTATGTTGGCTTTTATTTGAACTGATTTTAATAATTAATTTCTCATTCATTCAAAATTGATTTTGAAAAATTGAATATTCTCAAATTGTCTACTCAAAATGTAGATTTTAATTTTCTAATCAATTTTTAAATTTATGGGATGAAAACCACTTGAATTATTTTTAAAAATTTAATATCAATTTTCCAACAATCTCATCATCCCAAAGTTGGCTTAGGTCATCCCAAAAATTATGCAGCCATTTGATTTAGTTTGGTAATT
This sequence comes from Curcuma longa, assembly GCF_044706935.1. Lineage (NCBI taxonomy): Eukaryota > Viridiplantae > Streptophyta > Magnoliopsida > Zingiberales > Zingiberaceae > Curcuma > Curcuma longa. Next base: position 13,117,875 of record NC_133868.1, read on the forward strand.
TGAAAACACCTAAGCATTTAATCATCTTATTTTGGTTTAATACAAATTGAAGAAACTTATAAAGGTTTTAAAGGAATGAAACTATCTAATAGTCTCCTACCATGTGCATTGTTTTCATTACAACTCATCTCATAATTGGAAGAATAATTGTTTTTCTAAAATTTAATTATAAATTAAAAAATACGAGCAATAGACCTAGGGGTGTAATTGAGCCAGACTGCTTGCGAACTATTCGGATCTTGATTTGAAAAAAGTTAGTTTGAATTCGTTCGATTTAGTAACTGTCGAGCTCGAGCTTGATTTCGAGCTCAAAAATATTATCAAGCCAAATTTGAACCTAACAGTATTTAGTTCGTGAGCTCGCGAATGTGTTCGTTAAGAGGCTCATGAATGTGTTCCTTAAGAGGCTCACAAACGTATTCGTTAAGAGGTTTTTATGTGTTTAATATTTATTTATATATTTAAAAAAATAATATTTACTCTTAGTTTTAGATTAATTTAAAAAATTATTAATTATTAACTTTAAATTATTCTATTTTTATTTATTAGTGATTTTTTTAATTGCATATCTTATTTTTAAAAACTTAATTGATTCTTTTTTTTTTGCATTGATCTCTCAAAAATATATGCCCTCATAGTTGTCTATGATCTCATACCTTTTTATTCTCTTATTGGTGTTTTTGCATCTTCTTTCTCCCTCATTTGGTGATTTCATGCTCATGCTCTTCTCCTCTCTCATCGATGATACTCTCAAAGAACTAGGCATGTCAAAAATGAACTCGATCAAAGTTGATATGAAAAATATTGAGTTAGAGTTGAGGGTTTTAAAGTTCAGGTCAAATCAAGTCAGATCCAAGATTTGATTTGAATTTTTTTAAATTAGATTTGAGTTGACCTGAATTAAGGGGTGGAGCTTGAAACTTGAGATATTTTGTGACACTTGAAGACTTTTTTTATTTTATATTAACATCATAAATTTTTATCATGTAATATTTATTTTGTGAAAGATTTAAATTTTCTAAATAATTATATTTTTTTCATGGAGTAATTAATAGTTTAGATAATAAAACTCCTAAATTTAAATATTTAAATTCATAAAATATAATTATCACATTTAGACGAGGTTTGTTATTATGTGTTAAAATTAAAATATTATTATTATGTGTTTTAGATTTTTATTTAATTATTTTATTAAAGAATAGGAGAATAATATCGCATAGTAAAAAATCAAATCCGGTTGGTCGGATTATTTGGTTGGTCCGAGTTCAAGTTCTAATTTATAGTGTTTAGGTTGGTTCAGGTCCAAGTCAGGTTTGGATTGAGATTTTTTTTATAATACCCTTGTTTCAATCCAATCCGAATTCACCCGACCCACCTAATTATTGACACCCCTACAAAGGACCTTCTTTTCCTCCCTCATTGATGATCTCCCTTACTCATACTTTCTTCCTCTTTCAAATAAGAATAGAAAGTGAGAGTTTTTCATTAATTCAAGGCAAAGTAGTGTGAAAGTTGTTTTAAATATCAAATTGATTTTGGATATTTAGCATTGAGTTGATCCGCCTCATCAAATAATTTAAGTGGATTGAGTTTTTTATCAACCCATTTAAAGGTGGATCAGGGCAGGCCAACTCGAGAGGGTTGTGGGTCAGACGGAACGACCCATGACTGGTTCGAATTGGCCCACGGATTTATAAAAAAAATCACCACGAAAAATTCAAAACAAATTACCCATCCAATAGTTAAAATAAAAGAAATCAACTTTTTTCTCTCTCTTAGGTAAAAATAACTAAAGAAAAAACAAAGAAAGCCCTTTGTTCTCTTTGTCTTAGGTAAAATTGTAAAAGTAAACCCCTACACGGACTACCATCCACCTCGTTGCCTGAACGCCTTCATGAATCACCGACTCCCATCTGCCTTGCTACCTTAGCACCTTCGTGAATCTCCTACAGAGAATGCCTCTCCATGAATCACACTGATAATGGTAGTCTGACAAATGATCATCCCTGTCTTTGATCTTCATCCTTGCAGTCTCTAATCTCCAAGCTCGAACCCACCAGTCCTGACAGTCCTTCGACCTTGATCTCCATTCTCCAAGATCTTGTTTGAGGTGAGGTTTAGTCCCGACAGTCCTTCGACCTTGATCTCCATTCTCCAAGCTCTTGTTTGAGGTGAGGTTTTTTGCTTCCTTTCCTAGTTTCATTTTATTTCGTTTGTGGTTTTCATGACCTTTTGCTCCTTGTCCTTGCTTGTGTTATGCATAATCTGTGCATGTGCGCAGCTATCAAGCATGGCAAAGACAACGTGCTTGTTGTTTCTTTCTCTGACCATGCATACTGCACACACAAATGCCATTTAGGATGAGACTTCTGTTTGCTTGATTATCAAGCTTGGAACCTCTACAATTAAATTAACACCAAGCTTTTCTCTAGTGGCAAGTAAAACTTGTTTGCTTGTAGATCGATTAATTGATTTGATGCTTAAAACTTGTTTGTTTGTTTTCTTGTAGACTTTTTTTATGCAACTTTTATGTAAGACTTTTGTATTCAATGTCAACTCCGCACTTATCAATTGAAGATTCTGCCATAAGTCCTATTTTGGGAAAACTTTAACCTTTAACAAATAATAACAGTGAAGCAACTCAAACCAATAATGTGCAACAACCCGAGACCACTAAAGAAGAGGATGAAAGTCCATATGCTCCAAAGAAAAGAAAATGGACATCAAAAGCATGGGATGACTTTAAAGAGGTTACTCTTCCAAATGGGACAATAAAGGTTGAATGTATTCATTGTAAACATCAGCTCACAATAAACAAGACTGGTGTTACATCCTATTTTTTTGAGGCACCTCAAGGTTTATATGAGGAAGCAGATTAGTGAGAAAGGTTAAAATAATTTTACCATCTCTATAACTATTGTTAAATTAGAAACTGTTAATGCTGTCTAGAATTTCAAATATGATTATGGGAAGATAAGAGTGTTGGATCTCTTGAACACGGCTAGAGAGGGGGGGTGTGAATAGCCGTCCACTCTTTTCGCTTTTCTTGCTTAATCTTCGGTTATGCAGCGGAAATAATGACTTGATCACAGGCGGATGAAGATCAGCAAGCTAAGACAAGGATTTACGAGGTTCGGAGATAACTTGCTCCTACTCCTCGGCGTGTCCGTAAGGTGGACGACTCCTTGATCTTTCGGCAGATCGAACCCCGGTAGCACCGGCTATAAACTTTCTCCTTCTCGGTGGAGGAACCTCTCCACAGTATGTCTCAACAGATATGAATAAAGCACAAGACAAAGGAGAACTAAAGAATGCGTCAAAGACTAAGAATGAGAAGAACAACAAAGACCGCTTACAGCTCAAGCCTGTCTCTCCAAAACCAGGACGTTGCTCTTCTTCTTTCTCTGGCTTCGACTAGCAGATTGATCTCAAGATTTCAGCACTTCAAAGAATGAACGTTCAAAAAGAATGATCGATTCTCTCCTTAGCGACTCTTCAGCTTCTTTTATAGACCTGCATCTTCGATTACTGTGCCCAACGGATCTCTGACAAAAGCTGTAGTCTCCCTTCCCTGCCAACTGCAGGTACTGCTACCTGCTTTCGTGCGCCGTTTGCTCGTAATCCTTTTTGCAGAAAAGACAGCTCGAAGATCGCCTTGGAACTTCCACTGTTAGTTTGAAATCTCCCTCCCAAATATGTCCTGTACACCTGCACACTCAAAAGTAGCATTAGAACATTCAACATTAGGACAGTATGAAGAGAAGCAATATAATAGTCATGTCCGAGCTTTAGCTACCAAAGCATTCTCGGACTTATCAGGTTCTGAGTCTCAAAGACTCCCTGATGATCGAGCTACCAAAGCTCACGGTCTCGAGCCGAGCTACCAAAGCTCTCTAAGACCAAACAGGAGATCGGGCCACCAAGGCCCTCCTCCTAGAATCAAGAGACCGAGTCACCAAGACTCTCCTCTTGAGATCGAGCTACCAAAGCTCACAGTCCTGAGCCGAGCTACCAAAGCTCTCCCGGACCATCCCGGCCATTCGCATCAAGCTCCCGGCCTAATCAGGTTCTGAGCCACCTAGGCTCCCTGAGATCGAGCTACCAAAGCTCACGGTCCTGAGCCGAGCTACCAAAGCTCTCTCGGACCATCCCGGCCATTCGCACCAAGCTCCCGGCCAATTCGGTCCTGAGCCACCAAGGCTCCTCCTGGACCATCTCGGAGACGAGCTACAAAAGCTCTCTCCATTCTCCCACGAGCACCAAGCTCCCCGGTCCTGAGTCACCTAGACTCCTTCTGGACCACTTCGAAGACGAGCTACCAAAGCTCTCTCCATTTGCCCACGAGCATCAAGCTCTCGGCTACTTCGGTCCTAAGCCACAAAGGTTCCTTCTGGACCAATCTGGAGATGAGCTACCAAAGCTTTCTCCATTCGCCCATGAGCACCAAGCTTCCTTGTCTCTTCTCCAAGGGTAACACTTTCTCGGCTTTACATCTCCCGATCAGATGATCACCTTCTCGGACAGAATCTTACATCTCCCGGGTAAGATCTCATTTCTCCGATCAAGACTGTCTTCCAGACAGAAGTCTTGCTATCCAAATATTTTTCCGGATAAACTTTTCTCGACTTTAATTCTCCCGGCCAAACATCTCCTTTCTACCGGTCAAACGTTTCTTGACAATGTTAATCTCCTTGCCGGGCAAAAACTTATTTCTTCCGTGCAAAAACTTATTTCTCCGGGCAAAATGGACTTTGATATCATTAAAACAGAGTTTGAATGATCGACCAGCTGGTCGATCATAAGGCTGATCGACCAGCTGGTCGATCAGCTTTAGCTGATCGACCAGGGGTCGATCAGAGATCATGGTCCTCTCTCGGCTTTTATCTCCCTCTCTCGGCCTCTTCATTTCGAACTAACTTATTTCACGGGCAACCTCGTTCTATTCCTGGGTAACTTCAATCTA
>NC_133868.1:13122937-13146788 GCF_044706935.1 Curcuma longa
TTCTTAAATCATAATTAGTTTCTATGAGGGATAGTTAGCGGTTATTCATTGTTGGAGAGAGGTCCGTAAAAAAGATATCCTGTGATAGGGGATAGGATTTTAGTAGCATTCCAGGGCGCCTGAGTGACACAGGAAAGCCTTGAACCGGGCTATCTAGAATCACCTTGATCTAACAATGATGACGTAAGAACACCAATGATTTATTCCGAGGATACCTGACGAGGTCTAATTGGATATATTGATTAGCGTTTCTACAATTGTACAATTATTGAGGAAAGGTAGAGGATCCAGAGTCAATCAATCAATACTCTGAGGAGTCCGAAGTCCTAGGATCGCTTCACATCCATTGTCACAGTCGTTTCCTTTCTCCGAATTTAGGATTAAGTACTCTAGAGTGCTCCCTTCTCCCCCACAACAACTCATGCTCATTTTCTCTCCCACCTTTTTGTGCTAAATCTAGTAATTAATTTCACGGTCCCTAGGATGATATCTTTTTATTACTTGACGACACCCATATACTTGCGGGGGCCTATCAGGGGATGAAACTGTTGGAGAGGAAAGTGGCAACAACTACAGTTGGTAGTAGAGTGGGCAAAGCAGGCAACACTGTACAAAGAATGTTGAAGCCAACATGAGGCACACTTGCAACAATTATAAAGACGTGGACAAAGTAAGTAACAATGTACAAAGCACACCAAAGTCAACATGAAGCAAACTAGCAGTAGTTGTAGTGGCATGGACGATCAATCTCAACTCCACCATTAATAAAGCTCACTCCCAATTAAATCACCATTAAGGAAGCATGCTCAAGTCACATCTACCATTAATAGAGTGACCAAATCTCTGAAAAGAGTTCGCCAACATCAAGATGTTTCTTCCATATACCATTAGAGACAAGCTGGAATAAAATAAAAAGTCAAGAAGTTTAACATACCTAGGGGAACCTACTAAGGTTAGTCATCTCGTTCAGGTCATTCATCCGAGTATTGCTTGGACGAATTCTCTCTCAGCCTCCCGATCAGAATTGAGTTATCTTACTTAGTAATGTCGAGACCTTGTATCATTCGGACACTTGGTCATTCTCTTTCAGCTTCCTGATTGGGTTGAGTTATCTCTCTTTGTTACCCAACCAGGATCGAGTTATCTTATTTGATGGTGTCGGGGGCACTTTGCCATTCAACCATGCGACCACTCGATCATTCTCTCTCGACGACTAGGATTGTGCCATCTCATGATTGCTTGACAAGATTGAGTTATTTTACTTGATGGTGTCGGGGGCACTTTATCATTCGACCATGGGGTCATTTAGCCATTCTCCTGACTTCTCTATTAGAATCAAGTCATTTTTTTGGTCGTCCGACCAGAATCGAGTTATCTTATATGATGGTGTCAAAAGCACTTTATCATTTGGCCATGCAACCACTTTGCCATTCTCTCATGACTTCCCGACTAGGATCGAGTCATCTCTCTTGGTCACATGACTAGGAACAAGTTATCTTACTTGGTGGTGTCGTGGCCACATTACCATTCTACCATTCGGCCACTCGGCCATTATCTTGGCTTCCTAGCTGGGAGTGAGTCATCCCTCTTGGTCACCCAACTATGATTGACATTCAAGTGTATCCTCACGACCATGAGATCAAGTTTCTCTCCCCTAGTCAATGCGGGGATTGGCGTTCGAGTGTATCCTCACAATCGGAGGATCAAGTTTCTCTCCTCGATCACAGTGGAATTGGTGTTTAAGTATTCTTATCCTCCTCTGACCTCGTGGGATCAAGCTCCACTCCCCAAGTGGGTCTGAATCAACGTTCGATACTTTGGTATTCTTATTATCTCTCAACCTCAAGGGATCGAGCTCCTCTCCTGGGAGGGTCTGGATCGATGTTCTGACACTTTAGTATTTTTATCATCCCCTAACTTTGCGGGATCGAGATCTTCTTCTCGGGTGAGTCTAGATCAGTGTTCTAACACTTTGATATTCTTATCATCCCCAATCTCGTGAGATCGAGCTCCTCTCCTCGAATGGGTCTGGATCTATGTTCTGACACTTTGATATTCTTATTGTTGGAATCGGCTCGGTACGCTGTACATGTTTGCACGTATAATAATCATGCGCAACAGAAATAAAATAAATAATTACAACTAATTATTACACACTCATAATACATGCATGCAAATACAACAGGTGCAAGACATGATTGAAATTTAAAATTTTTAGAATAATAAATATTATACATGTACCTGGCATATGACGCTCAACAGGAATGACATTGGCTTCAATCGAGTGACTCTGTTAAAGCTCCGTCTTTATTGGTGATCCATGTCAAGCTCTCGTCTAGATGGCTTTCAAAGTCACGAGTCATGTAACCATCTTCGGTACTAGTCAATGATCAACAATAATCGATCTGAGAGGAAATCCTAATTTCAGAAAATACGCAACAACGTTTATCGTGATCATTTTTCAGGACTTTCTAACTATCACCAATAATCATATTTCCGATGTAGTTTTTAGTAGTCAACCTTTGACCGCAGATTTAGGACAAATGGTCGAAACCTTTTCGATGTTGATGGAATAATCTCCAAAAGATTTACAAGCTTTTGGCAGCAAACCCGATTGCAACCCAGAAGCGACTCCAGCATCGGCACCGACAGCGACTCTGACGTTCCTAGCGACTTCACAATGTCGCCGACCATGGATGGGAGAGGCAGCGTCGGGCAGATGCTTTTCTTCACCAAGAAGAAGAAGAGGTGGCTTTCTTCATCGAAAGAATCCCTAAGGAGGCGGCGCATAATCGGAGACGGCGCAAGTCGCGATTGGGACAGCACTCTCATAGGCAAACACGATTTCTGTGGTTAGCGACAAGCTCTTCCTCTTGCGGTTGGCCACGAGCAGGCTGATCAGAATTGGGAGAGGAAGAAAATCGAGTGGCGCATAGGGGATAAATGTGATTCACCTTAGATTAGGGCGGCGCGGCTTAGGGTTTCAGCTTCTTCTTCTTCTCTCCCACGCGGTCAAGCAAAGGCGATGCTTGGGTTTGGCTTTTTCTCATGGACGAAGAAGAATAGGGCAGCGCCGTAATCAGGGAGGAAAAATCATCACTCAGGTAGGGTTTCTGCCTTGGCTTCTTCCCTCTCCCACGTGGTCGACGCAAGCCCTAATACGATGGCCGGCAAGCCCTAATCTAGCGGCCGATCAAAAAAGAGATCTGATGGAATAGAGGGAAGCAGCGACACAGAGGGTAGCGGCGGTAGCCTACTCCAATGGTCGTCCGCGGCGGTAGCCTTCTCCAGTGGTCGGCCGCGGGCGGAAGGAGATCGATGGGCTTCGACGACGGCGAACAGAGAGGAGAAGGAAGAAAGGATCGTGACTAGGGTTAGCTTCTTCCTCAGCTTGATCTCGCTCCCTCAATGCTCGGCCTTCTTTTATAGCCCCGGCCACTGTGATTTTCTCACTGCCAGACACAGGATCGCGAGGGAATCACAACAGCATCCATCGATTCTAGCGGAATCGGACCGCCACGAGAAATCGTGAGGGAGGGAAGTGGGCGCGCGTGCGGTGCACCTGGCAGTCGATGAGCGCGAGCCTGAATCAGAAGAAAAGAAAAGGGGCTGAACCCGATCGGGTTCAACCTCAAGTCATTGTAGCGAACCGGATCGAACCAGTATTGTAGCAAACTAGGTTTATTTTAGTTCAAAACTAAATTATTTGGTTTAATAATCAAACAATCTCCGATTTAATCCAAACTAATTTTGTTCATTTTACCAAAATATTTTTCATCGTGAACCAAACTAAGTTAGTTTATTTTAGTTCAAAATTGAATCGTTTGGTTTAACAATCAAACCACCTCCGATTTGAATCAAACTAATTTTGTTTATTTTGTCTTCATAAGACAAAGTCCATTATTTTACCTTTGTCTGGTTCAACCAGATTTTATTTCTCTCAATCTGAAAATTTAATTTTTAAACTTATTTTAAGTTCTTCGGAGAACTTGTAGTGTGTGTGATCCAATAGGTTTTTGATTATGTTGGTCGTCTGTAATTAATCATTAATTATAAAATGATCATGAGTAACACCTAGTAGTATATCATGATCCCCAATTGATTAAAAAATCAACGATTGATTGCAGAACAATTTTTAAACTCTTCAGCAGCTATACTAAAATGTGTCTCGTTCCTTTTACCGTCTTATACCCGCTTAGTTCAGAATATGGTCTATATGTGTCAGCCCCCACTAGGTTGACTACATCACACCTAGTCTAAGTTTGCTTTCTTGTCCTGTGAATTCAAGTTACTTGTACATGTGTCCAAGAGTGTTATACTCTTGATATGTAATGCTTTGGCCAAAGACTTTCAGTAACAATCCTAACAAATGGTCGTAGGGTATACGTCTCATTTTATAAAGAGCAGTGAATCCTCTATGGGCTATTCAAACACCTTCAAACACTTCAACTTCTATCTAATCATCTTGGGTCTATATCTCTTCAGAGATGTTTGCTTAAGATGTCAAAGTATAAGCCTCTATGACCAAGGTGACTTGAATACCACAAGTCAAAGGAAACTCACACTTAAGCTACACTAAGATTTTTATTAACATATGTATAAAACCATATGAAGTCTCATGGCAGGTCACTCCAATGAACTAATTACCTTTAACTAGCATCCACGTTTAACTCTCAACATCAATGTCTCCGGCTTGTGAGATCGACTACTTAGTAAATCAAGGAGTTTAAAATGTGCTAGTCTCAACAGAATCGATGACGCTCGTGCTCATCAATTTCTTGATAAGGGATAATTTAATATATTCATAATTACACATGTAGAAATGTTCACTAGTTATGATCCAATTACAAATTCTCTCATGCTATGAATCGTATTGCGGACATTCAGTAAATGAGTTTAAGATCCAATCAAATATATAGAAAATGTACACTCAAATAGTAAATTTTTATTTATCCAAAAATAGTATAATCATAAGATGATTGTCTTAGGACACCTCTCAAATATAACACTTATCATCCCCTGACCTCATGAGATCAAGCTTCTCTCCTCGGGCGGGTATAGATCATCGTTCTGACACTTTGGTATTCTTATCATCCTCGCCTCGTAGGATCAAGCTTTTCTGAGGCGAGTTTAGATCGATGTTCTGACACTTTGGTATTCTTATCATCTCCGACCTCGTGGGATCGAGCTCCTGTCCCTTGGCGGTTTTGGATCGATATTATGACACTCTGTTTCTTTACTATAGGAACATCCCTACCTGTCGATGGGAATCTTGAATGACGCCAAAAATGTAGGAAAGTTGGTCAGTCATCATGATTACATTCTCAACACATATTTATGGTAGGTCACATCTGTAGTCAAATCTCATCAATCATTTTTTAGTCTAACTAAATGGAGGGATGCATGCTATGTGCTTCGTAATCTTGCGCTGGGGACATATACCTCGGTGGGTTCATGTGTGTCGGCCAAAGACGTGACCAAACACAGTTATGCTCGCATAATATTTTGCTTCTCAACCAAAGTTAGTATATGCCTAGATGTTAATAAAGTATGGAGTATGCATGACTTATATGAGGGTAAGTAAGCAAGGAGATGGTATAGAAGACGAAAAGATATTGCGACTTGGGAACATCCCTACTCGAAAACATCTCAAAAAAATATTATATCTCAGGAACATCCTCGAAAAGACCTTTCAAACATGTTGCCTTGCACCCTGGCTACCAATTAACATACAGGAGCATCTCAGATCGAGAACATCCTCTAAATGTCGGCCCAGGTCACAGGAACCTCCCCGCTTGGGAATATCCCTCCTAGGTCAAATCCCTCCTAGGTCAAATCCCTCTGACTCCTAAATCTAATCATCCTTGATAATGATGTCTTCGATATGAGTTTAGTAGAAACTACCAAGGAGAAAGTCAACATTAGTGTACTTGATGCTTGATGACTCTTGTGCAGTGGCAAACATGTGAAGTCTACTCTGTTGGCAAAGTTATCCATATCAACACATGCCTTTGACAAGTCACAGGCTTGTGTGGGAGCCTACGTGGACAATATGTTGCACTTCTAATTCTAATTATCTCTGACAGGTAACAAGTAGATGTGTCGACCCATATCATTTATGCCTAGCCACATTCGTAGTCATGCCTTGTTAGGTTAAATGGGGGAGGCATGTGATGTGTCTCACAATCCCTCACCCTAGGCATATATACTCGGACGGGTCTACGTGTACCGACTAGGGACATAGCCAAGCAAGTAGGAGGATAAATTAGAGGACAACTCCCAGGAAAGTCATTGTAGCTCAGAAACATTCCTGCTCGAGAACATCTCCTGAAAGTCATGGCAACTCGGGAACATCCCAGCTAACTCGCTATCATATAGCACATGCACTGGAGGATCCCCAGGTCATGAAAACATCCCTATTGCTAACTCTCCATGTTGGCTAGGGTCATGAGAACATCATCGCTCGGGAATATTCCTTCTTATGTCATACCCCTCTGATCCTTAACTCTATTTATCCCTGATCATGATGTTTTAAATATGTGTGCAGCATAAGTTGCCAGGTAGATGGCTGACGTCCATAGACCTAGCGCATGGTGACACTTACATAGTAGCAAATAGACAAAGTTGATGTTCGAGTATGTTGTCCATGCAAAACCATGTGGTGGTTGGGGGGGGGGGGGGGGGGACTAGTGATGCTGTCAGGTTCTGCTCTCCTTCTAGCTCAGCAAACCCAAGGATCTGAGATTCAATAACCCATTATAAATTGAAAGCTCGCCTCCATAAATATGATAATAAGGGGGAGAAAAAGGATAACTGGTAACAATCTTTTACTGTGCATCTTCTTTAATCTTCAATCCCTTCTCCCTTGAAGAAGACATATTACACTTTCTTTCTATTTTTCTCTCCCCACAAGAGCACTTTATTTCTTTTATTTTTAGCTCTGTGTTGACTTGACTGTCAGAGGGGTCACATCGACCTCCGCTGATTGGTGTTGACATGCAAGTGAAGGACTTGTTCAAGTGAGAGACCCGTCTAGGTGAATGACACATTTGAGTGCAAGAGCACAAGAGTTGTTGGCGTGCAGATTTCAGAGCAGTTCGCTAGAGTGGGCGCGAAGACTCTACCAAACTTGGACCGGTGTACGAAGGTGTGATCGTGTAGGAAGGAAGGATAGTGATGACCCACATTAGAAATATTTCTCTATAATTTTTCATTATACATAAATTTAATCTAAATGATCCTAGATCGATGCGCATCAGTGTTGTGATTACACACTCACCTATAAAACTAGTGATATATTCCACCACAAATACATACAGTGGTGGAGCAATTGTGCTTCAGGTAGTTGACTCTATCAAGATGTTTTAATAGTTGACAAATCGTTTTAGGTTTTAGATCGTTTGAAGGAAATTTTTTTAGGTCATATATTTTTTATGTTTGCAAAGTTAAACTACAATCCATATACAAATTTATTATTATTATTTTACTCTTATTTTATTTTATAAATAATTACTAAATAGTGTATAATCATTAGTTTTCATATATTATATATAAGTTAATTAATCATCCAATTAATTTTAAAATTAAAATTGATTTATTTTTTCCGTTAGCTATATTAATTTTTTCCATTAGTACATTTGATTGTAAATTTGTAAATCTGTTCTCAAAGTACATAACAATGACGGTGCATATTAGAAATGACTCAAACTAGACCTCACTATTTGAAACTACAACAGTTTAAAAATGTCGATTTTATGTTTAAAAAAAACAAGAACTCTTTCCATTTTTACTATTTTTATATTTTAATATTTAAAAAATAATTAAAACTTATAATTTTTAATAAATATTTTCTTCTCTTTTTCCTTTAGCTATCAAATCAAAGGTTTGATTTTTCGGTTGAATCGTGGGTTCAGGTTTGACTCAAACTGTAATTACCAATTTTTTTTTCTGAATTAAATTAAAAATTTATTCCTCCGCCTTGGAACCTCGGGCAGTGTGTGTCATGCGTGAACATGGGACGCGTAAACGTAGTAGATCGACAGGCGCACGTGACTTCCTGTAGAGTTCCCCTTGTGAGACAGGCACATGAGCACGTGACCATGAGTGGCGTTTGGTATACAAATCGAAGCGGCGTAAACTGTAGCCGTGGAAGATGGGACAGGACACGTACATGTCCTCTACCTTTGCTGGCGTTGCCTATGAATCGATCACTCTTACAAAGCTCACTAAGAAATAAAAAAAATTACCCAGGAATCCGATTCAAATGAAACATATTTATGAATTAATTGGGTCCAGTTTGGTGCCACATTATTGGAAGCTCCACATGGCTCTCCCAGTCTCATCCAGTGTAAGTGTGTAACGAATTTCAATAAGTTGACTCTTAAGTGAAGAGACCCAATGAGAGCCCTATGATACTGCCAGTCAGTCAGTCATCATCCCTCCAATAATGCTTCAGTGAAATGATCACATCGATCAATGAATTTTATATACTGCAAATTTCAAAGTCCATCTACGATCGATCATTCATACCTTGATTTTGTTGTCCAGATCTATCGAGCTGATCACGTCACACATCGATCTCTTCCATCGGATTCACCGACCTCCTAGAGCTCCGACCGAACGAGAAGAGCGACCGCCGGACCCTCCCACTCCCGCCACCGTCCCCACTACCGACGGCGCTACTGCTGGCTTCACCAGTGCCACTTGCCTGATCGGAGTCACGCCGGCTCTGCCTCAAGATCTCTTGGATGGAAAGGTACAGCTGCCTGTCGTTGCACGAGTCCATGGAGAATGACCTCCGCATCGGCTGCTCGCACCGGCACCGGTCGCTGACGACGAACTCGTCCCCCATGCTCCCCACCTTCTGCCCCTTCCTCCATTTCCTTCTCGGGGAAGGATTCGTCGACGAAGTTTCCCCTGTTACTTCGCTGCTCGGTTCGACTGGGAGATTATTAGAGCTTCCGCCTTGCTGCTCCCGGCGGGGTTCGAGGACAACAATGTGCTCCGTCGGCGAGCCGGCGATGGAACTCACCACGTCGGACCTGCAAAGTGGGCAGTTGGCGTTGAACTGGAGCCAGGTGTCTATGCAGTCGATGTGGAAGGGGTGGCCGCAGCCGGGGAGCAGCTTGAGCCTCTCCTCGTCGAGGAATTCGCTCAGACAGATGGCGCACTCGCGGAAAGACGCCTTTTTTCCCCCGGCGGCGGAGAAGGTGACGACGGGGATGGAGCGGATGGCGGATGTGTCGAGGCCGCGGAACTCGGTGGAGAGGGCGTTGATGACGGGGGGAATGTGCAGGAGGTTGCGATGGCGATGGCGGCGGTAGGCGAAGAGGCTGGAGTGGCGGCGCCAGCTGAGGCGGCACCTGACGACGAATAGGTAGTAGCTGACGAGGATGACGGAGGTGGTGAGCATGCCGAGAACGGTGATGACGAGTATGGGGAAGCTGGCGAAGGAGGTCGACGGGGATTGCGGTGGCCGCGGCGGCGGCGGGGATTGGATTGAACCGGGAAGCAAAGGAGGTGCAACCATTGGAGAAGCATGGAGGGTTGGAGGAGTTTAGGAGAGAGAGAGATTGATGGATTCCTTCATGGCAATGGAGAGGAGAGGAAGTGGATCGGAGGATGAATGAGGAAGGCGACCAGCTCAGAAAGAAAGAGAGAGAGAAGTGACGAGACGTGGGTGACTACTGATTTGGCTGCGAAGATCTTGAAGCCATGTGAGAGTTTAAAGTGGAGAATAGTGTGAATGACTTTGTGGGAAATCTATCTATTTTGCCACGATGTTCTTTTGCCCCACAATTCCGCGTTAGAACTTTCAAACCCTACTCTACAAAAGCACTTCAGTTTGCCTCTGACTTTGTTTGGTGAACAATTTTGTCAACAGGTGAGTGGTTGAACAAGAAAGAAACATAATAATGGGAGATGAGAAGATATTATGAATGATAAATAACAACAAAACAAAAAAGGACATGGGGAGGAGAACAAATTAATTATACATCATCAAAATTCACCAATCCAATATGAGGAATGCAATCATTTAACTTCTCTTCTATTCTACAAAAGATAGAATCTATCACCTTAGGAGGTCTCGACACGCAATTCGATCCCACGACCATCTGTGAAGAGGTAAATCGAAAAACTGTAGTTGATTACAACGCAGGAGGGTAGTCATTTAACTTCTCTAAGATTACTAATAGAGCTGTAAATAAATTAAATATTTATGAGTAAATTTAATATTTAATTTGATAAAAAAATTATTTATGTTAGTTTAATACACACAATATACTATAAAAAATATTATTATTTTGAGATGAATTTTATAAAAAAATTCATCGCAAAATTTTTTATGATGAATTTACAATAAAAATATTTTCATCACAAATATATCATCATAAAAATTTACGATAAAAAAATAAAATTTCATAGTAAAATGTGTAACAAATAAAAATTTATTATAAAATTCATTGCAAATCTACGATGAAAATAATTTTCGCCCTAATTTGCAACAAAATACGTTTATTATAAATTTACGATGAAAATGATCTTTGTTGCAAATTCGTGATAATTTTGCAACAAAAAAATTTATTATAAAATTCATCACAAACCTATTTTGCAACAAAAAAAATTGTTGCAAAATTCGTCACAGACTTACATTTTTCTAACACAACAAATTTTTAAATTTGATACTTCAAACCTGTAAATCTGATATATCATATACATTCATACACAACAAAAATTCATACCCAAATAAAAAATCCCATAACAAAATGACAAATCAAAGATCTCATATACATCATATACATGGCAAACTAACGATCCCATACAAGATCTGATACATCATACACAGACAAATTTTAAAACATGTTCAAGTCAAACAAACAATTTCATAACTAGACAATCCCATAACATTGTTAAAGTCAAACTAGAAAATGTAACAAACGGCCAATCATATACTTCCTCTTCTTTTTCTTGATTTTCTTCCTCTTCTTTTCCTGCATCAGAAAACAAACAATCCAAAAATAAAATAGTTAAGATGAAAATACTGAGAGTAATAAACTAACACAAAACTAATGTAAACGCTCTTCTTTTCCGACATGGATTTTTATTTTTTACCACCTTCCTTGGCAACTCTGTTTGAAACAACTTAACACCAATAAAAAAAATAAATTTGAAGTAAAAAAATACAAACTTAATAAATAACAAATGTTCAAAAACTCTAACATGTCAAATAACATTCATACACCACTCATCATCATCATCATTATCACCATCATCATCATTGGGAGGAATGTGACTTGGAGTTGAGGCTAACTAAAGATGTTGCATGATGAAGTTTTGTTGTTGGCGCAAATCACTAATTTTCTTATCCCTTTACATCATTTCTTGATCCCTTTGCCTCTATACCGAACAGACCTCTTCAAGTATCATTATCCCTTTACACTAGTAACTCCTTCAAATTACAAAATTTTTCATTCAATGAATTTATTTTTGCCCTTACTACTAGTAGTGGGAAGATGTACCAACAGCTCTACAATTTCTACCCAAAGAAATCAGTTCAAATAATTTTTCCCTTTCAATCTATCACTCATCTCGAGCCATAAACTCATATTATTACCAACAGATGACTCATATCTGTCATTATCATCACTAGTATCTAAATTTCTCTGTGCTAGCTCATCATATCTATCCTGTATTTTTATCAAAAAAATTAAAATAAATTTACATTAACAAATATATATATATATATATATATATATATATATATATATATATATATATATATATATATATAATCTTGATTAGATATATAAGATCATGAAACTATTGTTATAACTAATTATGAACATTCATATTAACATTGATAGTATCCATTAAATAATTAAAAGTTTTGAAATTTCAAATTTTAATTACTCTAGCTCTCTCTCTGCTCCACGTTTTTTTTTGAAATGTGTGCATGAAAGTATCTATGAATAATGGCTCAGTCTTCATCTCCTTGGCCTAAAAAAATACTGTTCAAAATAATTAAATAGTCTAAATTAGATTTTAAAAAATTAGTGTTTGAAAAAAAATTACCAATCTTTGTCTATGTTCACCGATATTGATCGAGCCTCCCACATATGTAAGAGACGATTCTCTAGAATTATAAGTTTGATTTATTTTATTTTGTTGACTCCTTCCTCTACTCTCCTTAGATTTTCAAAAATTTTGAATCTTGTCCCAATTCTCTTCAGTGATACAGTTTATTTTTTTTCTTGATCTTCGCATGATTTAGTACGCGTCGAATGTGAACAACACATTTTTTTCTTAAAACCCCTCCTTATTTCTAACTCTTTAATATTGTCCCAAGTGAATATCTATTATAATGGAAAAACAATTGATTATATTCACTTTAATTTCATATATAAATTGAATTGGATAGCTTACCTTAACTTGTTCCATCATAGCTCTTTTGTTTAATCTAGAGTATTTGTATAAGTTATCGAATTCCCTTGCCAATGATTATTCACTATTCTATTAGGCTCATGAATACATGTACGGAATTTGTAAATCTATCATAAAGTTACTAACAAACATGTTAAATAAATAAGAGTTGAAAAAAAATAAAAACATGGGTAATAAATAAAACAATACATGTAAAATTTTAATGTTTAGTATTTACAAATCTCCACAAGAGGCTATCAACTCTCGACTATCTTCCCTCATAACAGCTAGGTGTCACATTGGTCTTGTAACTGAAAGGGGGGGGGGGGGGGGGGGGGGAAGGTACATTGCCAGCAAGGGAATAAGATTGTGAAGGTACTGAATTAGACTATGTTGGTGATCTTCCATCAGTATTTCTTCCATGGCTGCTACGTTGAAATTAACTATCAACCATAATTGTTAGGATAAAGTAAATACAAATTGCATGTGCATCGGATGCATAATGAAGAACATGAAAAAACTTACTTTATTTAAATGTGTGAAGCAAGACACCAATATGTCACTTGTAATCTCTAATGACCTATAGAAAAAAAGACAGTGTATTAATAGATAAAATATATAAATTTAAGAATGAGACAACAAACAGACAACTAATTGAATTACGAGATTTGTAAATTTATAAAATAAAACTAAATTTACTCACATAAGAAAAACATTAACATAAACGAAGAAAAAATATCATATTTTTGTTATATTAAGATAACAAAACTAACTTGCATCAAAAACCAAAGTCATTATTGTCATCATCATCATCATTATTATCATCATCAGTCTCAAAATTAGATTCCTCATCGTCATCCTTATGAATTTCACTTACATCCATGTCTATCACTAAATCGTTAGGATCTCATAACATTGGCATATTATATTCCTCAGTCTGAAATGTTCATAACCTCCTCTTGTTGATATGCTATGTCTTCCCAACGTTCCATAATTATTTTTCCATGCTTTCATTTTACAAACAACCCACCAATCAATTTTGTCACTTTTGAAACTAGGATATATAAAGCGTAAAATACTTGAATCGCTTGTTATGCTAACACAAATGGTTCATATTTCTTACACAATTCTTATGATTTATTTCAATCAAATTAAACTGTGGATACACCTTCATCCCTCTGACAGGGTTAAACTAGCAACACATAAATGAAACAACTTATAATTTTGGTCTATGGTACTCTACTTCTATAATTTTATTTAACAAACTATAAAAATCATTTCTTGCACCTCCATCATTAGATGATTGAACACAAACCCCACTATTCATTATAGTTTTTCCCATTCCATATTTTTGAATATAAAAATTATATTTGTTTATGAAATATGATGACCAAGCTTGTACCATTGATTTTGGATCCCATGACAGATGGATTTATAATTCTTGCTCAACATAAGCTTGATTATCTTGAACCCAAAGTCAAATAAAAAAATATGTTTAAAAGTCAAGATATGTGTAAAAATAATTTATAGGCTACTTATATATATTTTAAATTGTGGTGCAAATTCTTCATGCAAAAACGATCAAACTCATGTGTCGAAAGTTCAAAATATAAGTTTTGGAAAATCCTACCATAAAAAATAAATTATCACACAAACAAATTGTGATATAAGGAATACATAAATAATAAATTTATAATTACTCAAAATATGACGTTACTTCTGGGCAGTTCAGTAAAATATATGTATGGATTGCCCGTCATTCTTGACAGTTAAATATCTACGCATATATGATCCACTTGGTCGACCAAGTTAGTTAAAAATTAAGAACGACTTTAAATTGTGATCAACAGGATCGTCGTCATTTCTTCATGCTCTTTGCCTTTTGTACTAAACATGAGGCTCAAAATAATATGATGTAAAAGTTGTTACTTCCTTAACAATATATGCATTAACAATAGAATCTTTAACATGTGCATTATTTTTTTACTTTTTTCTTCAAATGATATAGGAATATAATTGTAATAAAATAAAATATATTAGAAAATAGTATATATTCAAATTAGTCATTCTATTTGCACTGATAACGAAGTATAGAAGATGAAAATTTTATCTTTCAAATAGATACATCCATCGAAATTGGATAGTACCTTCAACTTTAACCTCATATGACAAGTGAATCAAAAAATATTCTATGAAATCAAAAAATAATGATGTAAATATCCTTTTTGAATTATACAAAATGATTGGAATGTCTTTCTAACATCTCCATGTGTGAATGTCTTAACACCGTCGAGCAAATATAATGAAAGAAAATACTTAACTCTGTAATGACACCCTTTATAAAATTTGATAAGAGTTCCTTAAAAGCAATAGGAATTAGTCTTTCCATGAATATATGACAATCATGACTTTTCAAACCAATTAATTTATATTCTTTCATATCAATACATCTCCCAAGATGAGACATAACCATCAAGTAATCTCAATGTTTTCAATCATTCACAAACAAATCCGTCTCTAATCCTTATTCAATGTATAAACTGTCTTTAACTTCGATCTCCTATTACTTTCATCAACATAAAGAGTGGACCGTTTACAAAGGAGTTGCATATCTTTTCTTACATTCAGATTGTCTTTTATTTTTTTCAATGATATATATAACTGTATTTATCAGATTATAAAAAATATTTTTCTCAATATACATTATCTCTAGATTATGATGAATCAAATGTCTTTTCTAATATGGTAAATGTCAAAATATACTGTGTTTGATCCATTTATGCGTACTTCCATATTCATATATTGTACTATGTGACTCTTCGATTACAGATAGAAAGCTAAACACTTTATGCCAAATTTATTCACCTGTTAATCTTAATGACGGAGGTATTTTTTTTAATTCTATTCTTAGTGAAGTCTTTTTTTATTCCTTCTGAATTTATAATTTGGTGGTAAAAATTATATATAATAATTAAAATTGTTGGGATCCCAATGCATTGTACATGTTTACACGTTTTACAAATGTTACTGTTGTTCGCCCTTTACTTAGTCCTGATCAATGGGTAGGTTTGATTGAGTTTTGATCAGTGTATGTTATTGAATTCCGGTCCACGTAATAAGTATATTCTCAGAATGGTATAAATCCCACTTGACCTGCCCCATCCAACCCAAAATTTAGGTTTCTCAAGTCTCCACACAAATTAATTATGAAGTCTCTTAAAACTAAGCTTCAATTGGCGACCACTATCCAGAATTCGATAACAAATTAAGCAACCTCATCAGAAATATTCCGAAGAGTTACATCCTCAATTAGAAACACCATTGTCATAACACAACATGTTCTTTAGGTTGGGCAGTGTTGATTATGTCTTGTACTTGCCTCTTGCATGAACATATTTCATTGATTTTCTGGCCGTTTGATTCTTATTTGGCAGTTTGAACATATTTGCAGACTGCAAAGGTAAACTTCAATAGTATATGTTTAAGGCCTGAAGGATTTCGGGACATACTGTTGGACAAGGTATATATCTCTGATGATTTATTCTTCCGAAGAAAAATATCTATCTACAGCCACAGGCGTCGCGGCAACGTTTCCACAGGTCGTCATCATCATTATTATTAATTATTATTATTATTATTATTATTATTATTATTATTATTATTACTACAATATTACATCACTGGGTCATCTCGCCTCATCCCTATAACTATGGCCGCCGTTTCCCTCATCTCCCACCGCTTCTCCTCCTTGCTCCGTTCTTCCTGGAGATCGCCCACCGCTCCCAAATCCTTCTCTCTCCCGATTCAGGTCTACTTCGCTAACCCTTTTGGTAAATTTTAGCCGATTTCGTCGTCTGATGCGTTTTGTTTACTGTGTCGACAGCGATTTGATCGATTCCGCCCATTTTGTTCATCATCGATGGCCGCGTCCTCGTCCGATCCCAAGGAATCCCCCTCCAACAACCCCGGCCTCCACACGGAGCTCGACGACGCCACCAAGGGATACTTCTTGCAGCAGACTGTAAGTTCGTCGCCCACCTCATCCTTCTGCTTAGTTTCCACTCGTCTAACTCAGGATATTCAGTCGATTTTTTTGCCCAATCATTTTTAAGTTCCTCTTTATGCATGCGTGAAAACTTGCGATTTTGATCGCAGATGTTCAGAATTAAAGATCCCAAAGTTAGTCTTGACTTCTACTCTCGCGTGTTGGGAATGTCGTAAGTTCGCACTAATTTCCAAAATTTTAGCTTATTTTGCTGATCTCGTATACACTATTTTTTAGTCTGTAGTCACCTCTGTTTATTTAGATTAAGCTGTGCGCTTGATCTTAATAGAGAATTGTTGACATTATAGACTGAATCATCATCCTACATGCATAACCAAGGATTGAAGTGCTGAGCCGTGCGGATCAGCACTAGCAGAATTTACCATTCGGCCTGTGGATAGACACAAGTGATGATACTGCCACGATTAGACTGCACTGGAGTCGAGTGGTTGTGGTTGTGTGCTGCGGAAATAGAGAGACAAGAGGAAGAGAGATACTAGGAGAGAGATGAGCTACTAGAGGAGAGGGGAGAAGAGGATGTGGGTTTGGTGGTGGCGAGCTACAGTTAGCGACAGGGTAGCCTGAGAAAGGAGGAGGGGGAGGAATTGGGATAGAGAGACATGGAAATTAATTTAATTCCTAACCTCCTATAAATTCCACTAACCCAATTAAATAAGATTTAACTGGTTTTGTGCTAAATTGATCAAAAAAAGTCCAAATATAGTCTACTTTTAACTCACTTGGATCTAATCATCGTATCTACTTAATGGTTTCCACCCAATGATAAACTGATTTTCACTCGGCACCCAAAACCCAAAAAATTAAGTAGGATAATGTAACTTTTTGTATTCTAACTCCTGTGGCATTGGGGGAGAGACCTAATGAGATCATGTGAGCAAGAGATGAAAAACTAGGGGCTGACAAGATAGTGTCAGACTTCTCCTTTGCATCTTCTCTTGGTTTTGATTTGGGCATTGGGGAGCTGCTAAGGTTTGACACAACATTTTGACTAAGTAAAAATTTATTTAATTTAAGTTGAGAAAATAATTCATTATTTTTTTCTTTCACTATTTTAAATTTATTTTGTTGGAATATCAAAAGATATATAATAATTGCAATAGGTGTGCACTGACTAGATCACATTAAAGATTTATTTACGAAAAAATTCTATATTAAATTATAGATGGAAATCATTTGAATGATACAATTTACAGGAGTCTAAAGATAAAAAACTTAGTTGTAAACATTTTTAACTTTATGAACTGAGACATTTATAATCACAAGAATAGATATGCATTTGGCAATCTAATTAATTATCAAGTAACCAATTACAATCAAGTAGTTAATTAAAAACTATAACTTGTACTAAAAATTAATCATCATGTTATCATTAATAATTCATTTAAAAGTATCAAAAGCATACCAATATGAAACCTTGTGCATAATTCCTGCATGGCTACAAAATTGTAAATAAAAAGCTACAAGAATTGTCTTTCTAATGGCTAAATTAACATTAGCATATTTCCTTTTCGACAATAATAGCATGGTTCTTTGGGATAATTGGTATACATGACTGGCCAACCTATTACTAGGTAATGGAGTGTATATTAAATTCATGCCCCCAAACAATTGATGTTATGCAACTTAGATCAATTTCATTTTTTGCCCACATGTATCATCAAGAATAAAATAAGAAATATTAGGAATTTTGTAAGATTGTAGATAGAGTTGTTTTGGAAGAACCAAGATGAGGTTGTGTACATTGCCTTCTTTAATATGGGTATTTGTAGTACAACATCCGTGTCTACTTATGACATCCCATCTTAGTCTCACATTGGAAATGAGCAACTACTTGGCTTCACAATTCAAATTTAAGGCTAGTTAAGTCTTCAATCATCATTGACATTGGCCTAGGAATTTTGAATTTGTGTCTACATTTCGATTTGGTGATCTCTAATCATAAGGCCAGGTTTCGGTCTCTAATACGATGCAAAGTTTGATTAGCTTGCGCTTAATTCAGAAGCTTAGGTTAGTAGGAAGGGGGAAATGATGCTTTTACATGCTTAGAAAGTTATAATTAATGATTATCAAGTCAAGGTTGTGCTTGTATTAAAATTGACCTTGGGCTTCTTAAGCCAATCCATTCTTTGTTGCTTTCGACTGTGAACTTATCTTGGCAATGAGTTGGTGTAAAAGTCTTGACAGATATGATGAGCCTTCGGTTGAGGGCTTTGACACCCTAATTTAGTATCTCATTTGAAATGGAAGACTATTGAAAACAGCAGTATTAGTAGAGAGAAACATCATGTCTCCTTCATAAAATTTTTAAACGTTCTATTCTGTTATTGTAATTGATCGTCCTTGCCCCATTTATTACATCCACTCTTACTTTCCTTGACCATTTTGATATCTAATCAGCTTGCTGAAGAGGTTGGATTTTCCAGATATGAAGTTCAGCTTGTACTTCCTTGGTTATGAGGTAGAGTATTTTGCTTGTAGTTTTGGAAACACACACATGTTTCTTCCATCACTGCAACAGTAGTATATGCTCATCCTCATTGCACAGAATACTGCATCAGCACCATCTGATCCAACTGAAAGAACCGTGTGGACTTTTGGTCAGAAAGCTACACTTGAGCTTACACAGTAAGAAAATACCTTTCAATAGTTCTTTGCAATGATTATACCTTACAACTATGGTTTGATTTGCACACTCTTAATACCTTCCAATAGTTATCTGCTATGATTGTACCTTAGAACTATGGTTTGACTTGCATACTCTTTATTGCACGCTTATTATGTTTCTAAGTTTTCCTTGTTCACCACCAATAGCAACTGGGGAACAGAAAGTGATCCGGAATTTAAAGGCTACCATAATGGAAATTCAGAACCCCGTGGCTTTGGTGCGTACTATTGTTGTTTGATCAAGGTTTTGTAAATGATATATGCCTTTGGCTGTCTGCAATATTACAATGCAAGATGAATACGCTTCTCATTTGCAGACCACAAATATGTCTACAACATATGCTTGATCTGTTTAACTTAAATGTTTGCTCAAAACTTGCAGGCCATATTGGAATCACTGTTGATGACACATACAAAGCATGCGAGCGATTTGAACTTCTAGGGGTAGAGTTTGTGAAGAGACCTGATGATGGTAAGTTGGAAACTCAATTTTCACATAAAAATTATAGTTTGATAATAGTTTTATTTGTTTGTGCATATTTATATTGTTTATGCATGAACTTCTTGTGCTTTTCTGCCCTCCGAGTGCAGGAAAAATGAAAGGCATTGCCTTCATTAAAGATCCTGATGGCTACTGGATTGAAATTTTTGACTTGAAAACTATAGGGGGTGTGGCTTCTGCTGCCTCTTAATAAAGAACTTATCAATGTGAGGATGTTCCAGGCTTCCAGCTGCCATGTGTCTAGTGAATCAGCAGTTATTCATAGTGTTCGCGTGAAACTTTTTTGTTGGAGTCTTCATTTGCTGAGTCGACTGTCTGTGTTTCTATCCACCAAACCGATCAAACTTAACTAGTCAACTTAGTGTTCTCTCCCACAGTTTGCTAGCTGATCAATTTTTTTAGAGCAAAATAAGAGTATGTGATACTGGAATTCACTTTCCATTTCTGTGAAAATGCTTGTTTGGAGTAGCAAACTGTTGAATCTGAATTGCACTTTCTACAAAATTCAGAATTTGTAAATCCTTTCCATTGTTCAGAATTTATTATCAGTTTGCAAAATGCCTCCGGATCTCAAAACCTGTAAAATTACTCTAGACCTTTATTTGTCGAAAAAGTAATGTGGTTATGTAGATATATTTATCATGTCATTATTCCATTGGATGGATTAGACAATGCTAATGATGGGAGGATGAAATAGAATGTTTAGATAAATCAAACTATCTGATTGCATGATGATCACCAACATTGCATTAGATGCATTAAATATCAAACTCTAGTTACAAATTCTATTTTTTAACAAATGCTTCACTAATTCATTTTTAGATAACATAGCAAGAGTCTGCATTAGCCATCAGTTATGTCAAATCTATGTTTCTTCCTTTATCACGAAGCACTAAATAAAAACATTAGTGTAACTACATGGTTGATTGAGCAAAAATCAAAATTAGAACTTTAATAATCATTTTCCACAAAAGGATGTTCTTCAAATTATAAAGGTATTTTAATATATTTTTATTTTGAAAATATTATTATTTTAATTCTATTGTAATAACAACACTACAATATAGAATAAAATTATTTTAATTTATTCAAAATTATTATATATGAATCGTTATTATATCAAAAGAAAATAACACTATTATATATATATATATATATATATATATATATATATATATATATATATATATATAGGAATTTGATATCCTGCGCAACCGCCCGATGCGCGATCGTGCGCGCACCGATCGCAGCCGTCCATTTCTCGCGATTGCACAGTGTTTCTCCTCGGACGTTTGTCGCTTTCCGGCGTCCGTTCATCGCCGTCTGACCACCGATTCCCGCCGGACCGGACCCATTGGAACCGCAACTCACCGGCAGTCCGGCGGGTGCCGGAGTCCGGCCCTGATTCGGCCGGAATCCGGCCTAATTCCGGCCGAAATCGGCCAACAGACAATGTTGGCCGATTTCGGCCGGAATTCGGCCGGATTCCGGCCGAATCGGGGCCGGACTCCGGCCGCGGTCGACGCGCCCGGCGCCGGCGCGTCGACCGCGGCCGGAGTCCGGCCCCGATTCGGTCGGAATCCGACCGGATTCCGGTGAAATCGGCCACCAGCGCGTCTGCTGTGTTTCGGCCGGAATTCCGGCCGGATTCCAGCCCAATCCGGCCGGAATCCGGTGCCGATGTGTGCGCCGTCGAGTTGCGCTTCCAACGAGCCCGGGATGGTGGCCGGCGGTGACCGGACGGCGAAGAACGGCGGCGATGAACGTCAAGAGGTCGGGCGGTCGCGTATGGGTGTCGGGTTTTTTCGTCGCGCGGGATATCAGAACTCTATATATATATATATATATATATATATATATATATATATATAGGTTTGATATTCCGCACGACTCATCCCTACGCGATCCGTGCGCTACCGCCAACCCCCGCCCACTTCCGCCGTCGTCGCGCCGCCGTCCGATCACCGCCGGCCACCGGACCCGGACCGTTGGATGCGCAACTCGCCGGCGCACATTCCGGCATCGGATTCCGGCCGGATTACGGTCGGAATCCGACCGAAATCCGGCCGGAAACAAGACAGTGCCCAACGTCCACTGTCGGCCGGAAATCAGTCGGATTCCGGCCGAATCGCGGCCGGAATCGGCCAACAGTAGCTGTTGGTCGATTCCGGCCGAAATTCGATCGGATTCCGGCCGAATTCGGCCGGAATCCGGCCACCAGTCCGGCGCCGGTGAGTTGCGCATCCATCGCCGCCGGTCCGGTGGCCGGCGGTGGCCGGACGGGGGAGCGGCAGCGGCGAGAACGCCGACGACGCAGAGAAGCTACAGTGATTTTTTTAATAAACGGCCTGGATTTTCCGCGATGAACGGCCGGGATCGCGTGCGCACGGGTCGCGTTTTTTCGTTCGCGCAGGATATCAAACTCATGTATATATATATATATATATAGACCCCCTGCTCGCCCGTCGCTCCTCTCGTTTCTTCACCCCCTTTGCCTATTTTTAGATTTTGACAGGGCAGTTTGCAGGCACCGCCGCATTCATGAGGAAAGGGGATCGGAAGAGGAAGAGAAGAAGGTGGAATGGTGGAGGAGTTGGTGGAGGAGTTTCCTGATGCCACAGCGAGGTCACCGCAGCAGCGATCGCGGCAGGACCAACGAGGATGAGCCATCGCGCGTACCGGGTGGAGAGCACAACGCGGCTCGTGTAATGGAGGATCGATTCCCTTTCCACTTTCTTCTATCGCAGGTCCGACCTCTTCAAGCTCGGCCTCTGGAACTGGTTTCAAAATCTCTCTTTTATTCTCATCTCTCTAGCTAGTATCGAAATCCCCAATTAACCTATGTGCTCTCAATTGAAATCGATCTATGATTCAATTTGCTAGAAGTTTTTTTTTCATTATTTGATATCAAAGTTCAAATTTGTTAATGCAGGATATTAAAATTTTCTTCTATGATAAAAAGTGTATGTAGTTGAGGAGCAATTAGGACTAGAGCCTACATAAACAAAACGAGAACATATGTTAAGATTGTATTGTGAATTTCAAATCGACATTTTGTAGAACACTTCACCTCCAATAGGGCATTCCACCATTCAAATATTTATTTCTCAAGAAAATCCACTTTAAGTTAACCCTTTTTTATTAGGAATTTACTGAACTCATATTTGATTATTGCTGTTTTTTCAAATGACAAATTTATAAGATCGTTGTCATCAAATAACTTTATAAGATGGATGACATCAAATAACTATGGATAAAGTGTGATGAAGGAAAGATAGTATTTATGGTTTGATCATTCTTTTTTGGTCAATGATTAGATAAAGATTCATAAGAAGCCAAGGTAAAGATCTTAACGACTTCTGCAAGTATTTGAAATTCTTCCAAGGTGAAGAAACTGAATGGTCAACGCAGTGTTGTATTTCTGAAATAAAAAGATGGTCTTTATGTTGCATGTTTCATTTATTTGCTTTCGCTTGTCAATTTCCATAGCTCTTGGCACTGTTGTCCACCATAACCTATGGCTCTTGATCTTGTTTACATCCATCTTCACGAATGTTAACTGTTGTGGTTATCTAAGACACTCATCTACATTGAAGATTGCAGGAAAGATGATCCTGAACTCAGCTAAGAGATAGAGAAACAGTTTGTGGATCTCCTCATAGAGGAAGTGAAGCTACAAGAGGCTGTTGCTGAGGAACACGCTAACACATGAATGCAACCCTTCTCGACGCCAATAAATCAGCTTCTCAATACCAAAAAGAGGCCGAGAAGTGCGTCGATGCAATTGAGATATGTGAGGAGGCTAGAGAACGAGCTGAAGCTTCCCTAAGAAAGGAGAAGAAGATAACAATACTTTGGGAGCGACGAGCACGCCAATTAGGCTGGCAAGACGCATGATCCAAATTTGTGTATTTGCTCCAAAACCATGCTTCTTGCTAGCATTCTCAGGGTTAACAGTAAAAGTTAACTGCATAAAGGGAACATTAGTATTGAAATATCCACTTTTGTAACTTGTAGAATTCAATTATTATATCGACATTTTGAACTGAATCAATTAATTAATATTGGAGAACTTTGAAATTTGAATATCAATAGTTAGATTTCTTGATGCAACTCTAACTGCTTAGGTGGGTTTGATCACTTCATTGGATTTGGATCTGCGTTATACTTGAGGTATTCTCAGGTTTGATGATATCTGT
>NC_133868.1:13146888-13161178 GCF_044706935.1 Curcuma longa
TGTATATGAGCTTTAACACCCCCCTTCAAACTCAAGGTGGAAGTAGAGGTTCTGAAACATTGAGTTTGAGTAAATGAAGTCGATGTTGCTCTCGAGTTTGT
The DNA here is from genome assembly GCF_044706935.1 of Curcuma longa. Taxonomy (NCBI): domain Eukaryota; kingdom Viridiplantae; phylum Streptophyta; class Magnoliopsida; order Zingiberales; family Zingiberaceae; genus Curcuma; species Curcuma longa. The sequence continues at coordinate 13,146,990 of NC_133868.1, forward strand.
GCTTTAGTGAAAAAATCTGCCACTTGTAGTTCTGAGGGCACATACTGAAGAGCAATTATTTTCTGATGACAATGGGACCGAGTAAAGAAAGCATCAACACCAATATGCTTTGTAAGTTCATGCTTCACAGGATCATTGGCAATCTGTATGGCTCCAGTATTGTCACACAGAAGAGGTGTAGGAGCATCACAAGAAATACCAAAATCTGCTAATAACCATCGAAGCCATACTATCTCTGAAGTGGTAGTGGCAAGTGCTCGAAGTTCTGCTTCTGTACTAGAACGAGATACAGCCACCTGCTTTTTAGACTTCCATGCAAGAGGAGAAGAACCAAGAATGCAATAACCTGTGACAGAACGACGATCTGTTGATCCTGTGCCCAGGTGGAGTCTGAGTAAGCATAAAGCTGAAGTGGACTATCACCGGCCTTGAACAAACCTGAGAAGATATTGCTAAGTACGTGGTCCCGAAGCAAATGTCCAAAATGAATGGAAGTAGGAGCACTCACAAACTGATTCAGAATATGAACTGCATGGAGATAGACAAGGCTGCCTACAATACGCCGATATCGAGATGGATCCTCAAGAGGTGTACCATCAGTAGAACGAAGTTGTAAATGAAGATCCATAGGTGTCGCAGCTGTTCGACTGTCTGTAATGCCAGAACTATAAATAAGGTCTTGGATGTATTTGGACTGAGAAAGGTAGTAGCCATCTGCCGAATGTAATACCTCAATCCCTAAGAAATAACTGAGTGAACCCAAATCAGACATTTGAAATTGCTCACTAAGTTGCTTCTTCACACAAGAAATGTGTTCCACATCGTCTCCCGTAATCAACATATCATCAACATATAGAAGAAGCAAAGTGCGTCCACGTGGAGAGAGATGAATAAATAGAGCAGGGTCATGATCACTAGGTAAAAACCCAGCAGCTTGTATCACAGATACAAAGCGCTCAAACCAAGCACGAGGAGCCTGTTTAAGACCATATAGAGCACGACGAAGGCGACAAACATGACCAGGAGGAGCATCAACACCTGGGGGTGGTTGCATATAAACTTCTTCATGCAGATCACCATGAAGAAAAGCATTCTTAACATCCATTTGAGAGATGGTCCAAGAAGAAGTAGCAGCCACGGCAATAAGAGTACGAACGGTAGTCATATGAGCAACTGGTGCAAATGTCTCATCATAATCTCGACCTTGAGTTTGCTGAAAACCTCTAGCAACAAGACGAGCTTTGTATCTCTCGATAGAACCATCAGACTTGGTCTTAATTTTGAATACCCATTTAGATGTAATTGGCACTGCATGTGATGGTAGTGGAACAATATCCCAAGTGCCTGTACGATCAAGAGCAGCAAGCTCCTCAGACATAGCAAGTTGCCATTCCGGAATATTAGAAGCTTCTTGGTAAGTGGATGGCTCGACACTCACACATGTAAAACCATACTTGGCAGCGGGACCAATAGTAGCACGATCTCTTAAATTATATCTTGGACCAACCTGTAACTCATCAGGAACAGTATGAGACTCATCAATATCATTAGAAACATCAACAGCAGGTACATCAGGACTGGCCGTGGTGGTAGAACCAGATGGAGACACTGTGAGATTTGTGGGACGACGATGGAATACACGTGTGATAGGTGGTTTAGGATGAAATGGAGGTGGTACAGGAGGAGATGTAGTCCCCTGTGAAGGTGGAGAGATGGAAATAGAAGGAGCAGGAATAGGGGTAATATGATGAGAAGGTGTAGTGACATCATCAGAGGATGAGATAGGAGGTAGACACAGGAACGATGTGGATTCTGTGGGAGAATATGAGGGCCGAGTAGAGGGGTTATAAAAGAAAGGACGATCCTCAACAAAGGTCACATCGCGAGAGATACGTATGCGACGAGAAAAAGGATCATAACACCGATAACCTTTATGTTCAGGACTATATCCTAGAAAAACACATTCAACAGATTGTGCAGTCAACTTAGTTCGCTCACGAGGTGCAAGCAAAACATAACAAGTAGATCCAAAAACTCGGAGATGATCATAACTGGGAGAAGTACCAAAAAGAACTTCACCAGGACATTTTCCAGACAGTTTGGATGAGGGTTGTCTATTTATGAGATAGACAGCAGTAGAAACAGCTTCACCCCAAAAATGAGAAGGCACAAAAGATGAAATCAAAAGTGTGCGGGCAGTCTCTATAATATGACGATGTTTGCGTTCAGCAACACCATTCTGAGCATGAGCGCCAGGACAAGAGAGCTGAGCAAGAGTGCCCTCAGATGACAAAAATTGACGAAAAACATCAGACAAATACTCTCCCCCAGAGTCAGAGCGAAAAACTCTAATAGGAGTAGAAAATTGTGTGTGAACCATGCGGACAAAAGACTGATAAATAGAACACAACTGAGAGCGATGTTTCATAAAATAAACCCATGTATATCGAGAATGATCATCAATAAAAATGACATAATATTTGTGACCACCCTTTGTAGGAAAAGGTGCAGGACCCCATACATCAGAATGAATAAGATCAAAATGTCTAGCAGAATGAGAAATACTAGATGAATATGGTAGTTGTATTTGTTTTCCAAGTTTGCAACCCTTACAATGAAAATCAGACTCAATAGTTGTATGACCTAAACAACCTTTATTTATTAATGTGGACAGTCGAGACCCACAAAGATGACCAAGACGATGATGCCACTGGGCGAAGGAAGAACAAACAGAACCCGATGTAGCGGATGACACACGAGCAGAAGTTTCAATGGAAGAAGGAAGACGCAAAGTATCCAGGATGTAAAGGCTAGGAACACCTTTACGGCGATGGCCAGTCCCAATCACTTTCCCGCTTCGACGGTCCTGAATAAAACAAGATGAGTCATCAAATCCAACAAAACAATTTTGGTCGGTAACTTGACCAACCGAAAGAAGATTCATGGATAACTGAGGTACTAAAGAAACATTTGGTACAGAAAAATAAGGATTGCAAAGTGAACCCTGGTGAGTGATATGACAAGATGTACCATCAGCTGTCCGAATAGAAGCTCCATCAGTGACCGGCTTGCAAGCGACCAACTGGGACTGATCAGATGTCACATGAAAAGAAGCCCCTGAATCAAGTACCCAAGACGACGAAGGAGCAGTAACAGGTGAAGCAGCAGCAATAGACACTGAACCTCCAGGAGTGGAACCAGTACCACGACCACGAGCACCACGGGCAGTACCACGGGCAGCACGACGTGCACGATAGTCAACCAACTTCTCTGGATGAATAGAAAAACAATTCTCTGGAAGATGACCAGTCTTGCCACAATGCTTACAGGGCTCTGAAGAGAAGCTTTTTGGTACACTGATCCTTTGAGAAGCTGCCAACACACTATGAGAGACAAATGCAGAAGAAGACATAGACTTGAGACGTGTTTCTTCTGCAAGTAAATCAGACAATGCCTGTGCCATAGTGAGATCAGAAGAATTGTGAAGTAATCGTGTACGAATAGAATCATATTCAGCCCGAACTCCCATAACAAATCTGTAAGTGAAAAACTTTTCAATAAACTTGTGTGTTGGGCAAGGAACAGTTGTACACTCTGGTATCATGGAAATCAGTGATCCCATCAAACGATCAAAAGCAGAGTAGTACTCATCAATGGACATATCATTCTGCATAATTTCATGAGTTTGTTGCATGAGATTATGTAAAAGAGCACCACTATCCTGAACATAGCGCTTCTTCAAGTTGTTCCATATGTCCTTAGCTGTTTTGAACTTAGAAAGACTCATAATCATGGATTGTTTAGTACTATTGACCATGGCAGCCATCACTTTTCCATCATTAATATGTCATTCTGTTATTGCAGCAGCATTACTACCATCATTCTTAAGCACAGGTGGAGATTCATTTAAATGAAAAAGTAAATCATAACCCCTTAATGCAGTCTCTATACAGAAAGCTCACTCTGGATAATTCTGACCATCTAAGGTGATATTAATAATTATTGCATTTAAAGACATGCTGAGAAGTGCTCGTGATTATTACCAAAATAGTGATGTCAAGTGCTGTTCTGGATGGCAGATACTTTTGATTGATGCTGTTCTGGATGGCAGATACTTTGGATTGAAGCTGTTTGCTGTTCTGGATGCAGATCCTTGGGTTGCTGTTTGCTGTTCTGGATGGCCAGCCCGAAACAGAAAGAAAACAGGACCGAGTTTGCCTGTTCACCGCTTCACGATTTCTCTTTTGCCGTAGCTTCCAGAACCAGGGGGCGGGAAGGAGAACCAGGGCAGCAAATCACGATTTTGCTCTGGCTTTTGTCGCGGCAGCGGCTCCCTATCGCTCCGAAGGCGCACCGAAGGGGAAAGATGAGGCGGCGGAAGGCGGCGCTGGGCGCTGGTCTCTGTTCGCGGCGGAAGGCGGCGCGAATCAGGGATGGAGAGACGCCGTGCGCGCTGGATGTCGCGGCGCTGGAGAGTTCGGTCGGCGACGCTCGCGGCGGAAGGCGGCGGAGACGCGAGACAGTGGAGAAAAAAAAAACTTGCGCACGCGAAGATGAATGCGTGCGGCAGACAGAGAAGAATCAGAAAAACCTAACCTCGCGCTCTGATACCATGTTACGAATTAGGAATTGTAATTATCCCATCCAATAGTTACATACAGATATATATAGATAATAGGGGCCTTAACCCTAATATGTATATGGGCTTTAACACTTTTGAGTTTGTAAATATATAGCTTGTGGCAATGTTGCGTGTTAAGATGAAGAAGTGTGAAGTCCGCGAGTAATGGTCCCTTTGCATGTTCAAAGGCAATGTATGACAATAGTCATTTCCGCATCTTGTATCATGTAGCTTTTTGGCTTTCAAAGGTAATGGGTGCCCCTCTTGCATAAGTACTCCACTAATAGCAAATCTTGAGGCATCAGTGTGCACCTCAAATGTTGCAATTAAGTGCATAAATTGATAACATTACATTACTAGTTGATCAGGTTAATTACAAGTCTTGGATTGCTCTAGGATGATGCTGGGTTGACATCTTTTGGCTGCAACTCATCTTTCTTAAACAATTTTGTGACGGTTGTAAGGATTTTCTTATCATTTTCCTTAAGGGAAGTGGTTATATTTGCTTTATAACAAACGTCATCGAGTTCTAAGGAGTTTAAGTACGATCTTTAGGTGAGTTTTTCTTGGTGGTTAACTTGGTGTTATGATTGTTCTATAATCATTGTTGGGATTGGACAAAGTTGATCAAGTTTCTTATCATCCCTACTCTGGTAGCTTGGCATCATGAGGTAAGTTTCTTTACCATGGTTTTATGTTGATATTCTAAAGTCATAGAGAGCTATGGATGATCATAAGGGGAATGTTGGCGCAATTATACCTCATGCGTGTAGTGTTGCATATAGTTTTGATGTTGGACCGTGTTCAAATTAAGATAAAATTGTGGAGTCTAATATGATTGTCAAGTGTTCAATATGACAAATGTGACGAGTCCGAGAAGGTTGCGTATCACATTTTTGAAAAAGTCCTAGCAGATTTTGTGATCAAATGTTAGGTAAGGAAGTCCAAGAAAATAAAAGATTGAATTCTTGGTAAAAAGGAAACACTAGCAAATCTGAAGATCGAATGATAGGCGGATGAAGACCCAAAGATGAGAAGGCTCTTGACACGGAAGTCCAAGAAGATAGGAGATCAAATTCTTGGCAAAAAAAAGAGCACTAACAGATCGGATGTTAGATGAATGATCTAAATATGAGAAGGCTCCAAGCACAAAAGTTTAAAGGAGCAAGAGGTTCCTCTAGCACAATGTACATGAGGGACAAGAGTAAAAGAAATTAGGCGTGACCCATTTATTAGAATGGATGAGAAATAATGCAACAATAGACTGATATACATGTATCAATCATTGTTGTAGAAGATAAGAGAAAGCAAGACATCGCTAAACCACAAAACAGATTGTGGTATTAGTAGTAGTTGATTGTCAGGCATACGATAGTTGATTACTTGAACCAAACCACAAATTTGTTTGGGTTTTTCTATATCAGTTGATTGATAAGAATGTCATGTAGTCGACTGAAGTAAGCAAACTGTGAAATCAATGGGCTTTTAACACAATTGAGTGCACGGGATAGAGCAGTCAACTGCTATGACCAAACCACGAATGATTTTAGAGTTTTGGCAGTTGTCGATTGTTAGGAATATTAAAAGGTCATTGTTTGTATAGTAACTCTAGCAGTCGAGTCAAGCAATTAATTGGTCGAAGTTCTGAGAATACAGAAGTCTTGGCAATCAATTATGCCACTCGACTCGATTGTTGTGAATAAAATAGTAGACTGTTATTCAATTTCAAGTACTAATCAGTCGCAGATTCAAAGGATTTGAAGTGTGATGACCATTCAATGGGCAAATCAACATCAAGCATTTGTAGTTGACTGGAACTGTAAGACTTGTATTTGAAGAATCTACAAAAACTCTTATCCGATTTGGGCACTCATATAAAGGCTATAATGGTTCTAGGTTTTAGGAGAGAACTTCAAGAAGTGCGTCTCCTTTCACTTGAAACTCATTTACAAAGTTTGAAGATGGAGAGGCCTGTCTTTGGAATAGATTTTCTTTTCTCATTCTCCTTTTATTATTTTTGCTCAACATTTTGTAGATGAAATTGTTATTGTAAGAGATTTTTTTGCCTTAGAAAATTTCCGATAAGGAAAAAGTATAATAATGGTAGTATTAGGAAATAGGCTTTGGATTAGCAGTCTTAGGAGATTATGAATCAAGTAAAATCCCTACTTGCTCTTCCTTCTATTTCCACTACATACTCAACCTAACAAAACAAGCTATTCATCCCCTCTGGCATCACAATGGTCCCAACAGGAATCATATGGTCATACCAATGTCGAAATAGTTTTCTATATTAATTAGTGGTGGATTTTTTTCGTTGTTACATTATATTTACCTTATGCATTATTATTATTATTATGACAGTAGATAATACAATTATGTAGTTTTTGGGAAAGGAGAATTATTTCTGTAATTATCTCTACTTTTGTTGCTTGATACGTGATTTCATCTTGTCTTGTTATTTATCTCTCTTTGTTGTAGGATTGAGAAAATGATAAAGGGAAGAGAGGGTGAATATTGCTCTGTAAAATACTTATTATTTTAATTTTTTTTATAAGTGTTGCAGTGGAAATAAAAAATAACTAAACCCAAAGCACAATACATGAACACATGAATTTTTACTTGGTTCCTAATCACTTATTGCTACTTCAAAATTCATGATCTTGGATCGCTTACAAATAGGCAATGCATTAAGTATCTCCTTTTAAAACAAATTTCAGAGACAGAGATAAGCCTCTTACAAATGATAAGATGAGGTAACAAGTTTATCGTGCTTTTAGAAATGAAAGTACAAAAGCACAAGGTTCCTGATGCAACAGATAATTATTGAATCTGTTGATTTGTGCACAAATACCGAAAGTAATCTTCTAAAGCTTGTTGATTCCGTAGAATACTAGGAGATAGACAACTAAATTCAATGTTTGGGATGAAATGGCATGATCGCAAATATTATTGATCAAAAATTAAAAAATTCTAAAACAACTAATCATATGTTTAAATAGACTCAAAACTTTAACATTGCAAAGACGAAACTACTCTCAAAATCATAACTTGACAAAAATAATAAAAGATTAAAATTTTCTTTTGTTTTCGTATCTTTCTCTTTATAGTTTGAGAAAATTCACTCTCGAATTGTTAGTCATATATCATCGTTAGAATTGTTAGTCATATCATCGTCAGAAGCGTTATCAACGTGTTGCTATCTTCTCGGTGTGATGCAACGGAAAGCTATTAAATCCATTGATTCACGCATGAATATCGGAAACAATCTTTACAATTTATTGATTCAGCAGAATATCAGGAAATAGGAAAGTAAAACACATCGTTCTTGATGGAGATGATGACTAATTTCACAAGATCAACCTTGCTCTGATACCAATTGATGCAACAGATAATTATTGAATCCGTTGATTCACGCACGAATACCAGAAGTAATCTTCCACAACCTATTGATTCTACAGAATATTAGGAGATAGACAATCAAACTCGACGTTTGAAAAGAAACGGTACGGTAGCAAATATTATTGATCAAAAATTAAAAATCCTAAAACAACTAATCATGTATTTAAATAGACTCGAGAATCTAATATTGCAAAGACAAAAATACTTTCAAAATCCTAACTTGATAAAAAATAATAAAAAGATTAAATTGTTATTTTGTTCTCACATTATTCTCTTCATGGTCGAGAATTTTTGTCCTTAAAAAATCTTTTTTTTAGTGATTGTACTCTTGGAACTCTCTTGAGTTTGTCCCTTGTGGAAGGTCAAATTTTTTTTTTTAGGGATTTTGAACTTCTGTAAGGTTAAATTTATGTCAAAATGGACACTATTGACTCCTAGGATTCTCATGATTTTGTTTATAATCTTTTTTTCTCTTGCTTCTATTCATTTTTTTATTTGATTATAAAAAACGAACATAAATGATTTATTTGATTATAAAAAACGAACATAAACGAACATAAATTTTGTCAAAATTTATTTTATTTTATATATTTTTTTATTATTAAACGATTTTTATCATGTTTGAACATCAAATTTATTCCACTAGACGACGACTTTCCTGATGCATGCTTGCGTGCTAAGCTTGATGTTCAATTACAGTAGTGAATATCTGTTGCCCCGGCGACAACACTGCCTTTGGGTCATATCTCTGCTTCAACTGGACAAACTTTTCCCACTTAGCTAATCCGAAGTGTCTTTCCCAATCTGCTTGCGTCGTATAATGAGGCAAATTCTTCTTGAATTTGATCCCTTGTCGATCGCAGAACTCTAATATTTCATTGTTACGGGCTTCAAAGTTCTTCCACTCCTCCACGGTGGCAGCAGTCCAAAGAAACTCCACAGTGTAAAAGACCTCATCATCAGGAACTACACCAGTCATCACATCGTTCCACCTGTATATATACATATATATACCTATTCAGTGTGCAATTACTGATCAGATGGGGTAGAATATATACATATATATATACCTATTCTTGTTCATGGGGTAGAATATCGTGAGGCCCTTGGGATTAACGTTTTGAAGGATCCCTTTGAAGACCCCATTGTAGATGTCACGGATTCTCGACCTGGGCACCAAGAGATGGAGCCATGGATGGAAGCAGGTGTCATTGGAGTCGCCGGTCATGGAGCTAATTTGTTTATGTGTTATCTCGATGTGGACTCTATTCAGGAACTCCAGATGGCTCACGTCTTTGCTGATGGCAAAGCCAGGGTTGAAGTTCAGCTGCGTCAGCAAGCCTTCAACTTTCTGAGATCAGTAACACAACCCGTTTGCAAGTGTGCGTCAGGTGCTAAATGCCAATTACGCTTTAGCTAGGGTTTAGCAGCGAGATATATATAAATATTTAATTTACCTGATCCGCCTCAGAGGTGGAATCGAAGAACACGGCTGCTTCCAAGAAGTACATTCTGTCAAATTCGGCAGCAAGCTGGTTGATTCTCTCGGTGTCTTCGTTTGTGTAGAAGGTAGGGTCGTCGACTTGCTGGTGATTCGGGAGGACCTGCCCCTCGATGTAGTCGAAACCGGCGGGGTGTGGCAACGAGATCAGGAATTCTTGGTCCCTCGTGAAGCTGTCAAAGTCGGTGTAGAATAGCCTCAGCCACCGAACCCTCGTCGGCGCTGAGCAGAGGCCGATCCGGGCTCGGGTGATGACGCCCAACTGGCCGAGACCGCCGAGGACTCCGTAGAACAAGTCCGAGTGCAACTCCGGGGAGCAAGTTATCATCTCTCCTTTTCCTGTAATATAAGTGTACATATATATATATATATCTCAACTATTTGGTGATCGATCGTCGACAAATTAAGGGGTTTCTATTTACCGGTTATGACGTCCAACTCGAGTACTCTAGAAACATGCGGCCCGTGACGGAAAACCGTGCCGCCAGTACCGGCGTTCGACAGCGTGCCTCCGACCGACAAGTATAAGAAGTCCACACATGATCGCAGCGACAGCCCGTGCCGCAATGTCTCCTCCAGCACGTCGATCCACATCTGCTCGCCTCCGGCATCGACATACATCCCATCCACCGACACGCTGATCCTCCGCCCTCCGACGCGGAGCGCCGCCATGTCGATGACCACGCCGCCGGGCGCGAAGGCCTGCCCACGGGTGGAGGCTCCGCTGCCCCAGGCAGCCACGGGGAACGGCGAGTCAGAGTCGTAGGCAAAGCGGAGAAGAGCCGCGATGTCCTCTGCCGACGAGGGGCGGAAAACGGCCGTCGGAGGCGCAGAGTGGTTGATGCTGCCGAAGTCGGCGGCGAATCGGGAAATGGAGTCGCCGGCGAAATTGAGCTTGCTTGCGATCCCACGTGGGATGTTGTCGAGCCACTGTGAGATTCTGGCAACCATCTTGGTTTGGTTATGGTTCACTGGATCTGGAGTGGAAATTGTTAGAGGAAGTCAATTTATAGTGTTTCTTCGACGAGTTGAAAATAATTACCATTATCTGTATCCAACGTTGTTACTAAATTAAGATATTATTTTATATTAAAAGATTTCTTAATTGTACGCGCTTACTTTTCTAAATTAAATTTTTTAAAAGATGTATGCTATCAAAGTACTTACAGAATTTCCAAAATATCTTTTGTACCTATTTTAGCTTAAATTAAACTTAAAAAAATTCCGTATTTAAATCTTTCAACAATCAAAATTAATTCATTGGTAATAAAAAAAACTAAAATTTATCTTAAATTATATCATTACACTAATATTGGCTCTCTACATTTTTTATTTTTTTAATTTTATTAATAAAAGAAATAAAAAGTAATTTTTATTTTTTAATAATTTATCTTTTTAATAGCTGATTATAAAAGAAAAAAAAAAGAGAAAATGAAACAAAACTAAAAAATAAAAATAAAAAACTAAAGCACCACTACCTTGGACAAAACTCTCGATGAACTTAAAAATCTCAAAAAATTTAAAAAATATATAAATAAATTAAGGAAGTCATCTTGAAGTAAATAATATAAATTTAACAGAAATTTTCTATTTTTAAAATCGTCAAAGATTTTTAAATGAAAGTGCTTGCTAAAATGATCATTTTCGGTTGTTTTCTTATAATTAGATATTAAAAATTAGAAAAATAAAATATTTTTTAAAGATTTCTTAATTTTCATTAACCTTCTTTTATATATGTTTTCAATTTTTATTAAAACTTTAAAATTAAAAATGAAAATATAGATAAATTTAGGGACCATTAATTTTTTTTTAAAAAAATAAGTTCTTTAGGATCATTAATTTCTTTTATATAAAAGTCATTAATGATATATTTAAGGGAATTATTCTCCCACGTAGCGACCAACTTAAACTTTCTCTACGTAGGATCGTGAGGTCAATCGTGTGGCCACATGAGTCCACGGCATTTTACCACATTAATATATTTAAATATTTTTTTATCTTTCCTTGAATGGTTCAGATTTGTTTAATTTAAATAAGGAAAATTATTTTTTATTTTAATTTAGGGCTAAAATAGGTACGAAAGGTATTTTGGGAATTAAGTATGTCATTTAATAAAAACGAAAATTGTTGGCGGTTTTGGTAACTGCCTATGGAGTGTACGATGTGCACTTCGTGAGCGATGCTTCCTCTCCCTATTAAAAGGGAGAGGAAAGCTCTAATAATTGAGCGCCCAAGTTAAGTAGAGAGGTCAAGCATAAGAGAGAACAGAGGTATACCAAGATTTCCATGCTGTCGGAGAAGATCCATGAACACTAAAGCATGGATTTGGTTTGTGGAAGCCTGAGGGACTTTCCTTCGGTGATTGCTCTTCCGACACAAGCAATTCCAAGTCAGGATTTTCTTGCGACAACAGGTAAAGATTTACATTGGTATCAGAGCAGTAATTTATTTTACCTGTTGAGTTTCTTGTTGAGTTTCTTCCCACGACGAAAGAATAGAACAGAGAAATCGGTTCTCTGTTTAGCGTGATGTCGTTGTTTGGCCAACGACGTGAGAACAATGCACTATGCGCTGCCGCTGCCAGCGTCGTGTCCAGAAGTTCTGTGGCGCAGGCTTGGGCGTCGGTGAGGCTTGCGCAGGCTGGCACCGGCGAGCTTGGCGCAGGCTGGCACCGGTGAGGGGCGCAATTTGAGTGATAGAAGAGGGAAGCCGACGAGTCCGACGGATCTTCCGCTACGATGGTCGCCCGTTCGCCCGCGCGGAGGCTACTGCCACCGCCGCCGCATATGCTTCGTTCTCCATCAGAGGCGAAGCATGGAAATGTAAAAGGTGGCCATGTTTAGGGCGGTTGATGTACTTCCACAAGTATACGGTTATCATTAAGTAATAAAAAGATATCGAACCACAAGGACTGTGTATTAGCTATAGTGATGTCACTGAGATAGTTGTCTAGACTCCTAAGGAAGCGAAAAATTTGAGGATTGTGTGTTTGGACGTGGTAGAGAAAGAGAGAGATTGGCTTGAGACTTATGGGTGAGATGGATAAGTTTAGGATTTCAGATTTACATCCATGCTAGGTGATATCCCTAATTCATGTTTGTTCCCTTACTCTCAATGTTTACCACCTTGTGAGGATTCTAACCAAGACACCAACTTGACCTCGTCAGACTTTATCGGAGTTAAAACATGATATTCTAACGCTACGATGACTAGTTCGGGACGATACCTAAATAGCCTGGTGTAATGACTCTCCCGCTGTCACCGGGCGCCCCAGCGTATACTACTGGTACACTACTCTCTATCACCGAGCATCCGATTAAGGGATCATTTCCTAATCATCAATAGCCGCTAGCTATCCTCTAAGGGAGTTTATCACCATGTAAAGGTCACTTCGGAAAGTACGATTAAAGGTTAACATTTTGTCACAAGGCACCCAGGTTATACGATCCTAAGATTCCCCTACACAGTAATCTACTCCACTTAATCATGCATATATGCTCACACAAACATTTCATCAAACACATTCAAGGCACATAATACATGAAACAAGTGTAAACACTTCATTGAATAGGGAAAATGACATAGACTAGTTTATACATCACCATCATTACATAGATGTTCATCCTATATCGTAAACTCAAGGATCTACTCCATTACAAGAAGATTACAACAAGTATGCAAGGAAAAAGTCATCCACAAAAGAGAGGAAGACTTATCTTTGAAGCGTGAGCATCCTCTTGAAGTTCTTCTTGCTCCGGTGTAGGATGGACTGGTGGAGAGGAGTTGGTGATGGCGATCGACGAAGGATGGAGCGTTTAGGGCCTCCCCTATAGAGGGGAGGCGCCGTCACCAAACCAAGACCAAGGGTTTTGGAGAATGACCCAAGATACCCTAAAAAGGGTGTAAAAAGTGATATTTATAGGGTCCAGGCACGCCCCCGTCACATAATCGTGCCTGGGAGGCACGACCGTGGCCTGTCGTGCCTCTAGAAAATGAGCACGGCCGTGCCTGGGAGGCACGGTCATGTACTACCACTGCTCTGGAAATCAGGCACGGCCGTGCCTAGTAGGCACGGCCATGCCCTGGCTCAACACTAGGAAGGAGACACGGCCGTGCCTGAAAGGCACGGCCTTTAGCAGCTGACTCTCTAGATGAAAGGCACGGGCGTGCCTAATAGGCACGACCTTTGACTATTGCTTCTCTGTTGGAGGGACACGGCCGTGTCTAGGCCGTGGGTATGTGGGGCACGGCCGTGCCTGGTAGGCATGGTCGTGTTCCACTTTGTTGCTCCTTCTCCTCCATTTCTTCGTGTGTGTTGCATGAGAGACTCGCCCGTGATGACAGACACGGCCAGTGCGAGTCTCTTTTCTCCACTATTTTCTCCACCATCGATGATGCATTATTTTGACTCTAAATCGCATCATGTCAAGCAAAATATGCAAAGAGCAGATCTCCAAGCAAAAGAGTAAAAATATGCAATTGTAAAAGAATAAGGTGTGACAAAGTAGATCATATGCAATGAATTATAAGTAGATGAGCATAAACATAGCTAGAAAATATATATATATAACCTACGCTCATCACACCCCCAGATTTAAACTTTTGTTTGTCCTCAAGCAAAAACCTGCATTTAGATTCATGAATTGAAAAAAATGGAGTAGCATA
>NC_133868.1:13161278-13182263 GCF_044706935.1 Curcuma longa
CAGGGGCGGCTCAAGCATAGGTCCTAGGTGAATTTTTTTTTAAAATAATTATTATTATTTAAAAAAAATTCTTTCCTTTTTTTTATTCGGATTAGAGATCGATAATGGTGGATTTAAAATTTTTTTAAAATAAATTAAAATATTAATTTTAAAAATAATTTTTTTATATAAAATTAAATTTTCTAGCTTTTTGAGATGTAAAATTATTAATTAAATTTTTATATTCATTTCATTTGTAATTTCTTTAGCAGAAATCATAGCAGATATGAATCTATTTTCTCTATACTCATTAAAAAAGAAATAAAACTTCATTTTAATTGATCTAATACAATAATAATGTTCATATCTTTATATTGTAAAAATTTGCTAGCAGTATTAATTGCAAATAAGATTACAAGTTTACAATTTTACAACAGGAATCATTGATAAAAAATAAGAAATTAACAGAAACATAAAAAAAATTTAATAGGGAAATAAGGAAGACAATACCTTTAGGTTTTAAGATCATAGAAAAATATGTAACAAAAGATCTTAATTCTGATCGTTCCTCTCCTTACACCCCTTGTGATGATTTCGAAAATGTCTTGAGGAGAGAAAATAAACTATCAAATAAGTAAAATGTTTGAAGTTGAGCAAAATAAGTTATTAGGTTAATAAGGAAGGAAGGAGAGGAATATAAAGAAACTAGTAAAATTAAAGTTTTAAGAATTGAGAAATATTAAATATATTGGAATCATGTCAAAATATTTATGAAATTCAATGACCATGCCAAATCTCTACAAAATCTAATGATCATGCCAAATCTTTCCAAAATCTAATAAAGATATTTTAAAATTTTCTTATTATCTCAAAAAAATAAATAAATAAATAATATATATATATATATATATATATATATATATATATATAATATGATTAATATTTAAAAAAAAATGGGCCCTAATTTTTTGGGGGCCCTAGGCATAGGCCTTAGTGGCCTATGCCTAAAGCCGGCACTGCCTATTTAACCTCCCACTAACATTTTCATGAAATACTGAAATCCAACTCGAGTCAACTCGAGCTTGATCAAACTGGTTAACATTGATCAAAATTCGATTGCATTAATCGGCACAACTCGATCATGGGTACTATTGAGTGTCTAATGCGTCGAGTTTGACATAAAAATTAAAATAAACAATAAATAATTATAAAGTTTAACAAAATTTAAAAAAAAATTAGTTTTTTCTATTATTTTAAATATATATTTAAATTGTTTAGAATTTTACTAAAACAACAAATCCGAGTTCGCACAGGTTAAACGGTTTTGGTCCATTTTAAGCGATCAACCATGACGTGTCTACGACTATCCGTTCGATGCTCAACACGAAATTAAATGACACAAAAATGGACGGATGAGGATCAATTTGTGCGGCCGACCTATTTTAACAGCCGCACATGGCCCGTGACTTCCCATGCATGACCAGAAAATAAGCCTACCTGGTTGATCATGCCTGATCTGATTTATGGATCGGACCGTTTATGCCTGGATTAGTCGCACGTGTGTGTGCGTGTATTTTAAGGATGATAAATGCACCGATCACGTTCTCTACGGCGCCTCAATTTAATACATGTACGAGCGCGCTGCATGCGCAGCATGTTTAATCGACACACGCGGACCAGTTTTACTGAACTGTCTACATCGCAAGCCTCCTCACAAATTTTTTCCAAACCAATTACAAGTTAAATTTCAGCCTTAAAAATCCTTTTAAAATTATCTATTTTTTTCTTAGACCACAACTCATAAAAATGATAAATCCCAGTCAATCTCATGGATTCAATCTCTAGGGGTGACCGAATCCGATCCCACGGAAGTTCTCCACCGACCACCAGGATAAATCGGGAAGCGCATACGACGGTCAATCCAGATGCCCAACATCCTTTTTATTCTCCCCATTTAGAAGAAAATTCTTATAAATACACCGTAGAGACCATAACTCATAGGAATTAGGCATGAGCCTCTTGTCCCTGGGCAATGGTGCAACGGTAGGACATCTAGTTTAGGGATCCGCGATTCGATCCTCAACTACGACGTATTTATAAAAATTTTCTTTCAAATAGAGAACACAATCAAACTTAATAAAATTTATTAAACATAAATATAAGTTCTTTTTTACTATTAAGATAATTAATAGTCACAGGTTGTTTGTAACCTACTGCCATTCTGATTTTCATGCATGGAGGCTGCTTGGCTCACTGCATGTGTTGCATGGCTACCTGCACTGAACAGTCTGGTCTTGGCATATCAGCTCTTATTTTAATTTGCCTTTTGGTTTATAGCGAATATCATTTTATTTTGTAGTTTTTCAATCCATTTTTTTTTTCGTTTCACATCCTGTAAATTAGTATCTTTCCGTTTTATAGGTTTTAAAACCTGTTTATTTTTAGATTTTTCTCTACAATGAAAAATCTCATTTTTCTTTTCTTTTTTAGCCAAGAGATCGTCATCGGAAGAATAAATCCACCATTCATGATCCATCCAAAACATTCACGCGGTCGACCTCAGTGGAGCTACCTCGCTCACGGGCGGCCACCTCGCGTCCAAACAAACACCCTCCCCACCTCAACAAGAAAAGGAGGGCCGTATAGCGAAAAGGGGAAGAGGAGGAGTCGAGGAGAAGGTGGTGGTGGTGGTGGTGGAAGGCGGGCATTGACGCCGGGAGAACGATGGGAGAGCCATCAAAATCCCATCTTTTGATAGCTCTGTTCTGCGCTGTCTGCTTCCTTGGCTCCGCCTCCAATGGCGTGGCCGCCCAAACACCACTCTTCGCCTGCGACGTGACGTCGGACCCGACCCTGGCCGCTTCCCGTTCTGCAACACCTCGCTGGGGACGGCCGAGAGGGTCAAGGATTTGGTCAGCCGGCTGACGCTGCCGGAGAAAATCGGCAACTTGGTGAACAAGGCGACGGCGGTGGCGCGGCTGGGAATCCCGAGCTACGAGTGGTGGTCCGAGGCCTTGCACGGCGTGTCCTACGTCGGCCCCGGCACGCACTTCTCCTCCCTCGTCCCTGGCGCCACCAGCTTTCCCATGGTCATCACCACCGCCGCCTCCTTCAACACTTCCCTCTTCCAAGCCATCGGAAAGGTGAGATTTTTATGCAATTAATGCAGCGGTGCTTAGTGCGGTTTAGATGCATCTGAAAGTATTGATGTGTTTCAGGTGGTATCGACTGAGGCCAGGGCAATGCACAATGTAGGTCTCGCAGGGCTCACATTTTTGGAGCCCAAACATCAACATCTTTAGAGATCCAAGATGGGGAAGAGGGCAGGACCCCCGGGAGGATTCCTTTGCTGGCCAGTAAATACGCCACTGGTTGTGTCAAGGGCTTGCAAGCTGATGACCCTGACAAGCTCAAGGTTGCTGCTTGCTGCAAGCATTACACTGCCTACAACATAGATAACTGGAAAGGCATCCAACGCTACACTTTCAACGCAAAGGTGACTGCAAACACTACAATATTGAGTACAATCATACAATGTGAAGCAGGTTTTGAACAATCAGACATCATCTTTGTTTATAGGTCACGAAGCAAGACATGGATGATACCTTCCAACCTCCATTCAAGAGTTGTGTGATTGATGGGAATGTGGCCAGTGTTATGTGCTCCTACAACCAGGTCAATGGAGTGCCTACTTGTGCTGATCCTGACCTCCTTGCCGGAACCATCAGAGGAAACTGGAACCTCAATGGGTCTCATCTAATTACTAATCCTTGTCTTGATTAATCTTCTTTTGTAAATGAAACGGAACTCGTTATGCTTATGTTAATTTGATGATGAACTCAAAATTACAGATACATTGTCTCAGATTGTGATTCAGTGAATGAGATTTACTATCACCAGCACTACACCAAGACTCCAGAGGATGCTGCAGCCATCACAATCAAAGCAGGTTAAAATATTTCTTAGAGATTTGAAATTAACAACTTATGATCTTATCTCTGCTAATGGATTTACAGGGCTTGATCTCAACTGTGGCTTCAAGTTACTTGGGCAGCCACACCTTGGCCGCCATCCAGGGAGGGAAGCTGGCGGAGAAGGACGTTGACAAGGCCATCACCAACAACTTCGCCGTCTTAATGAGGCTTGGTTTCTTCGACGGCGATCCCCGAAAGCTTCCCTATGGCGGCCTCGGGCCTGGCGACGTGTGCACGGGCCGCGAACCAGGAGCTCGCCCGCGAAGCCGCACGGCAGGGCATCGTCCTCCTCAAGAACGACCATGGGCACCTCCCGCTTGACGCCAAGGCCATTAAATCGTTGGCGGTGATCCAGCCCCAAGCCCCGGGATGCCACCTTCACCATGATCGGAAACTACGAGGGTAAAAGCATGCTCTGTTTTAAGCCCCAAAACAAAAGCTTGCTATACTTTTCTTCTAACACAATTAATATGTTTCAGGCACACCGTGCAAGTACACGAGTCCGCTCCAAGGTCTCTCGGCCATCGTCAAGACTGTATACGCGCCGGGTTGCAGCAACGTGGCTGCCCGGCAACTCCCTCCAGTTGGACGCCGCCGTAGCTGCTGCCTCAGCCGCGGACGCCACCGTCTTGGTCGTCGGAGCCGACCAGTTCGATGAGGAGGGAGAGCTTCGACCGGGTCAACCTCCTCCTCCCAGGGCAGCAGACGGCGCTCATCACGGCAGTGGCCAAGGCGGCCAAGGGCCCAGTGGTCCTCGTAATCATGTCCGGCGGCCCGTTTGATATCACTTTCGCTAAGGGCAATGATGAATCTCTACCATTCTGTGGGTGGGGTTGCCGGAGAAGCTGGCGGCGCGGCCATCGCCGACGTGCTCTTTTGGATACTTCAATCCAAGTAAAACATAAATCCTCAGTTTTCTCAGTTGAAATCAAAGTTTCAAATTAATCCGTCAGGAAAAAAAAATTGATATAAACGATCTGCAGGTGGGCGGCTTCCGGTGACATGGTACCCCAGTCCTTCGCCGACGCCGTCGACATGACCGATATGCGGATGAGGCCCGACCCATCGGTCGGATACCCCGGACGAACCTACCGCTTCTACACCGGCGAGACCGTATACAACTTTGGCGACGGTCTCAGCTACAGCAGCTACACCCACCATCTCGTCACCGCCCCCAAGCTCGTCTCCATCCCACTCGACGACACTCATTCCTGCCGCTACCAGCACTGCCGATCCCTCCCTATCTCCGAAGCCGGATGCTCCGGGCTCTCATTCGACGTGCTCCTGCGGGTGCGCAACGCCGGCGGCGCTTCCGGCAGCCACACCGTGTTCCTTTTCTCGACGCCCCCGCAGGTGCGCAACGCGCCGAGGAAACACTTGCTGAGATTCACGAAGGTGTACCTGCATCAAAAAGGTTATTGCATGTATACTAGATCCACTTAACAGAGATGGTGAACCCCCAAATATCGAAGAAAGCTTATTCCAACTCCACTTACATTCATGTCAAGAGTCTAGCTATGTCTTGCAAGAAAAAATAATTTTCAAACCAAATATAATAATAACATAGCAAATAACAATTTAGAAGAAATAACATATTATAAATTCAATAACATAAGTACAAAAATATTAATTTACAACAACAAAGTTTATGATTCATTTTAATTTGAATTTATAAATTTATCCCTAATGATTGATATTGCAATCTTTACTCTAAATTTATGAATGTCTTTTTGAATGAATTGCATATCAATGTTGTATAATAGATGTCTGTTATATTGCATAATGAAGCAATAGCAGTCATTCCTACAATATCACAAATTTAAAATGGTAAGAAAAATATAATCACATTGTACTATTGAAATTTACTAATAATGTAGTCAATTTACTTACAATAATATATGTTGGGGACAATCAACTTTAGTGAGGCTCATTCATCTAAAGGGTGGTAATCTTGCAATCCATCATGCATTTCTATTAATTTATTGGTCAAAACATTTTCAATCTAGATACCTGTAGCATCGATGGACAAAAATAATTTATAAAAATGTATAATAATGTGACATAGTACTATAATGTAAATTTTAAATAATAAATACTAACCAGCTGTATAAAATATTGATCATATCTAGAGTTGTAGGACAACGAATAAAATGGTAGAAGATTTTTATGTCGATGTTCATGGCCATTAAATGATAATGTGCACGATCCATATTTTTAGGTATAAAAATATACTTAACTTCTCTATCAACCAGATTTATTTTGATAATTTGGTAAAGTTGATTCTCATACGTGTTCATGTGATGACTACAAGATTCAAGATATAATCATAAATTAGTATAATAATATCATAAACATAATAAAAAATTATAATATGAAGTAAAATTTTTACTTTGAATCTAGTTGAGCAATATATAGATTTATTATATGACCTACTAGATGAGGAAGTGCCCCTAAACCATAATGAAATGTAGGCGTCGATTACTTCCCCGTTTGTAAATATACTATCTAACACACATGAGAAGAAGTCATCTATTATTAATTAGTAACCTTCTTCCCATATGAAGGCAGAAATAGATCATTTCAAATCTTGAAGCATTGATGTCAGGTAGGTCACATCTTCTTCTTATTTATCCTTTTTTATTTCTTTAAATTTTCCTTTGAGATACTGCAAATAAACACAACTCAATGTATTTAACAACAAAAATGAAATCAATGAAATTGCAATTACTATCAAACTTAAATATTACTACATAAATATCAACTTACTTTAATAGCATTTAATCTCAAAGTATTAATTTGTTTTTCCCTTCCTTGGCTTTTATAAGCTTCCTATTCTTCATCAATCTCATCACCGATTAATATAGTGGTACCCTCTTCTTACATACAATATCCACCACCCTAGAATTTATCTCCAAGTTACCCCCCCCCCCCCCCCCCCCCCCCCCCCCCCCCCCCCCTCATCCTTCTTTATTTCTCTCTTGTTTTTCTTCCTACTATGGACCAGTGCTAGTTATTTAAGTGTAGGTCTTGAGATCATAGTGACTTCTATCACATCCTCTCCTCATCAGATTAATTGAAACTTCTTTGGGATGAGGATCTTCTACATGGTGACTAATTGGATAAGAAGAACTTTCCCTTTGCAAATTAGCAATTAATTCTTTATTTAATTTAGATAAACATTTATTCTAGAAGGTAAGAATTTAGATTTATTTTTGCTTTCCAATGCAATGTAAACATCTGACTACTTCCTGTGAGTCCATATAAAATTGTACAGCCAATGTCTTACCTTGTTGTGGTGTAGACTCAAAGTCAATAGGGAAGGGGTCCCAAGTAAATGAAATTCCTCGGGGATAGGAAGAATATCAACAATAATTTACAAAATCAATAACAAAACATAATTAATTAAAAATCTTTAACTATATAACATGAATTTAACATTAGTTGAAATACACATAATGTTTACCTGAGGATGTGAGAGTCCTTCTAACTTAACCTTTACTTTCTCTGTATGAGAATAAGTAAATCTCTACTTATTTATTCTCGGTGCTACAATGCTGCTTGGCAATTGAATAGGGACATGCTCAAGAAACCAAGCTTATGCCTTAATTCAACAATTAGATAATATTACCTATTTATGAAAGAAATTAACTAGCTAATCAAAACTTATAGCAAGTAAACCAACAAATCCCTTCATATATGACAATGAGAAGATAGGGCTAGGAGTCTTCAATGCAAAAAATATCCTAAAATATTGAGAGTTGAGGAGTCATATAATTATATATTACCTCTACCCAATTATAATCTCCTAGGTTATCAAAATAATCTACAATATCTATAATCCCTAAAGGTAACTTATATGTACTAGAAGTAAACAAAATAGAAAAAAAAAGATACAAAATATAAAATTTACAAAATAATAAAATATTCATATATGAATCCATGCGGAGATAATAAGTCCTCAGTAGGTTTTCTAATCTGGATCAATTCAGTTCTTTACTTGCAAAATACATTTTGAATAATTGACTAGAAGCAACATTAGAATTCATCTGGACATGTATACCTCTATCTGAAATTTCAAGCAATAATATTACATCTTTCATTGTGAAGGACACAACCACATTAAAGAATTTAAAAGTCTTTGCTTCTGAATCCCAATTCTCGAATATGTTGACCAGCAATCCTCTATGTTATGAAATTTTTGGCATCCTGAGCAATGATACAAAAGAGCTATTACTTATAATACTGATGTGTTTTTCATGGAGATGTATTTTTGAATGACTCTTTCCTTTTTCTTTTGTGGTAATTTTAGAAAATAATTCTCTAAAATATCCGAACTTACTCATCCAGTGTAATTCTTTTCTCCAAACTTAACAATTGCATCTCTTACGAAAGTTGATCTAAATTTTTTAATTTCTTGTAGCATATCAAAACAACAATCAAGCTTTGTAAAATTCAATCGAATAACTTTTATAAACGTAAGTTCAACTAAAGTTAGTCACTAACGCTAAAACAATTAGGTAATTATAATGCAAAAATAAATAACATATATCCTAAAAAACTTTACCTTTAGATGATGGCAAGTTGGAATCTTGAAGCTTCAACATTGTACCAAAGTGAATGTGGTGAAAGTGAAGGTAGTGCTACCAATGAACATAGAAACAGGTGAAGGTGGTGTTGCCAGAGAAGAGAAAAGATGCTAAATGTGGTGAAGCCAGTGAAGGTGGTGCTGCTTGAGAAGAGAAAAATTGCTGAAGGAAGTGAAGTCGATGAACAACGAAGTCGGTGAAGGTGGTGAAGCTAGTGAAAAGAAGCCCATGAAGGTGGTGCTGACGGGGGACAAAGAATACGTTGAAAGTGGTGAGGCTAGTGAATAGAGAAGTCAGGGGTAAAGGTGGTGATGTCAGAGAACAGAGAAGTCGGGGTGAAGTGCGGAAATAGAGAAATCGGTGATGCAGAAGCTTTGGCTGACAGACAATGTCAGGATGAATCGTTGAAGCCAATTGCATTCGATCAGAAATCAACCGAAAAAAGTAGAGTTGTTGCACAAGCAGGAGATGGCTCCCGCCTCAGGGTTTTGAATTTTTCCGAGGGAAAAAATGAAGAAGTGGTTCGAATTGCAAATATATTTCGAACGACGATGCAACGGGGAGGAGTTTTGCAGAAGGGTAAATCGGAATAAAATATATGATTTGGACAATCTCAAAACCACCTACACGATTTGGATAAATCATATAAACATCTACGTGATTTGAGAAATTGCCATTGAAAACTCTTGAATTCATCTCAAATGAGCCATTTATCTTTCAAAAATAATCTCACTCGGTGGGTTTCTATCACATCTTGTATTTACCTAACTCTAACATTCATCTCATAAAGTCTACCTTTGAAAAATAATCTTCAAGTCACAACATGAAATGGTTGAACCTCATTTATTTTGTCTTCCGCATTATTAGCCATGAATACTTCTCTATAAACATGTTCTTAATACTTGGAAAATGATTCACTATAGCAAGTTAGGTTGTAAACCAAAGCACCAGAGCTGCAGAGTTCCTCTGTATGGGATGTTCTTAGCCGCAAATCTTCATGTTTGAGTATAAATGAGACCTCCCAATTGATCTTCTCCGTAGGCATAGCTATTCATATTCAAGCATAGTATTCTCAACAGAAGTACACTCAAAGAGTTCCATATGGCATGCTAAACAATCCACAATTCTTAGTATCTCATTGAGCTGATCATTTGATCCATCCTCTGCTTTAAACTTATGGACCTTGTCACCAATTTCGATCCAGGCATATGCAGGAATTAGCAAGTTAGGTTGTAAACCAAAGCACCAGAGCTGCAGAGTTCCTCTGTATGGGATGTTCTTAGCCGCAAATCTTCATGTTTGAGTATAAATGAGACCTCCGAATTGATCTTCTCCGTTGGCATAGATAGCTATTCATATTCAAGCATAGTATTCTCAACAGAAGTAGACTCAAAGAGTTCCATATGGCATGCTAAACAATCCACAATTCTTAGTATCTCATTGAGTTGATCATTTGATCCATCCTCTGCTTTAAACTTTTGGACCTTGTCACCAATTTCGATCCAGGCATACGCAGGACTTGTTCTCAACCCCCTCTCCTTCATCAGCTTGCGAACTTTTGCTGCCTCATTCCAGTATCCTACGCTTGCATAAAGATTTGCTAATTGAAGATAAGTTGCAGCACATCCTGGTTCTAGCAAAAGCCTATTTTCAGCAGCATGAATGCCTATCCATACATTTCTATGGACCCTACATGATGACAACAATGAGCCCCATATAACAGCATTTGGACAGATAGGCATTTTCTTGATTACATTGAATGCTTCTTCCAACAACCCTGCACGACCAAGAAGATCAACAATGCATGAGTAGTGATCTAATTCTGGATTTACCCCATGTTTAAGCATTAGGTCAAAGCAAAGGCGCCCTTTCTCCACGAGTCCTGCATGCCGACATGAAGAAAGAACACAAAGATATGAAATAGCATCAGGAGTTGCATTCTGTGCATACATCTGATTCAGCAAGTCTATAGCTATATCAGCAAGTCCATATTGTGAGTATCCTGAAAGCATGGAGTTCCATGAGATTCGATCTCTGAATTGCATCTTCTCAAAAACAAAATGAGCTTCATTGATACTGCCACATTTAGCATACATTGAGATCAATGCATTTGAAACATGCACATAAGAACCAAAACCCATTTTAAGTTCTAAAGAGTGGACACTCCTGCCAAATCCAAGATATGCACTAGTGGTGCATGAACCCAAGATGCATACAAATGTAATGTCATTTGGTTCTATGAATGCTTGTCTCATTGAAGAAAATAGTTGTAAACATGTCTCAACTTCCCAGTAGTGTGCATAACCTGAAATTACAGCAGTCCAAGATACAACATTTCTGACAGGCATCATGTGAAAAATATAAGAAGCATTACTCAACTGCCCCAGCTTGGAATATAAGGTGATCAATGAGCTCCCAGTTGACAAAGATATTTCACAGCCATTTTTAATTGAGAGAGCATGAAGCTGGACTCCTGTGCCAAAAATCCCAGAGGAAACACAAGAACTAACGGCAGAAGAAATGGTTGAAGGATCTAACTTTATCCCTCTATTATGCAATTTGCAAAATAACAAAAGAGCATCTCCTTTTACTTTGTTATCAGCTCTAGAGCATAAAAAAGCTTCATTATGATGACTCTTTTCAAATATATCTTCGACTTTATAGCAGAAGTTAGCTCTTGCACTCTTCTTAACAAACTTTAAGCAATTCTGTTGATTAACTTTGAGAAGATCATCCATGCACTCATTTATCAGTCGATGATGGCCTGACTTACCTTTAACATCACTGGTTTTGGGGATAACCAAATCCAAAATTTTCAAGGCCTTGTGAAGTCCCTTGTCTTCTAGCTTTCTATATCTACTGGGAGATGCAAAGGTGCTAAAGTGCTCTAGAACATGACATGCTATGAAAAAGGTTTTTGAACAAATGAAAGAATGGCTGGAAGAAATATGCAACAACTGAATCCACATAACTAGCATTATCCATCTCAAGTTCCCTCTCAGAAAGCATACTGTCTGGAACCACGAAGCAACCTTACCAACTCCAGTTTGCCAATTATTTCTGTAGACACACCAAGAGCTTTAGCGAGTCAGACAAAGAACAATCAGAGTAAATGGCCACAAAAAAGAACATGCTACTCTAAAGAAAAGGATAATACTGCTGGCTATTATTGATTCTTAGCTTAGTGAAATTTCCCAACTCATTGGAGATTGGACAAAGATACGAGATTTTAGTCTATAGGTTGATTTTTGAGAGAGGAATATCCCAAGAGCTTTAGCGAGTCAGACAAAGAACAACTAGAGTAAATGGGCCTGCAAAAAAGAACCTGTTACTCTAAAGAAAAGGATAAAGCTATTGCTGCTGGCTATTATCTTCTTCAAGAGTTGCAGAACTTTTCAGAAGCTTCAATAGCAACTAGGATGTTGCCTGAGAACATAAAAGTCACTTATTTTTTCTGCCTTTTAACTAAAAATAGCACTTTCAGGGTACATGAAGCTCCAAAGGGGAGGCTAATACTCATTGGATATGTTACATGGACTTGGTTACCAGTATAGAAATAATTTGACTTAAATTCTACTAGGAAAGTTTTAATATCACAGACTTAATGGATACATAACAAGGCTTCAATTAAACTCTCAAGATTGACTAAGAACAAAGCATTATGAGCATACAGTCACATTTATAACCAAAGTTTTCTGCCATTCAACATCTCCAGATATCCTTTCAAACGTGAAATATCAAACATCCAGCCAAATCGAATGTAATATCTGACTAACAAATAATGCAGCAGACTGGTACTCTTAATGTGGATAGCATGAACATGTAAAAAACAATTAAAATTTTGCTACGGAGTCATTGGAGAATTTCATCAAACAAGTGAAGTGCAAGTATGAACATAAATGAGGAGACCTGAGGAAATGGAGGTTTCTTCAAGGATCAGGAAGACTTGAAAGCTTCGATCTCCGACTTGCACTAGTGCTGTCCAATTTGTTCTCTTCTTCAGTGCCTTCACATCGCAAGTAGTTCTCCTCCTACCTTCGCATTTGTGAACCGTTCGACGACGGTCTTCTTAAATAGCGTAAAAGTCGGGTCGGGTATAGGCATAGTGGGTTAACGTACCCAGAATGTATTATGGAAGTGGAGGTATGACAAGTGAAGTTCAGGAGATGAGAGATTTAGTAAGTGAAGTCCTAAAGACGGGCTCCTGCTAGGGTGGAGCCATATGCATCTCTATCCGGACTTTAGCTCGGGGTTCATCCAAAAGTGCATAGGGGTGAAAGGGAGGCAAGTGAAAAATAAAAAATAATAATAATAATAATTTCTACTATAATTTGAGTGTTTTTTTTGTTAAAATATTTTAATTCAGATAAATTTATAATTCTGATTCTGCCATTGAACTCTTGATAAGTGAAATCCTCACTGTAGATTTGGCAAGTGAAATCCCTTTGATGAGCTCTTAGCAAATGAAGTCCAGAAGGTGGTCTTCTAGCAGGTGAAGTCCCAAAGGTAAACTCTTCGTAGTTGAAATCTCGATTGCAGGTTTGGCAACCTTGATGATCATCTACATGTCGATATTGGCTTAGTGAACTTGGATAGATAAGCAAAACTCGATGGATGGAAGTTTGTCAAGGTGGATTCAAGGATTGGAGCAACATTGGATAGATGACATGTGAGATGAACTATAGATAAGAATATTTTCAAAAAAAAATTAATGGAAACTCATGAAGATATATAAGATCTAAAGTTATTGTTCATCAAGCTTGGAAACGTTACGCATTGTTTGGGAGGAGATGAGGAGAGGGGAGGGGAAGGAAGGGTAAATAAGGGAAACGGAACTTTGAACCTTGTTTGGAAAGGAGTGAGAAGAAGAAGGGTAGGGAAGGGTAAGTTTTACCCTTCCTTACCCATGAAAAGGTAGATTTTCTTACACTTCAATTTGGGGTTTAAGGAAATGAAAGGTAACTCTAAATATTATTTGTTTCAATTTTATCCTTATTTTAAAATATTAATTCTCAAATAACTTATTTAATTTATTTAATCTAAAGTTTTTAAATTTCTCTCACTGAGTACGATCTTTTTTACTCTTTTCTTCCAACAGTAAATTTTTATAGAAATATATATAAAAATACTGATTTATCCTTTATCATATCAAAATGTACAGATTTTATATTTCGTATGCTTATTATATGTCTACTTATTATTTTTTAAATTTATTTATTTATTTAAGTCATAAATATTAATTTTAGTTGGTCTCACAAGATGATTTTGACAAGAAAAATCTTACATCCATAGGTTTAATGAGTTATACATATATTTTCACATGTAAATTTATTTTAAGAAGTAAGGATATTTTTATAATTTTATATATTTAACCTTCATTCCCTTTCCTTTCCCTCCCTTCCCCTTCCTTTCCCTTCCGTTAATGAACCTTCTCACACCCCATCCATTCCCTTTCCTTTTCCTCCCTTCCCCTTCCTTTCCCTTCCGTTAATGAATCTTCTCTCACCCCATCCAAATAGAGTGTAGTCAAGCTAATGGCATGACTAAGAACTCGTAGTGGCCATTGTGAATTCGGAAAATCGTCTTTTAAATAATTGACTAGTGGACTCTTATAGCCTAAGTGAACATTCAACAAGAATATGGAACCTGCTAACTCTTCGATCAATTTATCAATGATAGGGATACAATATTTATTCTTCATTGTGATTATTAAGCGTAAAGCAATCCACACACATTACCAACTCTGAATTTTCTTTTGAGCAATCAATAGGGAGGAATATGAACTTACATTTGAGGGGAATAACCAACTTAAAGCATATTCTTATATAATTTTCTCAATTTCTTTCTTTTGTAGAGGCAGCGATAAAGCCTCACACTTGCTAGTGCACTCCCAGGTAGAGTATCTCAGTTTCTTTTGGTGGGGGGAGCTTGGGATACTTTTAGGTTCTTTTTTGATGGAAAGGTGCATGAGAAAAATGTGATAGTCTTTCTTTAGTAACCTCTTCATTTGTTGATTTTTTTTTTGAAGTAAATTGTATTATAACTCAAGTGAGGATATACATGTTTAGATGCTCAAAATTCGATAGACATGAGAACCTTCCAAAACACCCTCTCTATATTAGGCACACCACCCTTAAATTGACATCTATTGCATGTTTGCCAAAGGAAGAAAATCATACAAGACACCCCTAAGTGCTTAGCCTTATTGAGTGCCCTAATACCATAGAACCATCACTGGAAGACCTTCAACTTTCGCTTGGGCATACTCAGCTCTTGCCTAATGTGCAGCCAAGTTCAGACCTTGTCCCAAAGGTCTGCTTATGGTGTAGTCGAAAAAGAGGTGGTCCATAGTCTCATCCACTCTTTGACAAAGCGGACAGGTTTTGCAAACTTCATACGGAATCCTGTCCTTGATGCGTAGTCTTTCATTTGCAAGTAGCTACATTGTGAATTGGTGCTTTAGCATGAGGTATGACTTCCATACCACTGATGATCGCGCCTTGGCATCACTTCGTGGCTTGGAAAAATCATAGGTGACGGCTAAACCTCACTGTTGTTCACCACCGAATTAGGATTCTAGAGTGACCACCCCTTGTCGAGCAATGCCAACTTTGTCCTTGATGGCTGCTCTAATCTGGATGGATGAGTTGCTTGATGAGAGGTGAGTCCAATGTCTTAGCTTGTCAATCCCATAAGTTAATTTGTTGGAGGTACTAATGGTGGATCCATCTTACCCAAAGAGAGTCTTTCTTCTACTGAATGTTCCATAGTGATTTGCTTAGTAGGGCTGAGTTCCACGCATGAAGGTCGCAAAGTCCATAGCCTCCTTCCTTTGCTAAACATATGGTGGTCTAAGAGATAAGTGGATGTTTGGTGTGCCACACGAATGACTGACATATTGCATATAATTTGTCGATCACTACACAAGGGATAGGCAAGATGGAGAATAAAAAGCATTCAATACCTTGTAATATGATCTTCACCAATTCGAGCTTATCGGCGTGGACAATGTTTGCTTGGGCTATGAAGTTAGTTTCCACGCAATGGCCTTTGTCAAGGCTTCATAATTGTTGATCCTTAACTTCTACGCAGCAAGATTGATGCAACACCAGCTCATCCCTTATCATTTCTTTTTCTCGATTATGGAAGCACATTGTTAATTGGGAGAAATTTCATATTTTGTCCCCTAATATTCTCAATTATTGTGCCATGAGTACAACATTACATCCATCTAAGGGTAAGAGAGAGAGCTGTGTAGTTAAGTTGTAACCTAATAAAAAAAATCCTAATGTTAGCCCACTTTCCTAGCCTTATAAGTGATCCTCCATCGATTAACTTAACATCAAAGTAGTTGTTTGCTCCACTTTCTCTTTAAACCTTCTTGCCATGGTCGAGTCCATAAAATTGTGGGTGCTTCCTACTTCTGCAAAAAAATAGAATCCGTCACCCTAGCGGCTCCACACGGTCAGTCTCATGATCATCTGTGAGGAGGTAAATCGAGAATCTGTAGTTGACTACGACAGAGGATAGTATTGTCTCGACTTCATCGAGATTCAAACCCTTGTCCTCTTCTGTAACTCTACTCCGTCGTAATCAACTCAACTATGCCCTGAGGGCATGGGTGCTTCCTACATAGTATTACAACTAATTGTTGTTTGAATCATTATACTTCATGTTTATGGAATGTGTAGCCCTACTAAGACATTAATCAATACTATAGTGTCATCTTATTGATTAGCCCAATACTCAATAATCTCTATTGTTGACATTGATGAGATTGGTGTCACTTTTCATCATAATGCTAACATTGCCTTTTTGTTAATCATTCCTTGATCTTCTCTTCATTTAGTTTATAGGGTGTTGTGTGATTGATGAGTTTTCATAAATAAAATTCTTATTTTTCTATCCTTCACCGATTTTCTCTTTTTATAGTCATGCAAAAAATAAAACATTTTTCATGGTGTGAATTTGATACATTTGTATGGGTGCAATCAACCTCTGATGAAGGTTGATCGAGTTGATCTAATTCGAATTAATTTGAATTGGATTTTGATATTTAAATAATATGTAAGTGTTAAAGTGAGACATTGAGTAGGTCAAAGTTGACCAAATATTTGACAATATTGGAAGTCTAATATGATGTTGGCATGAGACAAGAAAAGTCCAGGTGAGTCATGGTTGACCGAGTACCTGGTGATCAGAAGACTAACAGAAAGTTGGTATGAAGACCAAAAGTCCAAGTGAATTATAGTTTTTTGATGAAGGTAAAAATATATATCATCAAGCAAATAGCACAGGTATACAAGGTGAACCAATGACACTGTCTCATGTCATGTCTGACGATCTGTCAGATCTGAGGGAGTGTCACGGCCAGTCAAGTAAGTGCTCTCATGTGTACCAACAATATCAAAATCTCTCGTACTCTAATTGCCATGCAGGTGTCCCTGCCCATGCAACCATCATCCCGCATAGGGTGTCACCTCCTCTATCCGCATCGCTGTCTCCATCAACCACAGCGACGTCACCAACAGCAGATCAGCAAGCAACCCCTCTGGATCCATCAGCCGCAGCAGCCTCACCAACATCGGATCAGCAAGCAACGTCTCTGTACCCGACTGTAACTCATCATCAACCGCTAGTGCCGCCTACCATAGCAGCTCATCCTCCTCTCCCAGCGCTCAGCAACCATCTGCCTCCTCCCTCCTAGCATGCCCACCTCCAGGATCTACCTGCACACTTTTAGCAAGTGGCCAGCTGTCAACGGATTTGATGTGTCTTTACCGCAGCCGTGTCTACGGACTAGATGAGCCAAATCTGGTGGACTCATTCACCCTCAAAGGCTTTTTGGCAAAGCCCCAGCCTTCAACGGATTTGATGTGTCTTTACCGTAGCCGTCACTACGGACTAGATGGGCCATTCTGGTGGACCCATTCACCCTCATAGGCTTTTTGGCAAAGCCTCAGCCATCAACGGATTTGAGTGTCTTTACCACGAGCCGTTTGCTGTGGACTAGATGGATCATGTATGGTGGATCCATTCACCCAAAATTTTTTTTTGGTACAATGGATGTAATGTATGTGTGGCGCCATGTATGCATGATGTCATGTAAGTATTACAATGCTATAATGCAAACTCAACGTATAGTACAATGTGCATGTAAGTGTATGTCTATATGTATGTATGCTGGTATGAATGTGACTCTCTACCTCTATATCATTGTCAATCACCTAAATGCAAGTGAGGTTAGAGAGGAGTGTATGTACACAAAATGTCCACGCTAACGCAATCACTCTATGGCTCAATCTCCATATCCGCTCCCTGCCTCAGCTCCCGATCTGTGTAGACTCCCAGGGTCCGATATACATGTGTCTGTACTCGTCGAAAAAGTCGCTCCTCGTCCAATCGTCTCCCCTCATGTACCAAAGCATTCCTAGCGCTCCATAAGTGATGCACTAGGGCTGCCATGGCGACGTGTCGTGCAGAGGTAACAATCGAGGATCTCCTGTATAGCCGTCTGAAAGTACGCAGCATGCTCCGAAAAGTAGTCATCTCTGGTCGCATATGGAGCCATGCACGGATCCTCCCCCACAGCCGACCAGTAGTGCCACACCGGAAAAAGAGGTGCTCCAGGGTCTCCTCGGCGTGCCCGCAGAAAGCACACTGACGATCTGGTAGGTAGTCCTGTCTAGCCCGTACAGGTAGCCGGCCACGTGCTAGTAGCCACAATGTGAAAGAGTGGCTCGGCTGAATGGAAGACTGCCATACCGTCCGTACCCATGGCTGTCGCGGTCTGATACCTCGGAAAAAATCATATGCTCGCGCTACCCCTCGAGGCTGCTGAAACCACTCTGACAATAATTGTGCTGCTGCTGCTGGGCTGCCCGCTGTCACAAGGATACTGTCTCGAATCTGTAGGATCTGCTTAAGCAACGGTGAGTCCCTATGCCTAGCTGTCCAGCCCCATACCCCTGTCTGTTGTAAATAAGTGTGAAGAACCCATCGAATCCAAAGAGTGTCCTGCTTGTCCTGGAGTCGCCATAGAACCTTCGCCAACAGAGCACAGTTCCAGGCACTCAAGCCCCTCAAGCCAAGACCACCCTCCCTCCTAGGTCTGCACAACTCCATCCATGCTATCGGCGGACGTGGTGTGGTCCACATGAAGGACCTGCAAATCCCATAGATCCGGTCCACAACTCCACTAGGTATCGGCAGCACCGACATCCAATAGCACTCCACCCCCTGAAGCACGGAGGTCACCAACTGTGCCTTCCCGGCATAAGACAGTGTCGCCTTAGGCCAGGATGTGACCCGCCTGCTCAAAGCATCTAATAGTGATGTGTAATCCGAAATCCGCAGCTTTTGAGAGGCGATGGGGATCCCTAAGTATCTGAATGGCATCTCCCCTAGCCGAAAACCCGTGATCTGTAACAGTCGGTGCCTCGTGGTCTCATCAATCCCAGCCATGTATATACTCGATTTGGCCAAATTAGTTGTGAGGCCAACCATCTGGGTAAATCTCTGAAGACAAACTACTAACTGGGTGACTGACGAGACATCCCCGCGAGAAAAAAGCAGTAAATCATCCGCGTACATCAGGTGGGCTATCCGAAGACTCTCACACATGGGATGGAAGTGAAAATCTGATCTCCCTGTGTAACGTGCTAATGTGCGGGATAAATACTCCATGCATAGCCCGAATAAATACGGAGAGAGAGGGTCCCCCTGACGAAGTCCCCTGGCACCCTGAAAGAACCCATGTGTGCTGCCATCAATCATGACTGAGAATAATGTCGTGGTAATGCACTCTCTGATTCACTTGATAAACGTGGTAGGAAACTGTAGCGCAGTCAAAACCTCAAACAGGAATTCCCAATGAACTGAGTCAAAAGCCTTCTGTAGATCCACCTTCAGTGTACAACGCGGTGAGATGCGCTTCCTGGTATATCTGTGAAGCAGCTCCTGTACGAGGTGAATATTATTTGTGATAGTACGGCCTCTGACAAAAGCAGTCTGAGCGGGGTGGAGTAGGTGGTCTGATACTGCAGCTAATCTGCCAGCAAGTAACTTCGATATCACCTTATAGAATACCGTACAGCATGAGATGGGTCTGTACTCTGCCACTGTGGTAGCATGTGCTGTCTTGGGTACTAATGCTATGAGTGTATGGTTCCAAGTGAATTATAGTTGACTAAACACTTGGTGGTCGGAAGTCCAACAGGGAGTTGGCATAAGAAGGTAAGTCCAAATGGATGATTGAAGACTAGATACATGACTGGAGAAGTAAACTCCAAGTGGTATCAAAGCGAGGCCTCTCTTCATCAAATTAACCTCCATTGAAACACAAAAACTAGAGGAAGAAGAAGGACTGATTTTGAAGCTCCCTGATATAAACAAATTCATTGGACTAATCTTTAAAGGAGTAAAATGGAGTTCATGGATAGATCCACTACCTTTTGAATCAAGAGGATTTGTTTAATGGAAGGCAACGATGAGAATTTTTTTATGATGGATATAGAATAATGGCTCTAACAGAAGGATTTGAAATTCCAAAAGTTAAAAAAAGAAAAATCTCTTCATAATAAGGTAATCAAGATTTTGACTAATTTAATTCCTAATGATATTTTATGTAAATTAGAAAATTACAAAGATGCAAATGAGCTATGAAGTAAATTGGTCAAACTTCATGGAGATCCAATCCTATCGAGTACAAGATGATAAGTCCAATGAGGAAGACTCAATCGCTCAAGAACTTAAGGATTCGAAGGATGAAATTAAAGAAACATCCACTTTAAAAAATGAGGGATAAAGATCAATGACACCGAAACAAGAAAAACTCTAAACTTCCGAAAGTGATAACAACAAAGATCATGCTACCTCCATAAGTCAAGAAAGCCCAAATCATGAAGGTATAACAAATTCATTTATTAAAAATTAAGATCATATCTTGTGTTTTGAATATAAAGAAAGAGAACACTATAAGAGCAAGTGTCCCAAATTGTTGAAGAAGAAAGGTCAAGTGATAACCAAGGTGAAGGAGAAGTCGAGAGAAGTTAGCCCTATGATACGAAAGGGCAAGGAGCACATAATATGCTTACTGTGCAATTAAAGATGACATTTTCGAAATCAATGTCCAAGGAGGAGAAATTCGACTAAGAATAAAGGAGGGAGTTCAAATCAAGAGGGACCTCCTAAGGTATCATTTAATAATTCAATTCCCTTGTGCCATGATAAAAAGCATGCTAGACTTAAATTTTACAAATTTAATACTTATTATCATGAAAATAGAAGGCATGATAAATTCAAGGGTAATTTTAGACTATATCATGCTAGAACAACCTTACCTATGGATAGGAAAGTATAAAAATAATCTAGGTAAGAGCCCTAAGTAATTTAGACATATGTCTAAAAAGAATCATGTCTATATCCATCACAAAAAAAAATTTGAA
>NC_133868.1:13182363-13195511 GCF_044706935.1 Curcuma longa
ATCTGCAATATGAGGAATGCAAACTATAAGCAACGCTTAGTAAGTACATCATCTAACTCACAAAAACCATAGAAAACTTCGTAATAACTGATTTATGCAACATGAATGTTCATATCTAAACATGTGAGGGGATTTTCAAAACATACTATTTCATAATAATTAAACATACTAAACATCCATCATTTGGGCCCTGACAAAGTACCAATGCGCGCATCCCTAACCGGTCCGGGGTAGCTAGCCACCGAAGCCGATTAGAGCGTACTAGGCACCTCGCGGCCTAGGGGGCCTCACGGAGCCCATCCCTTGGACACCTCACGGTCCGGTACTTGTCAACATCAAAATAAAGTACTTTCTTTCATATTACAATATCTTACTTCTTATATCATGCAATTCTACTATTTACATATGCTTTAACAAAATCATGCATATGCTTTAACAAAATCATGTTTATGGAAAAATACGGAAAACAACGGAACTACTCATACTGCAGGTGAGAGATGTACTTACTTTATTGATGAATCGTCACAATATGAACCTCTAAATACTATTAGATCCACGAGTCAAAGTCCTGCAACAAAACATTCTCTAAATAACATATCCTATAAACTTTATACAAGAATAACCCCAATCGAATCTTATACCTCATCTGAATTTATCCTAATCACGACTTAATCCCAATTAAATCAATTAATTAGTTAAACCCAAATACCTTTCCGATTAGATTAATCAAACATATGCATATTTATCAAACATAAATTAACTATTAAACTAATTAACTAATTTACTAATTAACTACTTAATTAACTGATCAAGTTGATCGACAATTAACTAATTAACTAATTAATCGTTAACTACCAATTAATTAATTACTAATTATTAACAATTAACTGATTAGTATCGGATTATTAACTAAACTAGCTTAATCAACAAACCTAACTTTAATTAATTAAACTTTACCTTAATCAATTAATCTAATTAATAATTCCTTTTGTTTTTGCTGCGCTCGTCTTCAACCCGGCAGAACAGAGGAGGTGGCACGGGTGGCGGTGCTGGTCAGTGGCGAAGGTCGGCAGCGTCTTCACGGTGGCGTCGGGCGGAGGAGGCGACGGCGTGCGGCGTCGAGCGGTGATCGGGCGTCACGCAGCAGAGGGCCGGCAGGGCGTCTGGTGGCGTTTCCTCGCAACAGGCGACGGCGGAGGGTTGCGGTCTGCAGGGGACGGCGGCGCTGGTCGAGCTGAGGGTCGGCTAGGGTTTGGCCCGCCTTTAAAGCCTTCTCCGTCCCGGGTTTTCCGTCGACGGACGCGGGCGGTGGCGGGCCGAGCGCGGTCTGCGCGAGATGCGGGCGCGGTGAACAGAATAGTTGCGCGTATTTTTAATAGGGAATGCACAGTAAACCCAAACCCGATTAAATCTAAACCACCGGCTAAACCCAATTAAAACAATTGAATCGGGTACTGTAGCGAACCGAGTTTAATTTTGGTTCGCGTGGTTCACTAACCAAACGACCTCCGATTTGACCCAAACTAATTTTGTTGGATTCGTCTTCGCGAGACAAACCTTTTTATCTATTTTATTTTATCAAAACCCCCTTCTATCATTTAACTAAAAGACCTTTATTATAATTTTAAATCAAATTAAATATCCTAAAAATAGGAAAAATAATGCGGGTGTTACATCTTATTTCACATCCCAAATGTTTTTTTATTTTTTTTTTATTTTTTTATAATTCAGGTATCTATGTTTTGGATTCAATTAATCTTGGATACAGATAGCCTTCCTCTTAAGTCACCCATCAGGCTCCTCACTTAACCGTCGACATCTTAAATTTTTTATCCTATTAGAGAAAAATATTTTATAATGTGTCTAATTGAGATTTGAATCACGGGTGCTTGATTAATTTGGATTGAGAAATGATTGATATCTCCATCTCATTGTCCTCCGAAGATGCATATTATGCCACCCCTGGAGCTACAATGCAACGGTAGGGCACTTTTATAATTTCTTAAACATCTAAGGATCGAGTCCCAGTTACGATAAATTATTGGATGAATTTTCTTTAATGGGAGGTTGATTTAAGAACCCTAATGAACGCACACACAAGCCCATTTATGATATTAACTTTTGAATTGGTTTTGTTTTGTAGGGGAAAAAGAATTGTAGGTGTCATTTATTCACTCTCCTCGATCTTCCCTCCTTGACCAAAGTCATCTCATCTCATGTATCTATTAGTACAATCGTACCTTAATCGCATCTCGTGTATCTATTAGTACAATCGTACCTTAAGTAATCATATTTAATTATAATATTTTGAAAAAGAATTTATGTTAGATTCATCTATGTTACTAATATGTACATTAAATTATATAGAAACTTGATAGGATATACACAAATCTCATGAAACTTGTAACTCAATGAAGTCGAGTTGTGATGATGATTTGGCATGGATAAATTGGTAATACTAAATCGCTTGAAGGTCTATTGGACTTTAAGAAGAATGGATGACACATCTAAGGAATTGTAAGACAAGAAATATTAAGTGGTACTAGAAAATTCATGGAATTGGACACCAATTAGACATTAATAATAAGATCTCGATGAGGAGGTGTATATGAAATTACCATCCGGATTTTAACCTATTGGTTAAGGAAAAGACTACTAACTTCATCTTTAAATGAGTTGAAATAAGATTCTCCAAATTGGTTTGAGAAGCTCACTTTCATATGTTGGTGCAATCGACTCATATCAAAGTTGATTAAGTTTGATTTGACTCGACTTAGGTTTTGATATTTAATCAATATGTTAATTAAATGTCAAGTAGATCAAGATTCACTGGATACTTAACGGTAAAGAAGAGTCAAGTAGATCAAAGTTGACTAGATACTTGATAGAGGAGAAGTCCAAGTGGATCACGGTTGAACGAACACTTTGCATGCAAGAGAAAGTCTAAGTGAGTCTGAATGATCGGACACTTGACACAAGATGGAAAGTCCAAGTGGGTGATGTACAATCAGACACTTTGCATGAGATAGAAAATTCAAGTGAGTCATGGAGGACCGGACACTTGGTACGAGATGAAAAGTTCAAGTGAGTCATGAAAGACCATATACTTGGCAAGAGACAAAAAGTTTAAGGTTACGATTGACCGGACACTTAGCAACGAGAGAAGTCCTAACATGTCATAATTGACCGGATGTTAAGCATGAGACAAAAAGTTTAAACATATCAAGAAAGATCGGATGTTTGGCAAATGATAAAGTCCCAATAGGTTAAGGTTGATTAGATATTGGGGAATAGAAAGTCTCGATAGGTCAAGGGTAATCAGATGTTGAGCAAAGGAAATCTCGATAAGGTGAGGTTAACTAGATACCAAGCAAGACGCGCATTCAGTCTTGAAAAGATTGAAATTAAGGTTAGTAATCGATTGCGTCAAGCAATTGATTGATGTCAAGTATTTGATTGGTAACCCCTACATCCCTAAAAGGGGGTTTGCTGGTTGAGCAATTGATGTCAACCAATCGATTGATGAAATTCATTAATAGATCGTGGCCAGTGAACATAATGTTACGGAATCGATTGGCCAATTTGACTAGGGGCTATAAATTGATTCGTGTAATTGATTGGTCAAGTAAAAAAGAGTCATTCTATAGATTTAAATAGCTAGATTCGACATGAAAATCAATTGATGAAGGTAAGCAATTACTAGATGGAAATCAGTTGGAATACAACCCCATAAAATGAAGGTTTCAAGGTCATTTGAAGGGGCCAATTCTTGGGGGTTTAAAGATGAAGTGCTACTACATTTTCAAACCAACAAGAGGCAATTGAAAGTAATAATAAACGTTCAAAGCAAAGCTCACTTTTGTAAATGTGTTCATTTTAATTTCTTTTGATTTTATTTGTATCTTTGTATTTGCTTATGTTTGTTGTAAGAACGGCTTGTAAGAGGCTTCTTCAACACCAGAAGGTATCTAATAAGGTGAAGAATTTAGTAGTGGTAAATCTCTAGGACTAAGCCTTAGATTAGTCGCATTAAGAGATGGATACCAAGTAAAATCAAGGTGTTGTGCATGTGACGTCAATTTTGATTCAAGTATTCACTACACATTCAAACAAAGAGCTTGCAATCAAGACGAAGCCATTGAAGCTATTCACCCCCTCTAGTTCACACGGGTCCTAACAAGTGGTATCAGAACGAGGTTGCTCTTCATTGGACTAACCGTTGGAAAGAGCACAAAGCTAGAGGAAAAGAAAATTGTGTGATTTTGAGCTCTTCAATAGCAACAAGTCATCGGATTGACCGTTGGAAGAAGCCAACATTAAAGGGAGCTCGGATTTTAGAATGGATCTCCAGAATGGATTCAAATATGACATCTAAGTACTTTCATCATTTGGATTAGAAGGTTTTGATCATTGAAAATCAAGAATGGAGAATTTTTTTATGATCGATATAGAGATATAGTTTGCTCTAATGGAAGGGTTTGAAGCTATGAAAGATATAAAAGAAAGACTTCTTCCAAGGAGTAAATGGACTAAGGAGTAAGTTCAAAAATCTGAGCCAAATGACAAGGTAACTAAATTATTAGTAAGTATTTTACTTAATGATGCCTTGTGCAAGATAAGTCAATATCATTATGCAAAGGATCTATGGAACAAGCTTACAAAACTTCATAAAAATCCACCCTCAATGCAAAGTGAAGACACACCCAAGGAAGGAGATTCATTGACACTAGAGCAAGAGGACTCGGAGTTTGAGAGATGCTCAACATCCGAGATCGAAGAAAGAAAAACATCCACCTCAAGGATTGAGGGGGAGAGCTCATTGACACAAGAAAAAGAGGAACCCTCAACATCGGGAGAACCACCACTATTAGCATGGAATGTATATCAATTTCATGCAATAAAAATAAAAATCACATCATTTGCTTTGAATGTAAGGGAAAAGGGTACTACAAGAGCAAGTGCCCTAAATTGATGATGAAGAAAGTTCAAATGGCACCAAGGGTAAAGGAAAAGTCAAAGGAGACCAAAATCTTGATATGCAAAAGCAAAGAGCATATTGTGTGCTTTACATGAAATGAAAAGAAACATTACTAGAACCATTATTCAAAGGGGAGACATCAAAACAAAGAATAGGGTGGAAGCTCAAACTTAGGGGGAGCTTCTAATGTATTAATTCATAATGCAATTGCATTGTATCATGACAAAAAGCATGCTAGAAATAAGTTTTATGAATTTAGAGGTTATTATTATGAAAATATGATGTATGATAATTCTAAGGATAATTATAAATCATATCATGATATAACAACTCTACTTACGGATAGGAAGATAGAAAATAACTTAGGCAATATCCATAAGAATTGTAGATATATACCTAGAAAGAAAAATTATCAAGGCATTCATGAAAAGTTAAGGATTAATGAATTAGAAATGGAAAATTAAGTTTTGATATCAAGACTTGATAAGTTAGAGAAGACCCTAAAAAATATGGCAAATATGGTTAAAGGATCTAAAAAGAAATATCTAAGGTCAGGTAGGCAAGAACCATTCAAGGGCAAGAAAGACTACAAGTCTAAGACCAAGGAGAATGTGTCATCTTATTATAGAGTTCCATATAGTTATGGAACTAACCTTAGGTCTAGGAGTCAAGTCAAGTCAAGGTTACAAGGGAGGTTATCTCTAGTGTTTGACCTTGAGAAGAATAGTATGACTAAAGCTGCTAAGAAGCCTAGGAAAGTTATTAGGAAGAAATCTAGGAAAGTTATTCCTAGTGAGTACCTAGTGCATCCAAGGAGCTCCAATAGGTATTCGGTTCATAAGAGTATAATCTCTTTACACTAGATATGTATAGGATGTATCAACCTAAATTAGAAAGGTAGTTAATCCTATCATACGAAGTTAGTATTTTAGAATATTTTTAAGGTATCGTGATATCTTGAGAATGAAATTTTAAATTTTATTCTTGAGGATTTTGTAATGTGTCAATAAGAATTGAAGTCTTGAGATTGATCAAAATTAACACAAATAGGATAGAATCATAAAGTATGTCAAGTTGGGATTTTTGACACATTCAAGGGAGATAGGTCGCTTATGTCAAACTGTGTATTTGACATAATGATTAGATGATGACAATTATATGAAAATTTTAAGTATTTCCTTTGTGCTATAATTACCATGTTTATGTGTCTATCATATGTCATAACATCATATCATATTTTCATCTTAACATAAAAGTGTATTGTTAATTTTGATATATGTTGTTTGATATTGATACATGTCATATCATACATGCATCACTTGAGTATGATGAGCCTTCTTTTGAAAAATTATGCATTTGATGTATATGTCATATTCATAGTCATGCATTATTTCAATTCTTTGTGATTAAGGACAATGATATTAATTGACATGCTAGATAGAATGATCAAATGCAAGTATTTGGAGGAATTTTCCTCCAAATGGGGAACGCAATCAAAGGATGCTGAGCATCTGGATTGGCCGCCGTATGCGCTTCCCGATTTACTTTGGTGGTCGGTGGGAAATTTCCGTGGGACCGGGCCGGCAACCCGAGGGATTGAGTCCATGAGACTGACTGGGATTTATCATTTTTTAGAATGATCAAATGCAATGCTTAGATAGAGAGAAATGATCTCTTAGTGTTAAGGGAAGAATAAATTTTACATCTCATAAAAATAATAGGATTAACTTGTGTGTTAAGATATTTTAAACACAAGTGTGATGTTAAGAAGATGAACTAATTTCAAGATATTGATTTAATACATTAAAATGAGTTTTAATTTCATCAAAATAAATGAATGTTACATAGTCAATCAAGGAGAAATTAATGTGCATTTAGCTCATAGTGTAGGATCAAACTCGATGTTAAAGGGGAGGCATAGCATTATGAATTTTATGAGCTAATTAAACTAAGAATTTAATAAAACCAAAATATGCAATGGAATAAAAAGCACTAAATAGTGACTTAGCAAGTTTGATAAGCATGCAACTTTTATACTTAACAAGAATTATCAAGCATGCAACTTTAGCAAGAATTATCAAGCATGCGCAACTTTAACCCTTAACAAAATTAACGAGCATGCAACTTTTGATATTTTAGCAAGATTTATGAATATACAACTTTTGACACTTAGCACAATTTAGCAATTCAAGCATGCATGAAGTTGATCATAGTGACAAGCATAGATTAACAAACTCAACTTTAAAAAATTAATTCTTATTTATAATCTCTCCTTTCTAGAAAGTTTTTAGAGGTGGAGAAATATTTTAAAAAATCTAAAAATTAATATACAAGAATACTAGAATATACGACAACAATATATTAAAAATTATATGCTAAGGTTGTTGATCAAAGTTGCAGTGCATCATCGTAGAGGATCGAAGAACACTAAAAGCACAACCAGTGCAGCGAGTTCGAGCACAAATAGAGTAATAGTGAGATCAAGAGTTGTTCTAAAAGCTCTGCCTTGAGGATCCTTATATAGAACTTCTGCCTTGAGGATCCTTATATAGAAGTTGCTGATGTGGCTGCAATATTTATCCGATAGATAATATCGCATGTGGTCTCCAATTGATTGAACTCCCTTTGATCTTCTAAAGCTTGGTCAAATCTTATCTTGACTATCTCCCCTAGATCACTAGACTTCATGACTACTGATTACTTGGAAGCGTCTCCGGTCACTCAGAGACGGAGCCACGTAAGAGCTATCCTGGGCTATAGCCCAGCCCTTACGTGGCTCAATCTACATTGGATTCAAATTTATACAATCTGCCACACTAAAGAAATTCTAAGGAATCTGAATCAAATTACATTCTCTTACGAACCAAATCTGAATCATTTGAGTATAATTTAGTGTAGCCCCTCATAATTATAATTTGCAAAGTATACTCTTAGGGAATAAAAGATTAAAAGATCATCATGGTGATTATAGGACATTCACACTTATATAATCGGATTTTGCAAGGGGCCTTGAATCCAAATCAAATTTGTAATTGGATTAAACTGATTTAATCGATTTAAAATGAGTTAAGGAATGTTTAAGAAAACTTATTCTCTCCTCTCTTTTTTATTTATTATCTTCCAAGTATGCAACCTCGCTCCCACTGTCTCATGCGTAAGTTTCCACTCGCGGTCACGACCACTCCCTGCGTGGCCAGACCCTCTTGCTTGGAGGTGTAGTTGCCGACATGACAACCCTCGGTTGCGACTGTCATGATCAGATCGACTTGTCCTTTACGTCAACATACCCTTACGAGTTACATCTACGCTAGAGGTGAGCAGCTGTGGATTGAGATCCTGCGAGAGAAGCTCGAGCAGACCTCATGCTGCACTCATGGATCGACTACCTCTACTTGATTGTCGGTGGCACGCTCTCTAACACTGCATCAGCAGTCAAGCCTTCCACCATGGCCTCCAAATTTCTAACGTCTATGAATTAGATATCATTAGCGGTAAATTAATTTAACAATTTCATAAATAATAAAAAAATTCATTCAATAAAAATTTAAAATTAGATGAAATATGGGAAAAAGCGAGATGGTAACATGTTTGCATGAAGTGAACTTGGTCCTCTTGATGGACTCGGCCAACTTGAGATCAGCCCAACCCACCTGTCATTCCTGGATCCGTCCTTGCGATCACTCGAAAGCTACGATCGCCCCACTACTCGTTTCGATCGATTGGTACCTCTTGACTCTGCAAATCGAGAGTTATCCTCAGTCAATCATCCAAACTCCCTTCCGATCATCTAGAATCATTGAACTTTGATTCCCTATATTTGTTACACGTAATGAGTAGGATATATAATTCAACATTACTTAAGCTGACCCATCTAGTGTGAGTTGTCAAGAATCAGCTCCCTGACTTCACTTGGACTTATTTGGTTAGAACTTAAGCTCCCAACTGACTCCACTTGGACTTGATCTACTTAGTTCTCAACTATGATTTTCTTGCTTGGTTCCCAACAAGACTTGTACTGCCTAGCCTTGCTGGATCTTAACTTCTGCCTGATTCCTAATAAGGACTTCACTTGTCTTGTTCCACTAGGACTAAGACAATGCTCGGTTCCCAATTAGGACTTTACAATTTGTTAAGTAACCTGCTCCTACACACTTGACACAAACTTGTTAGATCTCTACATATCTAACTATAACCGTAGTCATAAACAAACCCTTGGGTTTAATGTGGAACTTCCAGCACCAACACATATATCATGGTTGGGATTTGATTTTGAAAATCATTTCAAAAATATTTTGACAAACCTTTGTGAAGCATATTTGTTGATAAGAATTATCATTAATTAAGTTGATACAAAGTTAGAGCGAAACATTGAAGTTTTTAATAGTTTCTAACTTTGTACTATTCTTTGAAAATAAGATATATTTTCATAGAAAATTATTTTTTTCTTGATAATACTTGATATAAGTAATGTTTGTATGAAATTTTATGATTTTAAAAAAATATATAGAA
The DNA here is from genome assembly GCF_044706935.1 of Curcuma longa. Classification (NCBI taxonomy): domain Eukaryota; kingdom Viridiplantae; phylum Streptophyta; class Magnoliopsida; order Zingiberales; family Zingiberaceae; genus Curcuma; species Curcuma longa. The sequence goes on from NC_133868.1 coordinate 13,191,851, forward strand.
TTACTTATGATTTCTAAATTTTTGTCTAAAAATTGAAATTACAGTTTCAAACACATTAAACAATTGCTATCAGTTATCAATCGATTGTTGCCTGTATCAATCAATGCATCAATCTATTGATAGCTATATTTTTTATTGAAATCAGTTTATAAGCTCACTATTAGGCAATTGAACTATCCCTAATCCTCTGGTATACTTGGATAAGTAGTCAAAGAGGTTTTCTTGAAGAAAATATGAAAAGGGATAGTAAAAGGAAAAAATGAGGATTAAGGAGGAGGTTTAGAATCAAGGTTAAATCTTTAACTTCATGACTTAGATTTTAGAACTTCCTAAAGGTTTAGGAACTCTAAATCATTGTTGGTGCAATAATGAAAGTTGGAGCATGCTTTGAGGGGGAGGTCTACTTTAGAAGCATGAATTGGATATAAAAGAGGGTGATTTAAAGGATTGAAGAAGTATGAAGGATTGTATGCTCAAGGTTGAGCATTGGATGAAATGGAAGGTAGGTAGATTTCATTTAAGATGATTGGATTAGATAAGATGAATGGATCTTGAGAGGATATTTTTGATGTATGTCAAAGAGGAAGAATGTATGGTGTAAGATAGAAAACTCACATTCTTGCTTTAGCATAAGAAAAAGAATGACTAAGGAAGTTGGGCTAATGAGTTATCCTAACTTAAATATAGTATCAAACATCAATAAGAGAAGATTGTTAGTGTAATTGACTTTATGATAAGGTTGACCAGGTTGACCAAGTTCGGTTTCACTCGAGTTGAGTTTCAATGTTTGAATAAATATGTTAGTTAGATGTCAAGTAAGTTAAGATTAATCGGATACTTAACGGTGAAGAAGAGTCAAGTAGGTTAAGGTTGACTGGATACTTGACGGTGGAGGAGTCGAAGCGGATCATGGTTAAACAGACACTTGATATGCAAGAGAAAGCCCAAGTGGATCATGGAGGATCGAACACTTAATATGAGACAGAAAGTTCAAGTAGGTCATAGAGGATTGAACACTTGGCACGAGACGAAAAGTTCAAGTGAATCATGAAGGATCAAACACTTGACATGAGACGAAAAGTCCAAATGGGTCATGGAAGATCGGACCCTTGCCATAAGATGAAAAATCTCAGTGGATCATGATTGATCGGACAATTAGCAACAAGTGAACTCCTAATAGGTCATGATTGATTGGATATTAGGCATGAGATGAGAAGTCTAAACAGGTCAAGAAAGATCGAATGTTTAGCAAATGGTGAAGCCTCAATATGTAAAGGTTGATTGGATATTAGGGAACAAAAAGTCTCGATAGGTCATGGGTGATCAGATGTTGAGAAAAGAAAATCTTAGTAAGGTGAGGTCAATTAGATACCAAGCAAGATGTGAATTCAGCCTTGAAAAGGATGAAATTAGGGTTGGCAATCGATTACCAGGAAGTAACAATCGATTCATAAACCCTAAACTCTAAAAAGGAGGTTTGCTTCTTGAACAATCGATTGCTATGTGATAGCAATTAATTGGTAGCAAGCATCGATTAATAAATCCTAAACTCCGAAAAGGGAATTTTCTACTTGAGAAATTGATTCCTATGTGATAATAAATGATTGATGTCAAGTAATCGATTAGTAGACCATGGCCAGTGAATAGAATATTATAGAACCGATTGGCTAGTTCTATTAAGGGATGTCAATCGATTGATATAATCAATTAGTTAAGTAAAAAAGAGTCATTTTGTAGGTTTAAATAGTTAGATCGGAAGTGGCAATCGATTGGTGAAGGTAAGCATTCGATTACTAGGCGAAAATTAGCCCGAATGCAATCCCATAAAAGAGGGTTTCGAGGTCATTTGAATGGTTTGATTCTTGGGGGTTAGAGGATGAAGTGTTACTGGATTTTCGAACTAACAAGAGGCAATTCAAAGCAACAACAAGCATCCAAAGCAAAGCTCACTTATGTAAACGTGTTTATTTCGATTTCTTTTAATTTGAAAGGTATCGAAGAAGGAGAAGATTTAGTAGTGGTAGATCGTTAAGATTAAGCCTTGGATTAGTGGCCTTAAGAGGCGAATATCAAGTAAAACTAAGGTGTTGTGCATGTTGTGTCAAGTTTGATTCAAGTATTCCGATGTGCATTCAAACGGTGAGCTTGTAATCAAGACAAAGCGATAGAAGCTATTCACCCCCTCTAACTCGTGCATGTCCTAACACCATAATTAAGTATTATGATTTCAATCTAGTAGAGTTGGATTGTTCTTTGCTCACTTACTCACAATTAAAAGGTTGATGAAAATATTTCTTCCATTGCTCGTTTATTTCCTTATCATTTACTAGTACCCTATTACATTCATCTTTAATACATCTTATTTGAATAAGATCTCTTATCTTCCTTTCTCTCGCTTTAGTTAAATATCTTTTCCCATTCTTTTATATCTAATTTTTGATATAAATGTTCAAAAGTTTCATTCTTACCTTCATTCACTATTTTCTTAGCCTTTTTCTTGAATACTATATATATTTTTAAGTTTTTCTCATTTTTACAATATATAATAGGCTCTTCAATTTTCTTTTACTTTTTCTTGTACTTTCTCATTCCACCATCAAGATTCTTTACTTAGTGGTGCACACCCTTTTGACTCACTAAGTATACTCTTTGGCTACTATTTTCAACTTTAATACCATTTTATCCCATGTTGTGTTCAAGTCGTCGTATATTGCTTCTAATACTTATATTTATATCCTCTCCTTAAATATATTTTATTTTCCATCTTTAACTTCCACTACTTAATTTTAGAAGTCGTACATATTTTTTTCTATTGATACTATACTTGAAGCGTATATCCAACACTACTAACTTATGTTAAGTAATTAAGTTTTCTCCATGGATGACTTTATAATTTTTGCAAATCTTCCTATTATTTTTCCTAACCATAAGAAAGCTAATTTGTAATTTATTATTCTCACTTTTAAATGTGACCAAGTGTTCTTATCTTTTATTAAAAAAATATATTAGCAAATATAAGATCATATGTTATCTCAAAATCTAATATAGTTTTCTCTTTTTCATTTCTTATTTCAAACTCATAACCCCCATGCACCCTATCATCCTCATTTTTCACTCCTACATGTATATTTAGATCTCCTCCTATTAAAATCATTTCAATTGGAGAAATATTTTAGAATACCTTATCTAACTAGTCCCAAAATATAGATTTGGCATGTTCATTTAATCCTACTTCATCCTATCATCCTCATTTTTCACTCTTATATGCATATTTAGATCTCCTCCTATTAAAATTATTTCAATTGACAAAATATTTTATAATACATCATCTAACTCATCCCAAAATATAGATTTAGTATGTTTATTTAAGCCTACTTCACCCTTCCAGCTCATTTTTCACACCTACATACACATTTAGATCTCCTGCTATTAAAATCATTTCAATTAATAGAATATTTTGTAATACCTCATCTAACTCATCCTAAAATATAGATTTTGTATGTTTATTTAATCCTACTTGAGATGCATATATGCTAATTAAATTTATAGTTTCTTTCGTTACTATTATCTTAAGAGCTATAATCCTATCCCTCTTTCTAACTACTCCTACTATTTCATCTTTTAGCGAATTATCAACAATAATATTTACCCAATTTTTTAT
>NC_133868.1:13195611-13206209 GCF_044706935.1 Curcuma longa
TCCTCAACTTGGTCTACACGACCAACTCAAATCAAGTTACATCCTATTCATTCATTTATGTATCACTATAAGATTTCTAGTAAGGATAAGTATCAACCAGATGCAATATCAACAATATGAGAAATAAAAGATCAAGCAGTATAAAAATATGTATCAATAGCAGAGTAAATGAGAATATCTAATTAAATTTTAAAAAACATTTTTTCCCATTTTAATTCCCCCAGATAAACTCATGTGCGAACAGGAAATAAATCAATTCTTTATCCTTTAATAATTTAATTATTTTAACCCCATTTCAATAGTTTAAAGATCAATTTAAATCCTCTTTTTAAAACCATTATTAATTTTATATATATATATATATATATATATATATATATATATAATTATTTATTCATGCACAAGAAAAATGTAGGAGTCCAAGACTAGAAAGTACCCTATTTTTTGTGTCTACTAAGCTATAAGTGTCGGCAGATCAACGTGCTCTACTTAAACTAGTATCTACACGCATAATACCAAGAAAACAACTCAATTCTCTATCCAGTGATCGAACATTTGCAATAATACATCGATTATCACACATTTGAGCCTCAATCATAACAACTAATGCGCCGAGACGTATGGACAACTTACTCTTACCCTTTAAACTAGATCATAGATCAATCATGCTTAACTTGCGTAACAAAGATAAAATATAAATCATATCGAGACATTCAGTAAAGCTATAGATTATCTACACTTCAGACTAACATAATGCATTTATCACTTCAACTTCTTCTAAAACTAAAGATATTCCAAAACCTATAAAACACGGTGTAGATTTGAGTTATAGGAGGACATAGATTGTGTTCCACCATCCACTAATAAAAGGGATTAACAAGGATAAAATCCTGAGAGAGGGTCAATGAAATCCCAACAATTATTCCAGAACCAACAGAATAAAGAGCATAGAGGATGAAAGAGAGATTAGGGCAAAATAAAACCCTAAACCATCAAACCAACCAACAAAAGACGCGGAAAGGAAAGATAGGGTGGAGATCGGGAAAAACCTAGCAGCGAAATCGCAAGCGCGATAGCAGCGTTCGCGGTGCCAGAAGCAGGGGCGATTGAAGGCGGTGATCGTGTGGGAGGAAGGCGTCAGTGATCATGATCGCGGCGCGACACGCGGCAGCGGCGACATTGGCAGGCGACGATCGCGGCGTTTGCAGCGGCGCCGCGGGCAGTGGAGCAGAAGCGGGGGTGGCGTCGCGTTAGGGCAGAAGCGGCGAGCGGCGAGCGGCTGTGGGAGGAGGTGGCTATCGCGGCTGTGGGAGGAGGCGGCTAGGGTTTTCGGCCTTTAAATCGCGCCCCTCGCGATTCCTTCTCCGAGGAAAACGAAGACCGCGTCGTGCACATCGTGCGCTCGCGATTTTTTTACCATTCTTAACACAATCATTAATGCTTAGGAATACCAATCTTTAGTGATTGGGAATGTCAAATCCTTAGTGCTTAGTAAGGTCTAGTGTTAGAGAATTGAGCCTGGTCGATTGAGATATTTGGAGGTGTTCGATTTCTCGATCGGTCACTTGGGAAATAACTCAGATACTATCAAGTTGTATGTATGTCGGCCTATAAAAGTGAACGTGTTATATTAACATACAATCTTTCTACCCTTAAACTTATATATTATAGCTTAGATAGAAAGTTGTGAATTTTTTAAATTGATATATCTTTGAGATATTTTATCATGATCTCATTAGAAGATCTAGGCATATCATATTCACACACCAACACCATTAAATAGATCGAGGACTCTCTTATTTCAAATCGTGTCAAGATTTTAAAATTCTAGATATTATAAATTTATCAGTGAATTTTATTCAAAACTCGTTGATGATCTTAGTTACATTAAAAACACTTTAAATCAAATTTATTGCATTTCTTACATCATCTTGAGTATAACTATGCCCTCAGACATAGATTGAGATATTAAAATTAGAATATTAAATTTATTATAATCGATTGATATATTAAGATTAGTTGATTGTTAAATCAAATCTATGACAGCTTGATAGAAACTTATAATCGATTAATACGGTCAATTGACGTACACAGATGAAATATAATAAATTCAAAAATTAACTTGACAATCGATTGGATATATAACAGTCGACTTATGAAAAAATAATTGATTATTGATAAATAAAGAGTATAATAAAAAAAAGTATTCTGATAATTATGAAACTTGAATATGCAATTTAAATATTATGAAAAAAATAGATACGGCTATTTAGTAAAATATTATATCATCAACTTATCAATATCTCCATCTACCTTTGAGTCAAAGGCAACAATTTCAAGTTGAAATGTCTTATTTCAAGTGGTAAGCATGGAGACATGTGTTTCAAGTTCAAATCCTCTTAACAACATGTATTTGTTGACTGAGGTGTTGTGCGATTCAAGTCTTAGTAACATGTATTTGTTAGCTGAGGTGTTGTTGTGGTAGTATACTCTTATCAACATAGTGGTACCGTGCTTCAAAAAAATCCCTTAGGAGATTTTCTGATATGAGACCGTTTTAGCGGTGGGACCGATTACTATAAAAAATTTAACCACTACAATTTTAACACCCGGGACATAGCTGAGTTGGTTACGACGCAGTAAAGTTGCAGAAGAGGACAAAGATTCGAATCTTAGCGAAACCAGGCAATACTCTCTTGCGTCGTGACCAACTGCAGTTTTCTGATTTACCTTCTCACAAATAATCATGAAACTGATCGTGTCGGACAGTGGCAGATTCCACATTTTTTTAGAAGAAAAAAAAGACAACAATTTCAATAATTATCATCCAAACTTAATATTCACCGCGCCCAATGAGTTTGCAAGGCGCAAGCGTACGTGCCATCAGCAGCATCCATCAAATTTAATCCTCTATATTTGACACACAGTTTGGCTGAATTTACTCACCTTTTACTTTACGCCCACACAACACAACACCACACCACACCACACCACATCACAATAGTGGTTATTTATTTATTTATCTATATATTAGTTGATGTTTTTTCTCCCTTGTCTCTGCCCTGCATGCCCTAATAAACTCCGAAGGCCGTGACACATGCGGGTTCCACTGGAGGAAAGAGGTAGAAGCAGGTCTCGTGGGGGCCGGACGCCTTCTTCTCCAGCTCCATGCCCATCGATTTGATCGCTGGTTGGTTCAGGTACGCATACTTGCTTTTGGTCCACCTGCACAAAATTAAAACAAATTAACGAATAGTTAACTACATTGCTAAAGAATCGAACTCTTTGCATGTAGACCAGGTGATCAAATTCAATTTGAAGTTTTACAATGGTGGAAAGCGTTTGTTTATCTTAAATCCAGCCTGAAAAGAAGTTCCACTCAGTGCAGTGCAGTGGTGTCCAACTTAGCTTCCGCAGTGCCAAGGCAGGCGACCATCCATAGTGGAGAAGGGAGCACGAAGTTGCTCGTCCAAAGAAGCACTTGGTCAATGTCCACATCCTCCTCCTCAAGTCATCGTCAACTTGCGATTATATTAATATCCGAAGCCCATTTATTAAATACTACGTAACGTACGAATGTCAGAATTTTAAAACAATAGATTCTACAGTTTGGTTAGAGAGGGAAGACAATGCATAGATTGTTGTTATCACCAAAAAAATAAAAAGAAAATGAAAAAGAAAAAAGAAAAAGAGTTTGCTGGCTATACCAGTCCTTGATTCCTATCTGCAGCTCCTTGTTTTCTCCGCCGTCGGCTTTCTCTTCTTCTCCCTTCTCTTCCAGCATCTCCTTCAGCAGTTCCTCGAATCGCCTCTGGTCTTCCTCCTGCACGCTCCACACAAGCCTCGATCAGATAAGGGAGGAAAGAAAGAAATTAACAAAGCTTAATTAATCCCGACTCCCGAGAACGATCGATCAAACTTTCGATAACTTGTTTAAAAGCAATAATTAGCTAGAAGTGGTAGGGAACATTAATTATCTGATGCGTGCCTTGAGAGCCTTGGCCCTGATCCTAGCTGCCGCTTTCTCAGCGAAGAGGAGGTGGTCCTCTTCGACCATCCTTCTCATCCTCCAGTACCGGTCGATCTCCTCCCTCGTGAAACTCTTCACCTTTGCCGGCTTTCTGCTCGCCGGGGGCGCTGAAGGCGGTGGCGGCAGAGGAGTTGCCGACGAGATTGCGCGCGTCCCCTCCTTCTGCATGCTTCTTAACACTTAACAGTCAGGCTCTTGCTCGCGTTCCTTGTCCTCACTTCTTTCTTGGCTCCCCAGCTTTTTCAATGCCTAGTCTGCAATAGATATACTACGAGAATTACGAGACTGTAAGTCGCTGTGCATATCCTCGCGCCGCCGCCTAAATAAGGATCACCTCATCAGTTTGCCATTTTGGCTCTTCTACTTGTTTGTTTTCATAAATTTGGCCCTCAAAGTTCTCTTTCTCAGTTTGCCCTTTTCAGATTACAGTAACATCAGGAAATAATGATCACTCACCGCTTTGTGGGTGGTTGCGTCTCACCATCCTAATCTCTCGTCACAGCAGCACAGAAATGAATTAATTTATAAGACCAGCACCGAAATACTGATTTTGTTTTCCTCAAATTACAGAGAGGAAATTCATGGCTGCTAAACTTGGGGATGAATCAGAAAGTATTGGTGGAGTAGTAGGGTCCTGTCATAAAGCAAAAACTCAGTGATAATGACATTGGTGTGGTTTCTAGCTGCGACGCATTAGATATGTGAATTCACTGCGAGGAAACCAAGTGATGAATTACTGCATGGCTTTTGTTTTAGTTTTTCATTGCAAATGGCTTTTTGACCTAATGAAACACCATCATAATGATAATAGTGTCTCAGCTTTATTCTGCAAATTAAAGATGTTGGCCCATCGTAGAACCGTACCATGTATCATATCAGGCTTGTTACACTTGAGCATGCATGTACATCCAATTCTACGTAAAGTATTTAATTTAAGAACATATACTTCAAAAATGTTATTCTTCAGTATGCACCAGAGTATACGAGTATATTGATTAGTGCAGAATTAGGATGAAATTAAGAAGAGATGTATCTAAAAGATCATTAATTAGGTAATTAAAGTCATGGGTCAAATTAAACTAGTAAACTGTCCTTATCCAAACAAGCCAAGTCATACCACGAAAGCAGACCACAGGATTGAGCAAGCTAAGGGTGTGCGTACGTTATTCCTAATTAAGATGATAATTAAGATGGCATAGTGGTAATCTAATTGAATTGGGTAAGATGGAAAATAATTTTTTAAACATCAAATTAGGATTATCCTTTGTTAGTTTATCATTAAAAGATGTCCTATTATCTCTCTCTCTATATTTTTTTACAAAATTTATCTCTCGAAACTAGCCTCAGACGTTGCACTTTCACTTGTCTATCTAAAAGAAAATCAAACTAGGTAACCTCTTTCCACTTGCATTTAACAATTTCCTTTTCCTAATATGTTGTTCTGACTCACCTTTTGCCCGTCCAAGTGCTATCCAATGAAATTCTCTATGGTTCTCGACAAAACTAAGTTGCACAATTGTTATAAGGAAAATATTTTGACACTATAAACAATCCATCAAAGGTTACCATGAATTGCTTAGACTACTGTTTTATGACCTAAACTTATATAAATCAAGTAGCAATATTAGATTCCCTTATGTGCCACTTTGGATTTATTTTTATTTTTTACTTTTTAAAATTCTTTAAGTTTATCTATTAGTTTTGTCAAAATTATTACACGAGAATACAATAGTAAAATGCACTTAAGATTCAAGGATAGAGAGGAAATCACAAATTCCGTCCTACTTTGAAATGCCTTAAATGGATTTCTAAAGACGCATCAATAAAATCTTGAGAATTATTTTCCATTATGGAGTTACATGAAGCAAAATATGCCAAATTTGAAAAGCAAGAAAATTCTAAAGGAAAGGAGATACTTGCACTTGTGGCACACCAAAAGAAAGAAGAAGAAGGTCGAGATTGTGATGAAGAGAGGCATGTAAAGCGGAATTGCTCTGACAAAGGATGAGGAAAAATGAAAAGAGAAGATTGATAAAAAGAAGAAATATGTCTCTTTGAGGGTTGTTTGGTTCGTTGATGTCACTAGAGGGGGATCAATAGTGATTCACGATTTGGATCTAGTTCATCATTCATTATGCTCGTCTACAAAGAATTAATATGCAATGGAAATACAAACGAAATAATACAAATAAACACAAATACAACAAATCAATTTACGTGGTTCAGAACCACCCTTAGTTCCTACTCTATTACTTATTCTTAGCGATAATCCACTAATTTCTCCTAGTCGAATAGCTGAAAAATCTCTTACAGTATCTATTCTTATAAACAATACAAGCCAAATACAAATATATAAATGAAATAAAAAATCAAAATAAATAAGTCAACACAAATGAAGTTGGCTTTGCTCCTTTTATAACATTTAGGTTAGAATTGATTTTCACCTATTAGTTGACTATTCTTCACCATCAATTTATTACTTTATTGAATTCGACTGTTGCACCTACAGAACGACTCTTAACAATTTTAGTTTGACTATGAACAATTGACTACTACTGTTTATTAATCGATTAATGCCCAAACTGTCGAAGTGTCACAATTAACTAAGAAATTTTTTGTTCACTACTAAAATGTCAATAGTCGACTGTTACCGTTCATCAATTCACAGTCGAATCTTCACAATGGAGTTCAAAATATTTTATTTACTGCTACAGTATTATTAGTCAACTGTTACTGTTCATCAATCGACTAATTTGAAATATATTGAGTGTAATAGTCAAATTTTAAACTTTCTATTTACTATTACAGTACCATCAGTCAATTGATCAACTCGACTAATCAATATTAGTCAAGTTGATCAATAGATTTTCTACTAACATTCTATTTGCTATTATTCATCAATCGACTGTTACTATAGCATAATTACTATTCACAATCGATTGATACTATTCATAATTGATTGATTCATTATTCATAGTGCTAAAAACTTCTCAAATCCTAATTTTGGAGTTTAGGGTCTATCAGTTGATTGATACACCCTATCAATTGACTAATATTTCTATTTTAGCCTTATCAAAGTTTAATTGTTGCCTTGTCTAATATGTTGTTAACCTCAACCTATCAGGACTTTATTTGTTTAGTATCCAATTAACCTTGGACTTGCCGCGACTTCTTATTGCCTAGTATTCGATTAATCTTGATTTGTTTAGACTTCATCATTACTTAGCATCTGATTAACATTGACTTGTTAGACTTTTCCTCTCATGCCTAACATATGATCTTTCATGACGTATTAGGACTTTTCTCATTACTAAGTGCCTAGTCAACTTCGACCGACTTGGACTTTGTTATTGTCAACTCTTTATTAGACTTCAAACCACTAAGTATTCGGTCAATCATGATCTACTTGGACCTTTTCATTGTGAAGTATCTAATCAATCTTGACCTACTTAACTCTTCGCTATAGTTAACAAAAATATTGATTAACTATCAAGTATTTAATCAACTTTGACTTAATTGACTCTTCACTCAGCCATCCACATCCAAGTCAATCATGGTCAACCTAATCTGAGGTCGATTGTACCAACAATGTTCTCCTCCGACAATCTCTCTTTTCACTTAAGCATCTAATTCTCATCAACAAACATATTAATCAAACATTGAAACTCAACTCAAGTCAACTTGAGTTGGACCAACTTAGCCAACCTTAACCAAAGATCGATTACACCAACAAGACATGGGATGACCCCTCTACATTTGAAGAAGAATAAAAAAAATTAAAGATTGAGAAGAAAATAGAATAGAAATTATATAGTTGTCGATGATGGAGTATTTTTTGTTGGTGCAATCAATTTTAATATTAGGCAAAGGATTAAGTTGGAATATATGCGCTTAATTAGTTTATAACAAACGTATGTAAGAGCAAGTCACAAGGCAAGAATAAGTCTCCACAGATCAAGGGTGATCGGATGTTTAGTAAGAAGAAGTCTCAATACATTAAAGGTGATTAGATACCTAATAAGAAGAAATCTTGACAGAATAAAGTTGATTGGATTCTTGGCATGATGAAGATCAATCGATGGAAGGTTTGGAAAGGTGAAGAAGATTTCATTTAAGAACCTAGAGAATTGTAAGATACCAGAAATTTCATTGTGATGGAGAATGAAAATCGTCTTGCAAAGACGAAATCAAATTGGGGCAAATATGAAATTGTTTGGTTGATGAACCAAACGATTCAGGTTGAACCAAATTGAACCAACTTGGTTTGATTTGTGATGAAAGAGGTTTTGACAAAATAAAAGGGATGAGAAGATTCGTCTTCTCGCAAAGACGAATCAAACGAAACTGGTTTAAATCAAATCGGAGATCGTTTGGTTAGTGAACCAAGCGAACCAAGTTTGAACCTGGTTCGCTACAGTAACGGATTCAATAGTTACTAAAATTTAAGTCAATTTAGCCCCAAACCCTAACCCCATTGGAAGTTACTATCATTCCTCTTTTAAACACAAACTTTGCCTGATTCTTTGGCTACGCTGCGAGTTCCTTCCAGCAGCCGCTCCAATCCACGCCGCAAGCTTCGATCGACCACCCGAGCCTCTGCCCGACACCGCCTCCTCCCCTCCCCTTCCTTCACGTTTCCTCCACCCCATTGCCCTGTCGCCACACCTTTGGTCGCCGCCATGGGACGCCGACACCGCCGCTCTTCCTCCCTTCTCCGACGAAGTCGAGCATGAGGGAAGCTCCAAATCCGGTGCCACCAATCGAAGCTTGAGGAAGTCGGCGACCGGAGCTAGCATAGATCAGGGGCTAGGTCTCGTTGGAAGGGAGCTTGGCTCGTGAGGTGGAGGCGGTTCAGTGGCAGCAAATCGAAGAAGAGACCATCGGTAAGGGTTGTTTGATTGGGTTTTGTTTCGATTGATTCTTGGGGTTGAAGCTCGCTGGATGTTGTTAAGTTCCTTTAGTTGATCGATTTTTCTTACTTCACAGCTTGCTGCTGTGGTTGGATGAATCCTTCGAGTGTTGGCAGCAAGAAGAGGAGAAGGGAATTCAAGCTTGATTAGGGCTCTATAGGGTTCAATCTACGGTAAGTGTTCTGGATTTTGGTTTAGGTTTGTTTAGCCAACATTTTAGTTGAAGTTGTATGCTTTGCCATTATATATGTGATTGGATTGCCCTATTTTTGGAACAGAGCAGTGGGAGGGGCGAAGCCATTAATTGAAGATCAGCCGTGGGCTAAGGCTTGGTTTGGAACAGATCTAGGGCAGCATTATGATCCTCGAGGTAAGCTCTTTGAAGGTTGTGTGTGTAGCTTTGAGTTGAGATGTTGATTGTTCTTGCTCTCCACAGTGGGTTACTGTGAGTTGAACGAGTATTGGGTTTGGCCAAGAAGAACAAGGAGGTGAATCCAATCTGAGGTAAACTTTTAGCTCGATTCTAATTCATTATTAGGGATTAACCATGAATGTAATTTGGATGTTGAGGATGGATCTGTGGTTGATGATCTTTGTGAATTAATTTGAATTAGATTTCTTTGGGTGGTTGATCTGATGATTGGGATTGAGATAATTGGTTGCATAATATTTATGACCAATTTGGGTGTTGAGTATGTTGGATGTTCGATTTAGATTAAGAATTTGGTAGTGATTACAATTGTTATTAATATATTGGGTTAGGGTTGATCTAGTTAGGATTAAATCTGATTAAAAACTAAGTGTGACTTTAGTATGATTTTATTAGTTTAATCGTTGTATTTAAGAATATTATTTATTTCTTTTTTTTGCAGGACCTTGATTGATTTGTGGTCCTATATTTTGCTGGGGGTTCTTGGTTGACGATCGTTGGATTCAGGTGGGTACCCTGTATCTGGTCAATACAAGTCATTTTTCCAGTGCATGATTTATTGTAATTTTGTCTATCCTATTGCCATACCTGCTGTTTGAGTTAGTTACATAGTTAATACCTTTGATATCCATGCTTGAAACTTGTTGTTTGACCTTATGAGGATCGATCTTTGTTATGTTAACTCTTCTGGTTGTCTGTATCATCCATTATGCTGATACCTGTAGGGTTTGTTGCTTGATACGTGTCATATGACCTTGATTAACCTATCTATTGTAGGCAAACCTTACCTCTTGTATTATTGACCTTGTTGACTTCTTTTGACACCTGTTGAACATGCTAATTAACCATAGTTATTACATGTTGGGATGATCATCATACATCCATACTTAGTTGTAGATGTTGTGGACAGCATTGTTGGCTGTTCTTGTTGGCTCTTGTCCGACGCCGTGTTATGGTGAGTTTCAGTGGCAAGAGCATATATTGCACTATTGTTGGGTGCAACCAGGACTGGCTATAGCCCTCCTACTACACTGTCGCTCCCCACTAGATTAGTGGTGGTTAGTTGATGGAGTATGTGCAGTACGTCTTCTTGTCTGGCCCCTCAGTTCACTGTGCTCTGGGAGAGTGACTGGGGAAAGCAGAGTGCGGACAGAGACTTGCATTTGTTTGCAATGGTTGCTGCGTGTTTTTCCATGCATTCGTTGGTAGGATTATTATTTAGTTTGTG
>NC_133868.1:13206309-13257007 GCF_044706935.1 Curcuma longa
CCCCTTCATCTTCTGAAATGGAAGGAGACGAAGGGGCAAAACCACCCCTTCGTCTTCCTAATCTCTACTATATAAAGGAGAGGAAAGTGCTTGTTGCGTCCAAGTCGAAGCAGAAGAGAGGCAGAGAAATGGATTCGTTCCAGAGAGGTGACGCTGCCGAAGAAGAGGAAGAACACCAAATCGAGGATTTGGTTTGTGGAATTTGAGGAATTTTCCCTCTGGTGATCGTTTCTTCGACACGAGCTTTCCAACCGAGCAATCTCAACCGGAATTACGCTACAACAGGTATAAGAAACTACACCTACTTCAAGCTATCTCTTCTTGTTCAAGACTTATTACCTACACCAAAATAGAAGTAAAATGTCGACATAGGAAAGGTTAGTACATCAAATGCAATCCTAATTAACATAGGAGCATAGATGTATACTTTTTACACTGGTAATAAATCTAAGTTTTTATAATTTTTTAGATTATCAAAAGAACCCAATAGAAATTAAGTTCAGTTATCTCATAAAATTCAATGTTTAAGACCACTTGGTTAACTCGAACCAACACTTGCATAATTAAAACTCCTATAAATATGGAGATTATACCCCCTAACTTTTGTGTGAAGATGGTACCAAAGGTTGTGAAGTTGATTGTATCCATATCTCTCACAATTAATTATATACACTTCATTAATATTTTTATTTTGAATATTTTTTATTGTAAATTTTTTAATTTTATTTTTCATAGATAATATTAAAACAACCTAAATATTTAATAATAGGGTCTAAAATAATATACAAATAACATCATGAACATTAGAATAATATTTTTTAAAAATCTTTCATAACTTTTAGATAACTCACTAATCATGTGTAATACATAAAACATTAGGCGTGTGGTCAAACTATATAGAATAGAAATTCATTTGTTGTTGCAGCACAACAAAAGGATAATGATACGATCCTCAGAGAAAAGTTATCAATTCTCACCTAGAGAAAATGAAATATAAATTGTAAAGAATCCAAAACTTGTCAATTATATGAGATTCTAACCCCTTTTATGCTTTGATGACATGATCTATTCGTTATAAAATAATATAGTTTTCTAACAAAACTCTAATTTTTCTAATAAAATCTAATAGACTTTTCTAGAAAAATTAAGCAACTTTTTTTAAAAGTTCCAACTAATTCTAAAAATTAATGACTTAAATATCTTTTTAATAAAAATAAATTTGTGACCATGTTTTTCTCCTCAACTTAAATCCATCAAGTGCGAATAAGGTAGAGCAGTTATGAAGTGTAAACACATTTTTGGCCAAATTAGACTATTACTAATTTATTTCTTCAAACATTATCTTTTTGTTGTTAACGTGTTTACTTATTTTGTTGAGTGAGAAGGTAGAATAGTTATGAAACGGAGGTGCCATTTTAGATAAATTTGATAGTTGCTGGTTTATTTCTTTAATCATTGCCTTTTTTATGCCAATATGATTCCTTATTTGTATATTCTCCTCCACTAAGCAAAACTCAACTCCTAGTGAATTGTTAACTTATCCTCTTGGATCATCTTTTTTGAGTGTATGGAACAATTTTTTGGAAAACTCAAGCTCATAGGATGAGAATGTTGTATCACTGATGGGAGTATAGGAGTCAACACCAACAGCACGTACCTGAAGTCAATTCAACAAAGAAGGCTTAAATGTTCTTCAATATGGTAGTAAATCTTCCATATTGAAAATTGAATTAATGTTTAAATAAGCAAACAAATTAATGATATATGCATTAGTACTAATTTTTTTCATAATTTGAAAAAGATCAAAAGAGGGGCTATGAAGCTTTTTTGAGGAATTTTTAAGAAAGTACTTGGGGTGAATGCGGACAAGCATATAATCTCCTATATTATATTCCTTAAATTTATAATGTGTATTATCTTGAAATTCATAAGCCTCATTATTTAGTGTAACATTTCTTCTGACATCACTATGGGTCTCTCTATTGTGCTTAGTATCTCTATACTGATTTAGATAAATACGAAGTGGTAGGTAACAAAGACAAGTTAACAGGTTGATGATTTTTCAATCCATACACAATTTTGAATGTACTATGATCAATACATTGGTTTATTGAGTTATTGTGAGCGAAGTCAACAAGTGGAAGGCTTGCAAATTGAGACCTTGGGATCAAATTCTTGGTGCAATTGGTTATATATATACATATGTGGGGGTCTATAAGGTAATTTTGTCCAAGTTATGCTCTCCTGTTTTGTATGGTCTGATTTGATGTCATGAGTTATTAATGGTATCATTTCCTTTTTTAAATGTGCATTATGTGAGAAGATGGTGGGGTTGTCTCAAGGGTTGGGTCACTTTAGTGGGCAAGTTAAGTTTGGGCTCTAGTTTGTTAGGTTTGGCTGGGTAGTCCTTGATTGTTTTGCCATTGTGTTTGAAAGAGTAGGTATTTTCTCGTTCATTATGAGTAATAGAGAGATAGTAAAGCCAAGATCAGCCAAGGATGACATGGGTCGCACTCATAGGAAGAGTGTCACACCATATATTATCTTTATATAGGCTCATCTCTATTAGAACCAAGCACCTTTTTGTAGTGGGAAGGGAAGTTTGATTTACCCATGCTACCTTATAGGGGTTCGGGTGTGGTTCCAAGGTGGTTTGAATCTTATGAAGGGCCTATGTGGAAACTATGTTCATGCAACTCCCACTATCGAGCCAGACCCAATGAATCTAGAAAGTTCTAACTATGATTTTACAAGATTTACTCCCACATTTTGCATATATGTGAAAGATACTAGTGTGTTTCCATGTGTCATCTAATGTAAGCATTGAAATGATACAATGGACTACATATCTCCTTTTGTATGTTCTTCAGTTTTCTCAATTTTTATGGTGCTTGTCAAGAGGGTCAACTTCTTTGTTGTGTTCTTGTTCTATGGTTAAGACTCCATTTGGGCATTTGGATATTATATGATTTTTTCATGACAACTAAAACATTAAATTTTAGGGGTTTTTGTTTTCCTAATGGCTTGCACATTTTGTCTCTATTCGCTTGATGACAAATCCATGATGAGTTGAGTTAGGGTCTTGCTAGATTGTGATGATACTCTATATGTAGGATTGTTACTTGTTGAGGAGCCTAATGAATGCATGTAAAGATGTTTCATAAAGCGCTCAATCTCTTCATCCTTTTAGCAAGCCTCTTCAATCGAGGTTGGGGCAAATAACTTTAGTTGTCTTTGAAATTTAGGTCTCAATCCATCAATGAGGTAGATCAAAATTTGACTAGGATCTAATTTAGGGTTACAACATATTCGTAAATTTTCAAATTTTCTTAAATATTAGTTTACGCTCATGTTTGATTGTTCTAGATTGATCCACATAATGTACTATTATTTTCTAAAGTATGGTGAAATATATTTTCTACTTAGAATTTGTTCTGTCTCTATCTAATGTATGATTGGGTCTTTCTCATTTATTACGTATTGATCTTGGACAGTCTATAAGTATTTCTTTATCAAACCTATGAGTTTGAATTTTGCAAATTGTATTTATTCAATTTCGATCATATTATACCAATAAAAGTAATTTTCAATCTTGGCAATCCAATCGAGAAATGCATTTGGGTCAACTGACCATCGAAGTTGGAGGCATTTAATTTAACTTGGTTGGTACTATCTTTTTTTGGTTTCATTTCAAATTTAGGTTCAGGTCTAAACCTAGAACAAGTTTGGGTATCTTGGAAGTTGTCTACTTTGTCGATGACCAATTGATGGTTAAAACATAGACGATGTGTGGGTGATTGTGATTGTTGAGCTATGTGTGGTATATAATCTGTGGGCTTGAGATTCATGTCTGTTACCAATTTGTCAGCCCTTTCTAGGTCTTCCACTCTAAATCAATGGGTTTTAAGCTAGTCTTCTAAAAATTCAAATCTAATATCTACGTCTCTGATAATGAGGTTTTTCATTATGATGACGTGGAAGTTTAACGAGTAATGAGTATTATAAGCTTAATTGAGATGCATAGTAATTTAAGAAATAAGTAGGAAATTCAATGAATAATGATGAAATAAGTAAAATTAAAAGAATTAAGAAATAATATCAAAATAGATAGAAAATAAGATGATAATAAACCTATTCAATTATATACTAATAATTTTCAAAAAAAGAATAATGTTACCAGGTTGATATGATCTTTCTTATTGGAGAATTTGCACTTGGAAGTTCACGGGAAAGCTTGATCTCCTCTATTTGCGATCTCCTCTTCTGTAAAACGTAGAATCTGCCATCCCAGCGGTCCCACACGGTCGGTCCCACGACCATTTATGAGGAGATAAATCAAGAAACTGCAGTTGGCCATGACAGAAGAGGGTATTGTCTCAGCTTCACCGAAATTCGAACCTTTGTCGGCAACACGATCTCCTATTTTTGTAGGTGGTTGTTGTGAGGAAACAAAGATGATGAAAGCAACATTGATTGGAAGGTGATGATGCATGATGATAATGATGTGTGAAGATGATAATAGGGCACGAGAATCAATTAGAACTCAAGAATCGATAAAAATAAGGAATTGATGTTGGTGGTGAAATAAAATGATGAAAGATGGAGATAACGATAAATGTGTGAAGGATACATTAATGGAAGAAACGATGTGTGTTGATGATGAGAGAATAAAATCTCAATAAAAGTGATGATGAAGAGAATGGAGCAACATTGCTGATGTGTGCTATCCGCAAGTGCACAGTCATCGTCAAGTAGTTAAATTATCATCTTTAAGGGACCGTTGAGTTGATTACCAATTTACATTCCATGAAAGACTATCTAGACGAATCGAACTTGAGAGAATTATTGTGAAAGCAAGTGAATTAAGAAAGTGAAATTAAAAGATGGGAAGAAAATTAAGGGTGAGCCATCTCGGTCTTGGATCCCATTTCGGCCTCCACGCCGTCTTGACCATCTCGATCTCGGATCCCATCTCGATCGGCCTCTAGTTTTCACCTTAATCATGAGTCCTACTTTTACGTAGGATGTGAACCCCCATCCTCTATGGCTCCACTAATGGGAAATATGAATATTCCTAAGGACACGCAGCAGCATAAGAATAAGTAGGTTATGAGGTTGTCAGACTTGGTCCCCTCGGATACCCCTTCTTTTCTGCATAGAAGACTAAAAGAAAACGATTGTCGGATCTAGTAGGTTTCCGTAATTGTGTCATCTCGCTTGACGTGAAGATGCCTTCAGATGACTATAAAAACCCTAACACGAAGTCTTATTACAAGTTCGACTCTCTGAACTCTTCTCTTCTTCATTTTTCTTTCTAGAAATAATATATTCTTTTCGAATAATTCTAACTTGAATGTCGAAATGGCTTGTTGGGAATCTCCGGTACCAATTTAACTTCTTGGTGAAGTGTATTTCAAGTTCTTTTCATCTTCCCCATCGAGATCCTTTAGGACGTTGCACACGTCGGACCGTTAGTTAACTAATGGCTTGACCATCCACAAAATTTGACCGGAATAGTGGTATTGATTTTGAAGATTCAACATCAATTTTGTGGCTCATATACTTTTAAAAAATGAATTAATATTATAGTTGTTGGCTATTGAAATTAGATGCGCATTTTGATTAAAAAAAAAAGTATATCATGGTATATCTTTTGGATGAGCCCTATAGGAAAATGCCGATTGTAAAAACTACTATGTTTAATTCAAATTTATTGCTGCACTAAATTATCCACATAGATATATTTAATTACTGAGTATTTATAGGATTGTGTTGAGTTTTAATTCCTAATATATGGTTACTATTAATTTTAGATGAATGTGTTTTGTAGTTTTCCTAAGTCATGCATTCTTCTTATTTAGCTGCTGCTGACGAATTAGTTTAAGTTGCTTGTTTGCCTAGCAAACAGTACTCTCTATTAATTGTTTCACTGATCCTGAGTGTATTTCTTTTCACGGTGCAATGATCCTGATAGTCGTACGTCGTGTCATGTTTACCATCTTTGAAAGTCATCACTATTTTGTATTTCATTAATGTCTGGTTAATATATGAATGCTTTTTCTTGAATCTGTCATCCATAACGAAGAAGCTTCAGTTAATGGAAATTCTCCTGCCCTAGCTAGTAATACCTCAAAGTTTTCTCGGTTGCTAATCATGTAGGAGATTTCCAATTCACACAGAACGATATACCTCGATCGAGCTTCTTGTTCGATTGCAGATTTAGCTGTCGAATTGATCCTTTTTTTAACCACTCAGAAATTAATTCAAGTGAGAGGAAGGAAGCCTGCAGAGGTCATGATGGCAGGGCCGAGGAGATTAACGCATCGCTCTGAAAACCAACGCGAATCACAAGCAAGCCGTGAGTCGTGAAAGCCAGCCATTTGCACCAGAGGAGTTATTATTGATAAAGACGAGGAGCGGCCGGCCGGCCGGGCTCATGAGAGGTCCTTTTCGACGATGGCGGTGTGCTCCTGCATGCGTTTGTTTCTGCATGCAGTCTCGTCTCGGGTCATCATTATTCATGCGAGAAACTCGCGTCTTCATCCTCACGTTTTGTATGCGTTTCTTATCCGCAACTATTTACTAGCTAATTATAAAGAGATGGAATAAATGCAATGCAAGGTAGCTGTAAGCCTGCAAGTGTGTGCAGTGCAGAAGGAGCGGTAATGCATGCAGCTAGCGATTGGCCTCTTCTGGTGGAGAGGCAGGAGCAGTACCAGCACCATCGTAAAGTGGTGCATGGAATGAATATAATGGATGCTGTATTGTTTAAACATTTTAACATTAATAAACTAACTAGTACAATACATGATAATCATCGATACGAAGTAGTCAGAAGTGTACGTGGGTGAAGGGCTCCTGGGAAGCATCATGATCGGATGGGTTGACGGATTGTTAGGGATCAATTATTGTTGGCGACTGTTTGTGCAGGGGAAAATTAAGCACGCATGAGTGGGCTTGTGGGCATGCAGATCTTTTTGTTGTGTATAGTACATGCATGTGCATGTCCTTATGCCCTTATTCTTCAGATGGGATGGGACATGGGGAGATTGGATGGGATGGGAGAGGAGTAGTCTAATGATGATGATGGCATTCGAAATCCAGATCAGTTCAAGTCAAATCAGTTCGATTCGTTGGATCGTCGTGAGAATCGAAGATAAGGCAAAATGTCACCACACGGCGTACGACTTTCTTCGTTAGTTATCGACGAAGACTTTCACAGTCGACGGAACAACGTTGAGCATTAAACATCGAATGATTTCTTGGGCACTCCACCCATGGTTCACTAGTTCGGATTTTAATAACGATAAGTAAAATTCATTATGATTATGATTTCAAATTGATAACTCTAGATATATTTAGAACACATTTTATAAATTTATAACACTTAGAGTGAATTTGATTAGAAACCAGCTCTAAGTTCATAAATGAATTTTTATTGTGATTAGAACTCTCTAAGTTCATAAATAAATTTTGATAGAAATTTATTGTTAGATCTAAAAGATTTAAACTTTTAAAAAGTTTATATGTAATAGGAGAGTATAGTACAGAAAAGGTATTTATAATATCCGTGTCTAGTGCTGACTCTATGATAAGTTATGTGTATGTGTCAATTGTTTTAACGTTTAAAACTTTGATAATCTTCTAATCATTGATGTTAATGATTTCAAATTGACAACTTTGGGCAGATATAAACTTTGGTACACTTCAGAAACCTATAGCACTTTGAATGTGTTCGATCAGAGCTCTTTAGGTCTATCAATGGATTTTAACCGAAACTCATTGTTGGACCTAAGACATTTAAATTTTTAGAAAGTTTACATGTAATGGAAAAGAATAGTCCAGGAAAGGTATTTATAATGTCTATGTCTGATTTTGATATCCTTCCGATAAATTATGTGTATGTATCAATTGTCTTAAAGCTTGAAACTTTGATAACCCTCTAATCATTGATGTTAATAATTTCAAATTGACAGCTCTGGACACATGTAGACTCTGAGGCACTTCAAAAACTTATAACACTTAGAATGGATCTTCATCAGAGCTTTCTAAGTTCATCTATGATTATTGATTGAAATGTATTAATGGACCTATAAGATTTGAATTTCTAAAATGTTGACATGTAATGAAAGAGGGTAGTGCATTAAAGGTATTTATGGTGTTCATGTCTGGTTCTGACATTTCTAAGATAAGTTATGTATATGTGCTAATTGTTTTAAAATTTAAAACTTTGAACATCTTTTGATCACTGTCATTAATGACTTTAAGCTGATAGCTTTGGGCATATTTAGACTCTAAGATACTTTAAAAATCTATAGCATTTGGAATGGGTTCGATTGGATATCTCTAAGTCCATCAATGATTTTTAATTGAAACTAATTGATGGACCTAAGAAATTTGAATTTCTAAAAAATAGCATATAATGGAAGAATTGAGCATGGAAAAGATAGATATATAGTGCAAGCCTTGTCCTGAGCCTTATAAATAAAATTATGATTGCGTGTCAATTGACGAATACTTTGGTATTGGTTTTGGAATATTAGCATCACTATGATATTGTTCTTCCGAACCAGCACTAGGGTACGTAGTACTGGTTTTTTAAAATCAGTACCACAATGGTGCTGGTTTTGAATAGGGCTGTCAAATGGGCTAACCCATAGTGGAGCGGGCTAACCTATAGCGGTCCCATCATATGGCGGGGCGGGGCGAACCAATCTACCAACTTGGCGGGTTGGGAAATCTCCAACCCAACCCAACTCAAGGCGGACCGCGGGTTAGGCGGGTCAATCTACGGGCCTGTTAAAAAAATTTTAAAAATTTTAAATTTGAGTTATAATTTTAATTGATTAAGTTGAAATTTTTAAATTTGAATTATAATTTTTAAACTTGAATTATAATTTAAATAGATCAAACCCACTAATTCATTAAGTTTTATACTTTAATTTTAAATTTTAAAATAAATAAATAAACTTTCTCAACCCGCAGGTCAATCCAAGCCCACCGCAGACCAACTCACGTGGGTCATGGGCCTAAACAGGTTAACACATCTCAACCCATCTTAAAATGGGTTGATAAAATTTCAATCTAATCCGCCTAAATTACTTGACGGGGCAGGCTAATCCGACGGACCTAACTCCAACTTGACGGCTATAATTTTGAAAACCACTAGCATTATTAGGGGTGAGCAAAAGTTTGATTAAATTGAATTAATTGACTGAATTTAAAATTTTGATTCAGTTAATTCAAAATTTTATTTTTTTTAAAAATAATTATTTCAGATAATTCGATTAGATTTTGATTTTATAACTTCTAATTCGATTAAATTGAATAAATTAAAATTCAACATCACATCAGCATCAACACAACAGTACATGAACCATGGTATTAGATTTAAAATTTAAAAGCACATTGTGTGGTGTTGGATTTTCAAATCTAGCACCACAATCTGCATGGTACCATACATTGTGGTATTGGATTTTTAAATCTAGCACCACAATCCAGTATCGTACACTATGATATTGGATTTTCAAATCCAACACTATATTCAAATCCAACATGACACACTATGGTGGTAGATTTGAAAATCCAGCACCACACATTGTGGTGCTAGATTCAGTAGTGTTGATTTTTAAAAATCAATATCATAGTGATGTTAAATTTTGATTAATTTGATTTTTGACTATTAATCAATATTTTATCAATTTGATTTTTATTGAAAAGTTCAATCGGTTTGATTAATTTTTAAAGAAAATCAATTTAAAAAAAATCAATTTATTCGATTTTGATTTAATCGGTTTAATTTTGAATCAATTGTTCAGCCTTCATTGTGATGTTAATTTTTAAAACTAGCACCACAGTAGTGCCAGTTTTTTTTTAAAAAAATGATAATCCCAATAGCCACATCTCTGGGGGTGGTCGGTCCGGTCCTAAATGATAATCCCAGTAGATGTCCGGTAAGTTTCCCACCGACCATTAAATCGGGAAGCGCATACGACAGCTAACGGATGCCCAGCATCCTTTGATTGCGTTCCCCATTTAATTCCAAATAGTTTTTAAAATTACTGTTGCACCAGTGCTGATATTGATTTTGAAAAATCAATACCATTTGTACTGGTATTGATTTTGAAAAATCAATACCATAGTGGTGCAGTTCTGATTTGATTCGATTAAAATTTAAAATGAATACTATTAATTTAATATAAATTTTAGATTTTTAGATCATCAGTAATTTTTTAATGAATTTTTTATTAAAATTTTAAAATAATATCTTTAATATGAAATACTTGATAATATATTTAAGTTTTTAATTTTTTTTATCTTGATCGGTTCAGTTTAATTAAGAAAAATCGACACACAAATGGGGAGATAAAAAAGAAGAGATGTTTACATGCATCCGAATTTTTAAAAAAAATATTATTATTTTTAGTTACGGAGAGAGGCATCATATAGGAAAGATGTTTATATGCATCTGAATCAAAAATTTCTTGTTTTGAATTGTGGAGAGATACATCAGATTGTGGGCCGAAGAGTAAATTTATTTGACTAAACAGTATAAGGGAAGCCCTTTTAATTAAAATCTAAAGTGAAACGCCCTTTTAAAAATTTGAAAATGCATTCTTGAGTTATGATTTATGCCCTCATCCTGACTATATCAATTATCATCGTCGACTTGAATTATTTTCCGACCAGGTATTTGATTGAAGATTATCATTGATACCGGCCTTAATTATATGTCTAAAGTTATCAACTTTATTTAGTTAAGTTATCAACTTTATTTAGTTCAAATATGTTCAATTTTTAATAATACAGCATCATCGTCATATCAACAAATACGTTATAATCTAAGAATGTGATTACCTTAGCAGTCTAAGATTTTTTGTGATTCCGAAGGTTAATAAATTTTTTTTCATAATTATCCTCTAATTTTAAAACTGAATTAATTATACCGTAAAACCTAATTAAAACTGAGTTAATTAATTTAATAAATTTTAATTTAAATATTTATAAATTTAAAAGAGATAATTTATTTTAAATTTTAAAATATAAAATTAATGAATTATATTTATTAATTTAATAAATTATTTTATTAA
This sequence comes from Curcuma longa, assembly GCF_044706935.1. Lineage (NCBI taxonomy): Eukaryota > Viridiplantae > Streptophyta > Magnoliopsida > Zingiberales > Zingiberaceae > Curcuma > Curcuma longa. The sequence continues at coordinate 13,217,400 of NC_133868.1, forward strand.
AATAATTATTTTAATAAATTATTTTATTAAAAAAATATATAAATATATTTTAAATTTTGAAAAATAAAATTAATAAATTATATTTATTAATTTAATGAATTATTTTGTTAAAATAAAATTAACAAATTATATTTATTAATTTAATAAATTATTTTATTGAAATAATTATTTTATTAAAATATATATAAATTTATTTTAAATTTAAAAAAATAAAATTAATGAATTATATTTATTAATTTAATGAATTATTTTATTAAAATAATTATTTTAATGAATTATTTTATTAATATATTTAAATTTATTTTAAATTTTAAAAAATTATAAATAAATTATATTAATTTTTTATATATTATCAATTTATTATCATTATTGATATTAATATTATTAATTTAATTTAATTTATTCTAAAAATAAATTGAATAAAAGTTAATATAGTAAATATTAAATTGGTTATATTTTATTCCTTCTAAATAAATAAGTTGAACTAAACAACATTAGATTATGTTTTATACATAATTATGTGATTACTTGGTAATTACATAATCAAAGTTATGTATGGTAACTTAAACCAAACGCAGGGTGCGTTTGATTCAAGTTATCATATATAACCTTGGTTATATGTGATTATCAGGTAATTATATAACTAAAGTTATGAGGTATAAAATATAACTTAATATTATTTGGTTCAACTTATTTATTTGAAGAGAATAAAAGATAATCAATTTAATATTTACTATATTACCCTTAATTCGATAAATTAAATTAATAATACTAATATTAATAATATTAATAATGACAATAAATTAATAACATATCAAAAAATAAATATAATTTATTTATAATTTTTAAAATGTAAAATAAATTTATATATTTTTATAAAATAATTATTTAAATAAAATAATTCATTAAATTAATAAGTATATTTCATTAATTTTATTTTTCTTAGACATACCAAAGAATCCAAATATCAAAATTGTTATACAAAATATATTTGACAATTGGGACTATCAATCTATGTGTTTCATCTTTCAAATTCACAAAAACAGATATTGCACTGATTCTAAGACTTCCAGACCATGGAGATAAGGTTCTTGTGCATTTAGAGATGCCTCCAGCCAACTCTACCTTCAACATTTATTTTGATTGTTCAAAGCAGGAATTAAAGAAAAAACTAAGAAACATCAACAAACAATGATATCCTCAAGTTGATCTTTTGTATAGTGAACTTTTCATTTTATATTTTAAATTTATGTTTTTTTTACTACTAACAGTGTATCTAAATTACCAACACTATTATTAATAGATTGTGTAGATGACTTTACAAATTTAGGCAAATATAATTGATGTAAGACTCTTTATAAGTATATGGTCTCTCAAATCAAAGTCCTTGGTGTGTGATTCTCTCATTGAGGCCCAAGCTAGAGGACCTTGAAGCCAATCAAAATCCTATGCTAAAAGGATTTGCACAACTCTTGATTGTACTTATATCTTATTGTAGTTGCATTGATCTCTGTCATTCATTTAAAAATTTTAATCATTCTTATTATATTAGAGGTATGAATGTGTGAACATATAAAAATCATACCTCCATACCCTTCTAAAAATATGTCGAAGTGAACTATCTTGTGTGTAGGGAAAAAAAAGGTGATTAGACAACTCTCTTCAACAGAAGTAATAGTTGATTAATTCCATCATCTTCTATCAAGTAGTTCCCTGTCAGATACTAATGTAGAATCAAAAAGAGCGCTAAAAGGGAGTGAATAGCATGGTTCAATTTTTTCACTTATTTTTTAAAATTCCTTTTAAAAGATTTAAAGTGCGCAGCGGAAAATACAAAAAGAATATAAAGTAAGGACACATTTTGTTTTTATTTAGTTCACAACTTCTGGCTACTACTCCAAGGCCCATAGTCCTTGACTATTTTCGATGAGCAATTCACTAAATGATTCTTTCTCACAATGAGAAAGAGTCTCACCTTTTACAATAAGAGAAATGGTAACAAGTTTACCGTTCATATGAAATTTAGTGCAAAAAGATGTAATAAAAATACATTATTTGTTACCGACAATAAAGTAGAAGTTGAGTGTAGTTATCAGTGCAGTGTTTTGGCATCGTAGCAGCATCTCAGAACCGTAGAGCGTGTGAACAAGCATCGTAGAATGATCATAAGAGTTGTTCCAAAGGCTTTGTTCGTGGCTACTTATATTAACCAATCCATGCGCCTAGATCTCCTTCCGGGCACCCCTATATTAACTAGTTGATCCGCTATCATAGTTGACTTAGCATTTCGAGCGCCTGGATCCCTTCCAGGTGCTTGAAATGCTGACATAGCGGTTGTCGGATTAACCTTGACTTCGTTGCGTCTTATCCTTCTCCGAGCGCCTGGAAGCTGAGGTGTCCTAGCCAATCAGGTCATACCATCTCATCCGCCTCGCTGGCTCGAAGAGCTGATATCCGAGCGCCTAGAACAGATACGAGTGTCTAAACCATCCAGGCGCTTGAAGCTAAAGTTCCTCTAACCTCATTTTCTTGCATCAAAGAGTTAACACAATACAAATATACTATAGGAATTAAGTTTGGATAGTTTTCAACTATCTGATCTTGACTTTTGAATTTTCAGTAAAATTCTAGGTTAGACTGAAGCATATTGTTCCCTTCAAAGGAATGCATCCTCATCTGCTCCTCTCAGGAGAGTTACCTTTTACCAAACATCTGATCCTCCAGACCTGTTTGGACTTCTACTGAGCATCCAATCCTTTGACTCCCAGGACTTCTTTTCGATGTTCGATCCTAATTGACCCATCGATCTGCTAAACTTCCAGTCCACTGACCCGCCTAGACTTCCTGCTTGATGCATGCCCTAGATTTGCCAAGATTTCTTGTCTAATCTCACTGACCAGGACTTCTTACTTAGCCTCCAACTATGACTTTACTTGTCTAGCCTTTAACTAGGATTTTTCTGTACTACCTGCACACTCAGATTAACTCGTCAGTTCACAACACACTCTTAGCTTGAATCCTTTGTCATGATTAAAACACAGATTTGATTATCTGATGTTTTCTACACTAACAAAGAGAAATTGATGAACAAATTGCTTAGGGCAAGTTGCATACATGTTCAAGAGCAAGTGAAATGTCAATCTTGCAAAGAAAAATAGAATTTGTTAAGAGAAATTTTTTGGTTAACTCATTGAATAAAAGGAATCAGGAACTCTCTGATTTATTAGAGTATAAACAGTTCCAAGGACAAACTAATTAAAGAGAAAGAGAAAATAATAAAACATCTTCTTGATCAGTTGGAGAGGAGTGCCGCAACAGTGAAATTTATATGCTTAAGAAGGATAAGAATATAATCGAAGACGATAAAATCAGAATAATAAAATAGCAGAGCTTCAAAGTATCTTCCAAGCAAGGTCTTAGAAGAGCCCCTGGCAGCCCTTAGCCAGGATAAAGAGGCCCTAGAGTCCACCAGTACTACAAATTAGCTCACGCTAAAAAACATACAAGAATAAAAAATGTACTAAAAAGAAATTGGGTCTCTTCTAATAATAGTTTGTTTTAAATGAGTACCTAAAAGAAAGAGAGATTATAGTAAACAAATTAAAGTTGACAATATTGTTGGGGGGTTATAATACCTTTGCTTGTAAATGACACAACTAAGAGGCAAGAGAAAGAGAAAGAGATTGTTGAGTATGAAGAAATAGAAGCTCCTATCTCATTACTAGAAGTTATAAAAAAAAGGGATATTTTATCAAATTAATGCTATGCTGATATTGAAGCTATCAAAGGAAAAGTCTTGAATGTAAGGTTGATTGTAGTTAAGTCTATTGTTGCTAATCTTTTAATAACATATTTGTCTATGTCTTTGTTCAACAAGTAAGAATGAATTTCAAGAAGACTAAAGATGTTGTGATAGCAAATACATTATTAAAGCTCGATCAATTAAAGCGAGTTGATGTACCTGAGTGAAGTTACATAAATATGTATTCTCCAAATAATTCTATATTCACAAAATATAATATGGAGATTTAATTTTAAATGTGTACCTAAATGACTTTTAATTATACTGATAATAAGACACGAAGATAAAGGTTTTCAATATGTACTTGAGTTGCTTTTAACTGTATTAATAATAATACATTGAGATTATATATTTAATTTAAGTTAAAATTTTCTGTAGTAGTTAACATCTGCTTTTAGAACTTGATATAACAAATAGAAATGTTTACTATAAATGTAGCAACTGTGAATAAAATTATGTACATCTTTTACATATCTAAAAGTGCTAATTTTTATTATTTTATAATTTATCATATTATTTCATAGTGCTAACCTGATGCTAAATTTGAATATGTAGGATTACACTGTTGCTAGTATGAATAAATTCAGCTTTCACATTATATATGAACTCTCTCATGACATTATTTGACTAGACCAGTACCCTCATGATGATGATTGCATAAATATGTATTTTATAATTATAACAAATAGAGAAAAAAATTTTTAACATGCCATACTATCCATCTATATGTTGGTGCAAGAAATACTAGTCTGTCCTCAGAGTTTTGATGTTTAACAATACACCTAGGTCTAATCAATTTGACTAAGGGTTGATCCAAATAGGACCTAATATTTAGATGTAAGTGAAGTCTAGTCAGGTCAATTTGACTAAAAGACTAGCGAGAAGTCCTAGTCATTTAGACTGGACAAGAAAGTTCTAGTCTGTTGGACCGGACAAAGTGAAGTCCTAGTTGGAAGCTAGGCAGAAGAAGTCCTAGCTGGATGTTAGGTAGAGGAAGTCTTAGTTGGAGGTTGGGCAAGGAAGACCTGATGAGTGAAGCTGGGCAAGAAGTCCTAGTGAATGAAACTGGGTAAGGAAGTCCTAACTAGAGGTTAGGCAATGGAAAGTCCAAATAGGTCAAGGGTAACGGGATGTTTAATAGGTAAGAAATCTACCTATGGATGTGACTAGTCCTAACTGGAGGTTAGGCAAGGGAAAGTCTAAGCAGACCAAGAGTGATCGGATGTTTGACAAGTGGAAAGTCTATCTATGAAAGTGACTAGTCCTAATTAGAAGTTAGGCACGGGTAAACCTAGTAGGTTAGACCTACAAGGTGAGACTTAAGTAAACCTAGTAGGTCAGACGGTCTACAAGTAGTCTTAGGTTGTTTGTTTATTTGTATGTCAATCTTGCAGAACCAGGAGCTGGAAGCAAGATTGAGAAAGCATAAGATAAGCAAACAGAAGCAGTCAAACCAAGTCTAGAAGTCAACTCAGGTCAAAATTGATTGACTGGTTCCATGCACCCCTATTGGATCCGAGTGCCCGGAACAATCCAAGCAGCCCAATGAGGTATAGGCACCTAGACTAGGGCAGATCCAGGCGCTCAGACAATCCAGATGACCCTATATGTTTCAGGCACCCGGATCAGGTGGAATTGGCCCCAATAAAGATCGACAGAATCAGATCGGATCAGTTCGGAGCGCTCAGAAAGGGATCTAGACGTCCAAAAATATCTTTATATGGCTGTCAATGTGCACCATCAAGAATACAACTTATTCTACAAATTCTTCATCCTGTAGTGTTGTTAAACGCGAACGGAACTAAGCTTATGCGATCGGGGAAGCTTCAAGAAGGGTGCGTTGTGTTCAGAACTTCTAGATCAGCCTACACGAGTATTCGAAGGTTAACTTTCTTTTAAGTCTTATTATTGTATTTAATTTTATATTTGATTGGACTACAAGACAGGTTTCTCCGCCTTTGAAAAAGTTCCGGAAAGGAGATCATTAATGGACGAGCGTCTTTCTGTGCATAAGCCTTGGACATACTAACTCTGGAGGGTTAGGAACTAAGTAAAAATCCACGTGTCCTTGCATTATTTTCTAACATCCACTGCCAATATCTGTTAGGTGGAAGTGTTGAGGAAGATGAACAAGAACTTGAATATTGTGGTTTCAAGGCACGAAAGCAATCGCTATCTTTATAGAGATATTCGCCCTTATACGTAGTTACTATGGGTTAATGACGATACTGCCCCAGGATACAATGAAACCTCTATGAATTTCTTGTCTAGCAATAACAAGAAATTCTCACACTCTTGAACCTTTAAAGAACTCTTTAGAACTCACACAATACAATAAGTAGAAGATGAATACATTGTCTTATAATGGAGGAGATTTATAGATATAATGGTATGTACCCTTTCATGAAACATGAAGAGTTGTATCTTTTCATTGTGCACCATTTCATTATATACTCTTTCCATGAAATGTAAAGAGTTACATCTCTTCATTAAGCACCCTTTCCTTATTCAAATGAAATAAATAAATAATAATATTTATTTATTCACTTTAATATATATTATAAAATATTCTTCAGCATTTGTAATAGAATGAACAAATGATGAGTGTTATTCACCCCTCTAACGTGCGCACCGGTCCTAATTTTCTCTTTGTATATATTTCCCATATAATTATTTTTTTTACACATGATATATTTTTAATAATGTATGCCCAAGTATTTAAATAGATAATAAAAACTGATGTAGATCAAATAATTAAATATATATTCTAGCCACTTAATAACGAAGATAATCACTACATCTTCTAGACATAGACCTTCAGGAATGTCAATTTATTTACCACAACTCCCTTGACTTTATAGAATATTATACTAATATTTTTGATAAAATTGTGAGCATTCAATTATTCATTCTATTACAATAAGCTCGTAATATCTATTGACTATTAATTTCATATAGAAGTATCATTTTTTAAGAGTATACACCGTCATACTTTGATAACTAGCATCCAGGATTGATAATTAGTTTTTAAAGAGAATTTACTATGCAACAAGTCAAGGGGCCAATGCAAGTACAATCATAAGACTTTAATTAGGTTTCATATACCTTATTGCAATTATATTTTCAAAAGTTAAAAACTTTTTATCTTCGCAAGTTTGATTGTGTATTTTTTATGATGCACTACACAAAGAATTTAATGTTATGTAAACCAATTCAGTTCAGATAGTTTGAAATGAAAACTTATATATTAGAGTTGGCCACAAAATTATAACAAATACAAACTGAGTGAAAAATTAGGCGGGAACTTTGATTCTAATGTAAAATAATAGTGTTGTATTTTTGTTTGATATAATCTCAATGTTGAATTTCTATTTGTATATCTATAAAACATAGTTTAATGTTATTGCTATGGTATAATATTCTAATGAAAATTATAAAAATATTTGTGTTTGAGTTTCTATTATAGCAGGTTTGAATTGAAAAAATTTTGTTTTACAGTTACAATTTCATGATCAATTTGACAATTAATGTCATGATTTACAGTTTCATAGATTTAAAATTAGACAAAATTACATTATTAAGATTTACAACTTCATTATGTACAGTTTCAAGATTTAATGTTCTTTTCAAATTTAAACTTTCTAAAATATCACATTCAGATATTTAGTTACAAAGTCTGATATTTAATCACATTCAGATATTATATTGTAACAGTTACAATTTTATAATTATTATAACATATATGTAATGTAAATGTAAGTCCACGTTGTAGTCACTATGGTTTATGAAACTATATCTGAAATTGAAATTATATCTAGAATGTCTGAAACTATCATAAAATTATCAACCAAATCATGAAACTATCTAAAATAAATCTGTCAAATTGTAAATCATAAAACTGTCAAATAAATCATGAAACTATCTAAAATAAATCATGGAACTATAACTTTGAAACTATCAAATAAATCATGAAGTAAAACTATAAAATAAATCATGAAAATGTAACTTTGAAACGGTAAAACAAATCTCTCAAAATGTAAATAATGGCATTGTCAAACAAATCATGAAATGGTAAATCTAAAATTATAAAACATATTATAAATCTTGAAATTAGATGCAAATACTATAAATGTATAATATTTCAATTTAATGTATCAAACATATACATATTTCAAACTTAATACAAATTAAAAAAAAATCGTATTGTATGTATTCAAGTTGTTAGAGTATTTCTACAAGATCAACAATTATGATCTAATAATGAATATCTTGTACATTTTTTTTGAATTTTGCCACAGTGTCTGCTTTCAATGTTCGTCTTTCATCATCTTCCTAGTTATACACGACACCTAGGAGGAAGTAGTTGAGGATAAATGGGTCAATAAATCCAATACTCTTTACTTCTAGTTCCATATATAACAGCACTAAGTGCTTCTGTAATATGATATTAAAAAATAATCTTCACAATAATTGCAAGGATCCTAATAAGTATAACTAATTAGACACGTTGCATGGGACCATGGGAAACCATGAACATCGAATCCACGACAAGCACAATGTCTCCTCAATAAATTAATAACATAGATTTCATTATTGGTGTTTATTTGAAATTATATATTGGAACATGGGTGAATAGCATAACGCATGCCTCGACCATTGAACTTTTTTTAGAAGATCTTCGACATAAAAAGTCATCCTAGTCAATAGTTTTTTATCAATTTATTTATGTAAATGAAACCATTCATAATTGTTAATTCACGTACATGCTTCATAATTGCATTCATACACTTTAAAACATTAGTAGATAACATGTGATACTTGCATCCAAGAAAGAAGGCATTAGCCCATTGCTTTACTTTGGCAACCCACTTGTAGCTCTCCAGTAGTACAACCGCATCTTCTCTATGTACTCATTATAAGTTAGCTCAGTGCAAGCCACATGCTGCAACCTATAGAAACTTGGCTTTCTATACGAGATAATAATTGTATGTGACTCTGAAAATTCATTATTAACAACATATAGTATGTCAAAATTTTGATCACTTATAATTAACATGCATCTATTGCCTATTATCTCATTTTGAAATCCTGATAAGAATCATTCCCAAGCAAGTCTGCTTTCAATTTCTTCTAGTTCAAAAGCAACTAGGAATGGTCTATTGGACCAGTCAATACCAATTGTCATCATTAAAACACCAAGATACTTCCCTGTTAGTGGTAAGCATCAATACCAATAATTGGACATAGGAATTCAACAAATGCACGCATATAAGCCCCAATAAACCAGAAGACTTGCTGAAAATGTCGATCATGTGTAGACCTTAAACCAATGTCTAATTATCTCCAATCTTCAATCCTTTGACAAATGCATAAAAGTCAATATATGAATCACTATAATCCCCATGTACATTAACCCTTTCTTGAAATTTAGCTCTCAATGCTTTTTAGTATGATATTGTTACTTTAAATCTTTTTTGGATGTTTGCTATAATTATCTTTGGAGTGAACTTCTTACTATCCATCACATGTTCTTTAATCTCACCAACAACCCAAGAACTAGTGCAGTTTTTATGATCTCGACCTTTTCTCATAGATAATGAGCAAGTGTGCAGTTTGTCAAACACAATGATCTATAACTTTTTAGGCCTTCTAACAATAATTCTCCGAGCATAAGGCTAAACCTTACAAACAGATTTCATTTTATAGTCTTCTTGTCTCCATGTGTTTAATCTCAAAGCGTTTAAATATCACATAATCCTCTAATACTTTTCCAAATCTTTTTTTATTATAGAACACTTAGCCAACTTTTGATGATTTTCCACTGCTCTCCTCATCTTCGACACCACATCCATTGTGAAAGTATCCTTGGCTAAATGAGGTTAGCTATCCATCTCAATTAAAGCTTTCATTCTCAACATCGGATACCTAAATGGTATTTGAGTAATCATTTTAAAAATGCTTAAATACAAATTTGTCTTCATCTTCTATGGCCGCAAAGTGAAAATAATGTTCATCTACTTCTAAATCATAAGCTTCCTCATCTAGCTCATACAACAAAGCATCTTCCTCCTATGTTGTATTATTAGGTCAAATTGTGGATTAGAATACTATGGAGCCTCTTGTACATTTTGTGGTTTTGGCTCACAATGATGTCTTTGATTTGTGCTTTGTCTAATGGATGAAGACAACATCCACTGTCGCTTAAGATTCTCGATATAAGACAAACGTCAATAGAAATAGTTGAGTCTCTAAAAAAATTAAAGTGATTTAAGAAAAAAAAATTAAAGTGATTTCAGAAAAGAAAAATATTATAATTTTTTAAGACAACAAATAATTTAGCACTACTAGCATGGTCCTGAAAGTTAAGGATATAGTATGTTGCATGCATTAGTGATACATCAAGTAGCAGCTATGAAATCGTAACTGCTAAAATATTATAATAGCTATAAAATCATATTTACTATAACATAGACATTTAGATGTCTCTTATGGATTCTAGGCGCTTCAATAGTGTGCAATAACATCATAAAAAAGGAAAAGGGTTCTAAGGTGTTAACACACTCGAGGGAGAAATGAACTCATTTCCTCTTAAAATAATGATAAAGCCTAAACTCTAAACCTCCAACCATAAACCCTAATACAAGGAAGAAACTTGAAAGATAAATAAGAGAAGATTAATGCACATACATGAGAACACAAGATAGAAGATCGATGAAGAAGAAGATTTCTTTCTTCTCTGACAGCTATAGACAAACCCAAAAGTTCAAGAGATGATCAAGTTGGATTCTAAAAAAGAAATATAATAGTATTTACTATTTAGGTGAATTTTTACTACCCTAAACCTCACGGAAAATAAGAAATTAAAACACCGAGGGGATCACCTCCAATAATCAATAGAATCGATTAACTCAAATAACTTGCATTATTACTTTATTGTTTTTTCCAAAAGATTACATAATGACTCTATATATAATCCTACGACAATACCAAGTCAATATAAAAATATGAATAAATCTATAACCTATTCAAAAGAATAATTATTAATAAATCTAATGACTTTATCTAAACTAATAACAAATCTAATAGCATATTCTAACAGATAATATTTTGAAGGGGCTATTTGAACAAGTCTATCTTGGGATCGTATCATTCCACCGTCCTTCAAAACAACCTTTGTTGGGTCTAAAGAATGTCCACATCTCCATAATGACATGATATTGTCCACTTTGGGCCTAAGCCCTCATGGTTTTGTTTTTGGGCTCTCCCCAAAAGGCCTCATGCCAATAGAGATACTTTCCATCCTTTTAAACCCATGATCTTTCCCATGTGTTTTAGATGTGGGACTATGTTTGCACCCTTGCAACCCAACAATCCCCCCCTCAAACAAAGGACCACTGGAAGCTTCGCTACCATTTCTCATGGTCCGGCTGCCATGTCCCTCATGGTCCGAGCCTCCCCTACTTCCTTTGTTTTCCCCGAGGGTCTCCACATGGTTAGATCTGGATCATGGCTCAACCGGCAGTTAGTCCGGTGAAGAGCGGCCTCACTCTGATACCAATTGTTGGGTCTAAAGAATGTCTACATCTCCACAATGACATGATATTGTGTTTTATTCTTGGGCTCTCCCCAAAAGGCATCATGCCAATGGAGATACTTTCCATCCTTTTAAACCCATGATCTTTCCCATGTGTTTTAGATGTGGGACTATGTTTGCACCCTTGCAACCCAACAACCTTGTCCTCAAGGTTGATCTTTTTCTTCTTCTTTTTCTTTCGATGATTTGTATAAAATAACTTTTTATTGTGCACCGATTGAAATCTTCTTTTGATGAAGACAGATGACCTTTTATAATTCCTTCTTAAACTTGAAATTTTCTTTTTGGTCTTCATTGAAAATTTATGAGCGTGCCAATGCTTTCTTTTTCTTCGTTTAGCCTTACGTCGGGTCTTGACTCCATGATTTATCGGATGTTGTTGAAGATGACAAGACATAATCGCTTCGTTCACTAGAATGATGGAAGTAGAGATTGGTGTAGATCTAATGATTTCAATCACGGGAGTCACAATGATGGATAAATTCTCCTTATCATTATCAAAGTTTAACTTCTCGTGCAAATTGTCTTTATAACTATCTTCTTCTTGTTGTTGTTGTTGAGATTGCTGATTTATTTCTTCTTCGATTGATATGCTTGAGTCGAAGCCAATAATGGATAAATTCTCCTTATCATTATCAAAGTTTAACTTCTCGTGCAAATTATCTTTATAACTATCTTCTTCTTCTTCTTGTTGAAATTGTTGACTTATTTCTTCTATGATTTCATCTTTTTCCTTTGAATCTTCTATTGGTTCATCCATCAATACTCTCCTTTGTGTATATTGATGACTTCGGTGCCATATATCATTTCTTCGTGCTTCCTCATTGACTTTCTCTTCTTGAATTCGTGCAAAGGATAATGCAGCTTTTACAGTGCGAGGATAGCGCATCTTCACCTCTTTTTGAATGTTAAGATGAAGCCCTTCAATAAAAGTATTCAGCAATCTTCGTTCTGACCAATTACGAGTTTCATTAAAGAGTCAAAGAAAGCGAGTATGATATTCTGTTACCGTGGTAATCTGTTGAATTTTGGATAATTTTTCATCTGCATTATTATATTCTTGAGGTGCAAAACGAGTTAGAAGACTATCTGCAAACTCTTCCTATATTGTAGATCCATGACATGACATATATAATTGATACCATCGGAGAGCCTCTCCATCCAGATGCAAAGAAGTTATTTCAACCTTCGAATTATTTGATGTGTCGTGTAAAATAAAATATCTTTTTGCTTTAGAAATAAATCCGTTAGGATCTCTACTTCGCCAACAAGGGAATTCATCTTCATAGGATCTCCAATTTGTCATAATATGAAATTAACCTTGCTCTGATACCAAGTTGATAGGAACCCGCGTCCTATCTCACTGAAAATGGAAGAAAAGAAATAGAAGGGGGATAAACGATCACTTCGAGGGGATCACCTCCAATAATCAATAGAATCGATTAACTCAAATAACTTGCATTATTACTTTATTGCTTTTTCCAAAAGATTACATAATGACTCTATATATAATCCTACGACAATATCAAGTCAATATAAAAATATGAATAAATCTAATAACCTATTCAAAAGAATAATTATTAATAAATCTAATGACTTTATCTAAACTAATAACAAATCTAATAGCATATTCTAACAGATAATATTTTGAAGGGACTATTTGAACAAGTCTATCTTGGGATCGTATCAAAACCCTAATAAGTCCATGAGGTCCAAACTCATCCAGTTCAAACCCAATTGGTTCAGGCCCTAAAACCCTAAATCCATCAAACTTAAGGGTAACATTGTAATCTCACAGTGGGAGGAGCGACGGGTGTGGTCAAGCATTATTTTGATGAAAAACAAAAAAAGGAGTGCCCTTTTTAACTTTAGCAAAAGGTGAAATCCGCCGCTCCAGCGGCCTCACACGATTGACTCCACGATCATTTGTGAGGAAGTAAATCGATAAGCTGCAGTTGACCACTATATAGGAGGGTATTGCCTCGACTTCGCCGAGATTCGATCATTATCCACAAGTGTCCCCTTTAACGATTCCAATAAAAGGGGCGCCCTTTATATTTTGCCCAAAACTTTTCTTCGCCTAAGTTTAGGATGGTTAATTAGATGTGCATGCAATATTTAATGAATTTTTTAATTTTATAAAATTATATATGAAATTTCAAAATTGGACTAGTAAATATTATATATGATAACATATAGTCTAGTCAATTGTGATGGTTAGTTTACTCGACTAGAATAACACCAAAATGTCTAGTTTCAATTTTTCATGATATTTTGACATATTTAAAGTTCTTGATAACATGCTAGTGTCATAGGATGTTGCTACAACATGCTTAGAATTTTTTTCGTCATGTATACCATTTTGCATCAATTTTGATACAAAATAGAATCTTGGTTTAAATTCGTGAAACCTAACTTTGTGTTAGATACAATTTTGTTTATCAACACTTAGCGATTTTTTATGATCCTAAGATGCATATCATGCATAGAGCAAGGTATTTGCTTTAATTGATTATCTCTATAAATTTTCATGCTCATATATGAAATTTATGCTATGATGCTTGAAATGCATGATTATATATATGCTTACTTGATGTTGGTGCAATCATGCCACAACTATGAATTTTGATATTTAAGTAAAAGATTTAAATTAAATCTTTGGACAAATGGTTTAAATTAGTTTTTACCTTATGTTTTCATGTGTTTGAATGGACTCCATGGATATACAAGTTGAGATGACTTAGCACGGTCAAAGTCGTAGTTACCTAATGGCTTGGTTCCATATAAATTGGAGAAGGGTGATATGGGACATCTAAAAATCTACAGTACAAGGAGCATCGAAGTGTAATTGTGTGAACTACATAAGCGGACCAAGAGAGAAAACACTAGAAGAGAGCTGAAGGTTCACTACATCCAAGGGATAAGTAAGATGAATTGAGGCAGACTAGATAAATGAAGCAAGAAGGATGACATGGAAAGAGAATCGAGCTCTCAATGCATCCAAAGGATGAGAAATATCATGAGAGAAGATCACGTAGCGAAAGATAACTTCATGATGAGTTTAGGTAAACTTGATCATTAAATGGACAAGGGTAGATCTCAACTTAAGTAAACTTAATCATTAAATAAAGGTCATAATCAACGTATCAATCGACTGAAGGAGTCTCTAGTTGACTAGTGGTTGAGTCAACTTGGTAATCGACTCAAATTTAATTAGAATGAAAGCTCTCTAAAGATCAGTTCACTAGTATTAGTTCAACCAACAAGCGACTATGATTAATTGACTAATGAACTTAGATAAAGCAATCATTGAAGAAATTGATCATGATCAAGGATCACAATGTTTTTGTGAGTATCAATGGACTAGAATATTCAACTGACTATTGAACAATCAACCAAATGTAAGGGTTCAAAAAACAAACAATGTTTTTGTTCAATCTTCAATCAACTAGAATTAGTTATATCAGAAGGATTGAACAATTGATTGAATGAAACTTCAAGTTAATTTGGAGTTTAAGTTAGTTAATTGTTTAGTCATTATAGAGGGAAAAAATCATTACAGTGAATTATATCCTCAACACGATTTACTTCCTTCAGTTCAAGAAAATGGGACTAAGATATAGCAATATCCTGAGTTCTAAGTTTGAATGGCTAACCGAAATTCTTCAATTCAATCATCATTCAGTAACGAAAATAGATTTTCAGGACTACCGTTGTTAGGTATCAGCACCCATGGGATTGAACGGTTTCAAAAGAATGGCCTGCAACAGAAAATAAGATCATTGCATTTCCCAGCTATACAAGGCATATGACATTCTAGTGGAATAATTAACTACTAGGATCAAATTAGTTATGAGAAATATAGCTTGAGCACATACAGGGCATGAAGAGCTTTACTTCAACCCCAGATACAGTTCATGAGGTGAAACCAAAAGTTTCACTGGTTGAAGTTCGATGGACAAATTATGTCCCTTGTTGTCAACAAAACCAAACAAAAACTATGATGATCTTTGCTTGAAAGATAAGACACCCACCCTCAGACATAAACTGTCTCCTCTTTATACTCTAAAAGAATTCATTTCAGCAACTGCCTTTAACACCAAAAATGGAGCAAATTTTGACTTACCTTTCATGAGAGAATTGAAGTTGTATGAATTCCGCTCTCTACATTTCAACCTATTCATGCACACCAGAATGTATAGCTCCAGAATCGAGACTCCTGCTCAGTCATGTTTCAAACACCATGAATGCTCATACAGATTTATTTAATTGTTATAGAATATATAATCAAAAAGCTGAGTTATAGAATATATAATAAAAGAAAAAAATAATATAAAGAACACATGAAACCCAATGACAATTTGAGGTTGCTACATTGTCATCACTAAGTTGTGTTAGTTCCAACTAGTTGGGTTTATCCATATAAAATTTATCCTCATTAAAGGAAAAAAATATTTGAATAACTTGACCAGAGTTTTCTACTCTGTACCGGTATCCTCCGCACCCCTTCAACTCCAACTGATCTAATTTATCTAACTATACAATCTATTGATTGTCACCTCATCTTAATATGTTTTTTCTCATTTAGCAAACTAGAGTTACACTTAATTAATGTACATATTAGTATTTTTTTATTTTGTCTTTTCTAATAACCTCACACAATCTGTTTAGCATTGTATCAAAATATTTTGCATGTTGTTTCCTAATTACTTGCCACACTTATTCAAAGTATCACCACTAATGTCACAATCTTATAAAGTTTTCCACACAATGATTACACAATAACTCCTTTACAGTTCATCAATACTTTTTTCTATCAATGATAGCTTCAAACATCAGTTTTCTGAAAATTTTGTTTCATCTACTATACATTTTCAATCACCCTTTGTAAAATTTGCTGATATGAACATCAATTTATTTCTCTATGATTAGAACAAAATCATGTCACCTTTATTCATATGAATTAGTTAACAAAAAAAACTTTCCTCCATTTCTTAGGCATCTTACTTCTCAAAATTTTGTCAAATAACTTAACCAATTACACATCTCCTAAATTCAATATGAATATATTTGAAAGTCAAAACTACAATTTTACCCCCATTTGATTTAATATTATAAAAATATATATAATTTCTAAACTTATCATAATTGTCAATCTCTGAATCAAAATTTTTTGTATAGTAGTTATAAAATAGTTTGTAAAACAAAATTTTCAATCATTTCTTAACTACTGTATCATCCATAAGGATCTTTTTGTTTTAATTTCATGCAAAACTAATGATACTTATTCTCTAAAAAACAATCTCCCTACTTAAGAAAATTGATAATTATCTTTTGCCCCACTTATATCCCTATTGATATCTTTTTTTTTTTTTGAGTCCCTTACAATTATTTAGTACAATTTGCTTTATGATATGTTTATTCACAGGAATAGCCATCCGATTGCCTATGAATTCCCACATAAAATAAGTATTCCTATGTTGGATTACAAAAATAAACTTGAAATACCAATTTTCATGGAATTGTTATTCCCAATTCATGCTCCTTAGCTAACCCTTGCTTTGCACCAAGGAATAATTATTCTTATTCTATTTTATTCTTAATGGTATATTGGACAATACTCGACACAATTACCACAAAATATATAGACCCCTAAATCAATACTATAATTAAATAATTGTCTCTTTTTCATATCTCTTTCTGCTCTCCAATCAACATGTAGATCTATTGAGCAAACATGAACACATACTTCGCAAGCAATACACTTATCCAATTCAAAGTGAATTCGACCACAAATAGGTTCTGATGTAATAGATTTTTCATAAGGATATTGATTAGTTAGTGGTAAACAATTTATGTGAGATAAGGTAATTATGAAACTTTGACCAATGTACCTTGTAGCCTATATTGTTTGTTGACCATAATTCATGAAACCAATCATCATCGAAAACATATTGTAGATATTCATGAATAAATTGATATTCTTTCTCTTGTTTGAAAGGGCTTATGAATGTAGAATATTCTAATCATATTATATTATTTAGTGAAACAAGTTGAGAAGAAGTTGTCAATAGTAACAGGTTGGGCAGACCTATTAGGCTGGTCAAGTCGGATGTTGCAAGCAGGACAATCAAGCTGATCGAGCCTTGTAGAACTAGGTCTAATTGAAATCCAAGATTTTGTGTTTTATAAC
The DNA here is from genome assembly GCF_044706935.1 of Curcuma longa. Lineage (NCBI taxonomy): Eukaryota > Viridiplantae > Streptophyta > Magnoliopsida > Zingiberales > Zingiberaceae > Curcuma > Curcuma longa. Next base: position 13,234,989 of record NC_133868.1, read on the forward strand.
CAAGAAGCCTCTCAGCATTCAACCACCCATGATATATCAACTTTATTTTGAATACAAAATATTTAACTGATAGTGCTGCCCATAATTAATGCTAATGCTTCAAAATGGGCGAGACAAAGAAGATATACCAATTCCATGAAGACCATTGAGCATTTACTCAAATCTGGACAGATAATCGCAATCCCAGGAAAAGCAATGTTATGAATAAACAGCAAATGGCACGAGTAACTAACCTTGGAGGACTGAGTCTTGGGCTGCTGCTGGTAATATATCTGGGAATCTGAGATTTTCCAGGGATCAAACCAGATTCTAAATTTATAGAAGCCACAGCTAGGAATCTGAAGGAAAATTTCTCAAAAGATGAACTAAACACTAAAAGTACAGTGCTTCAATCTTGAAAAAAAATGATAAACAAAATTACAGAAACTGCACATAGTTGATAATTGTTCCATCGATATATAAAACGGAATCAAGGATTTTTTTTAGTTTTTCATTTAAAATATCCTGCAAACACTCACAGTTTTACTCATTGTCTCATTACTGCACAACTCAGTGATCATGAAAATGATGATAATAATAATAATGAGAAAGAGAAATTTGTGCATTCTCCTATTTGAAGTGAAACTATGTGAACTAAGATGACATATCCATGCAACCTAGAGCGTTTTGCTTCTCATAAATGCAAGTAAATCATGATACTAGATAATCTCATATAAAAATCATGAATCCTAGAGCATTTTACATGTCATCTATCCAAGTATATCCATCGTAACAACAATAATCTCATATCAAAATCATACTAGTAATTGAATTTATAGAGAAGACTTGCAGGACTATTTGCCAGTACTAAGTAGCAACCTCTGCAGTTTTGGTTATTAATCCTCTCTGACAAGCAAGTTACACAATAATATTGAATGCACACAGTGAGATCAAGAGGGTGATACCTGAATTGAATTCTACAACATATTTAGAGGGGAGACCTAAATCTTTTGGCAAGTATAATATGTGCACCATCAATCTGATAACATATCAAAATGAAGAAAACGGAGGATTAATTGTTTGGAAAGATATTTGAGATGATAAGAAATTCATGATAAGTTGGAGAAGGAATAAAAAGTAGTTTTTCTGCAAGAAAACTTGGATCGAACTCTCTCTTTTTTCAAGAAGTTGGTCTGCATCCTGAAAAACATAAGTAACTTACTCTAGTAAAACCAACAATGAATGGAAGAAAAACTAGGAGGTCAAATTATGGTTTGGAACTTGTGAAATTAGGATGCATACCGAAATTATGCATGTATACCAAAATATCTTGTTTAATCATGCTCATTGTTTACTTGAAGGGTCTTATTTGAAAAAAGAACAATGTGGTTTGTGCTCCACTTGAAAATTCCTCCCTTCCACTGATTTCTCTGTTCTATACTAAGATCAATAAAATTCTCTGTAAATCAGCTAACAATTTAATTGTTCCTTTTCAGATATTAGTAGACATTCTATTTTCTTAGACATTTTAAGCTCAAAAGTATCATGCTATTCACTTGGACGAAATAAGAGGGTAAGGGAAGGAAAAAGAATTGAATTGCCAAATCATCTTATTTACTTGGAAGGAAGATAAGGGGAGAAAAGAATATCATCTCATCCAAATCGTCCATTTTTTATCAGCCAAAAATTAAATGGAAGTAGAGGGTAAAATCTATAACTAACATAAGTGACTTACTTTCAGTTTGGTTGAAATATGATAATGTATTTCTTACTTTGTTTTTGCTAAAACTATTTCCTTTCTTCCTTCCCTCCAAATAAACACAGCACAAATGCATGGCTATCTACACATTATGAAATTTTAACAATCAGAAAAACAAAGAAGATTGAAAAAACCAAGCAGGTTTGATAAAGATCTAACCTTCAGTGCAAAGTTGTCATTGCTATGGACATTAAAACTGATTTAGAACACATACACACACACACACAACACACACACACAAAAACATTGCTATATACTTAAAGATCTCTTACTAACAAATGCACAATAGAACAAGAAAACAAAAATGAACCAGTGAAAAGGGACAGAAAATGAGAAACATAATACTGTACCATAAAATCAAATCAGGGTGTTGAGTTTCAAATCTTCAAGGACCAAGTCAACCACCTGAACAACAAGAAGGACAATTGTGTATCTCTAGTGGAAACATGCTAAAGGTTATAATGTAGATTCTTTATTGAAGGCCTTACCGCAACCTTTCTTGATCCTTGAGGACCAAGGAGGAGGATAGAGCTGTTACAAGCATTCGAAATGGAGTTCATGATAAGGAACTTCAATTTGCTGAAAATGAATGAAAAATCTTTTCTTAGAGATCCAGAAATGAACAAAGTGAGAAATGGTAGAATCTACCAAATCAATAATGGCAAAGAAAAAATGGAGGATTTGAGGTGGGAGATCTGATGACACTACCAGTAGTTGCTCTCCTCAGAGGATTTGAAAGTTGCATGGATATAGTTAGGGTCATAGAGCCTAGATTGAACAAGAGCAAGGGCTTTCTTGGCATCCATGGCAGAAGTTGGACAAATGATCTGATGGGAAGGAAACTGAATAATAATACAAGGAGTATAAGTTCTCTATGTTAGCATAAGTATATCAACATGATGAGTTAGTAGCAAGTAATGAGAATAATCTCTAATCATTATATAGATAGCAATTCTATACATGCATCCTCATAGAAGAAAATACTACATGCATGCATCAATATAAACAATGAGCATGATTAAAATAAAGCATGCATATCATGAACACATAGGATTTATATTTCATAATATGCAATAAAAGGAATTAAAAGGTAATAAAAGGCTTCCATTAAGTTACAGAACAAAAGCCTTCTTAGAAGGCTTGACTCAAGATCAAGCCTTAACCTATGATGATCAACTGGGCCATGAACTTGTTGACAGTAGAGGTAACCACAAGGCTCACAACTTACTCATAACTACTCTCCTCAGGTTTGACAGAATATTTCCCATCACTATTCTTTTATTTCCTAGAATGAGTACAATAGCTCATCATTACATGTCCATTTTAATACAGCCTCCCATTACCAAATAATTTTAATGGTATCACAAAGACCCAACAACACCTTAACTCACGAGGAACATGTTTCATGTACATTATTCATTTAGTTGGCAGCATCATACAACATATGGACTCACAATGTGAAGATTTTCCTCTCAAGGAGTTCTCATCACTCCCAAATCTCCAATGAAACCCCTCAACCAAAGAATAAACCCTTTAGCAAGGGATGAAGGTCAAACCTCAATTGAAGTTGTGTGTCCCAAAAATGCTACACAAAGTTGTTTTCATTGCTCAAATCATGTGAGGGGGTCACTACTCAAATGAGGGGAAAACAAGGTTAAGGAATCATCTGAGGTGAACAACTAGGAGAGTAGCCTTGAGTCATACCAAGAGAGAAAAATAAAGGACCACGACTTGCTTTTAACATAGGAAGATCTGTTGTGTCGCTCAATGACCTCTAGAAGAGGATAGCTGCTTGATACCTAACGAAAGCTCCACTCACTTGCATCATCGCTACTCATAGATGGAAGAAAGTCGACAAGGTCTACTAGTCTAGGTAACTAAAGGAAGGACCAAGGGATTTGTCACTTGCTCACTGCACTCTACTAGACAAAAGACGCATAGTGACAACACACAATAATAATTAAAAATATTTATGTTTTGTTAATTGAATTGATAATTTGGCAATAAATATAATATTTCTTTTAAGACAAGAAAAAGAAAGTCATGAAGAATAATATAGAGAAATATTATGTAATAGCCTATTGTTGCTTCCAACTTTCTTAAATACCTAAGGCATTTATCAAAGAGCATATATATCTCTTTAAATACCCCTCTATCCTTCATCCACCCAAATTGTCAAACTAGTCTCCATTGACTCAAACCGAACTGAATCAGACAAAAAGTGAAAACATTAATTCTTTGATCAAGCATTTTTTGCCCTAAATAGCTTATATTAGTGGCAAATTGGTACAAATGTACCCCATTGATCCTATGAATTTGTTTATGCCTTTTTCTCTAAATTTGAGCCATATAAGATTGTTAAACATTTTTAGACAAAAGTCTCTCATAAGACCCTAAAGGGCTTCCAATCTAGGGGGGAAAGCACATACAGAAAGGATCGATAGGGGTAATGGTGCCAATTTGGTACAAATCCAAATTCTTTAGGGCCATAAAGCATTTTTGGTCAAAATAACTACCCGGACTCAAATTTATGCTAAATTTGGACCATTGTACTACTACTTGATCTCTAAGTCTGTTAATGTCTTTTTTCCTAATTTAAAGTTCTTTAGAGTCATTAGCACGTTTAGTCAAAAGTGTTTGACTATCCTAAATGGCTCAAACTCCTACCAAATAAGTATTATTGCATCCTTCTGGTTCACTGAGCCTATTATTTTTTTCTCTCTAAATTTTAAGCCCTTTAAGTTCATAAGTACTTATGAATGAAAATGTTTGACAACCCTAAAGGGCTTGGATTCATGCCAATGAACCCTATTGTAACCTTAGAGGTTTCTTAAATTTATATATGCCCTTTTTCAACCATCCAAGCACTTTTAGCAAAAAGTGCTTAACAACCCTAACAGACTCAGCTTTATGTCAAATGGCCATCATTGCAATCTTAGTGGCTCAAAACCTAGAAAAGAATTGCATAGATAGACTTAAGGGAACGACTAGGGATCCAATGATGCCTATTTAATATGAATTTAAGCTCTTCAAAGTTGTTAAATGCTAAAAATGGTTGATGATCCTAAAGGACTCTGAATCAAGAAAAAGAGTATAGATGAATACAAGGAACCACTAGAGGGTGCAATGATTCCCATTTATCATGAATCTAAGCTCTTTAGGGTCGTCAAGCACTTTTAGCCAAAAGTGTTTAATAGCACTAAGGAACTCAAAATATGGAAAAAGAAAAAAGACATGCAACTCAAGAAACCACTAGAGATGTAATGGTGCTCATTTAGCATCAACCTGAACACTTTAGGATTGCCAAACATTTTTGTCTCAATGTTCTTAAATGGTTCAAAATATAGAAAAATATATATAATTAGATCAGAATACCAATAGGGTGCAATGGGGCACATTTAGCATGAATCTAAGCTCAAAATCTTGAAAAAAAAAGTAGAGATATACTAAGCGAACCAATGAGGATGCAATGGTGTCGATTTAGCACTAATATGAGTTCTCCATAGCCACTAAGTACTTTTAGCTTGATTTGGCACTAATATGAGTTCTCCATAGCCACTAAGTACTTTTAGCTTGATTTGGCACTGATATGAGTTATTCATAGCCAAAAGTGTTTTATGGCCCTAAAGGACTCAAAATATTGAAAGAAAAGCACAATCAAACTTAGAGGGCCATAGGAGGTGCAATTGTATTACTTTTGGTACAAATTCAAACTCTTTTAGGTCATCAAACACTTTTAACCAAAAGTACTTAATGAAAGGATTTGCGCTTTGTCTTCTTAATGTGGTTCAGTTTAAACAGGCAGAGAAGGGTTCAGTGCTTTGTTTGGGCGAGTAGAGGACAGTTCCAGATTTCAATTCGCACAAGGGCAAAGGGGTATTTTGGAATACATACTCCCTTTGATAAATACAAATACTAAAGTAGGATGCATCTTCTTTAATGTGGTGATATAAAGCATAATTGTAGAAAAAGAATATTGAACAAATTTACAGAGAATAAGGATACCTTTGATCTTTTACAAATAAGAACTAAGCTGCACAAGAAGCTCTTGATCTGATATTTAAAATGCACAAGTCACCTTTTCCACCTAATGGGCAATGACAGAAAGAGTGGCTTTCCATGTCAGAGGATATTTGTGTTGCTTAGGTTAACATACACTATTTAGAAGCTTGTTGACTATTTCCTAGAGCTACGGCGGACCCATATGTTGGGTTACAATGGTGCAAACATAGTCCCACATCTAAAGCACATGGAAAAGATCATGGGTTTAAAAGGATGAAAAATATCTCCATTGGTATGAGGTCTTTTGGGGAGAGCCCAAGAACAAAGCCATGAGGGTTTAGGCCCAAAGTGGACAATATCATACCATTGTGGAAATACGGACATCCTTGGGGACCTAACAATTGGTATCAGAGCGAGACCGCTCTTCACCGGACTAACTGCCGGAAGAGCCATGATCCAGATCTAACCATGTGGGTTGAACCTTAAACAAAGGAAGTGGGTGCTCCCGTGTCTGAATCAAGAGGACCAGACACCAGGCAGGAAGTCCTAGTTGCGGCTAGGTAGGAAGTCCTAGTAGGTCGAGTGGACCGAGAGACAGGAAGTCCTAGTTGCGGTTAGGCAGGAAGTCCTAGTGGGTCGGATGGACCGAGAGGCAGGAAGTCCTAGTTGCGGCTAGGCAAGAAGTCCTAGTAGGTCGGGTGGACCGAGGAGCAGGAAGTCCTGGTGGGTCGAGGATTCGGGCATCAAACAGAGGTTTTCCGTTTGAGGGGGCCTGTGGTCCTTTGTTTGAGGGGGGATTATTGGGTTGCAATGGTGCAAACATAGTCTCACATCTAAAGTACATAGAAAAGATCATGGATTTAAAAGAATGGAAGATATCTCCATTGGTATGAGGCCTTTTGGGAAGAGCCCAAAAACAAAGCCATGAGGGTTTAGGCCCAAAGTGGACAATATTATACCATTGTGGAGATGCGGACATCCTTGGGGACCTAACACCATATTCTGTGATGGACCCTTAACAAAGAGGATCTCCTGCGGAGTTGGTAAATTTCACTATTGTTGTTCCTTACTTCTCTTTGTACATTCATCGCTTCTATTCTATCAAAAAAATCAACATAAGACTATAATCAACAAAAGAAAGAACCCAACAGCTCTTAAGCTTTAGTTACAATGAAATAATCATTTGAGTTTAAAAAAATCAAAGATGAGTCATTGATTGGATAGGGCATTGAAAGAGGGAGCTCTAAGCCACTACTCTAGTTTAATGGTGGAACATCTAACACATTCAGTATCCCTCCTATGCCTAAGCATAACATCATGTTTATTTAAAATATTTAACATAGCATCATTTTTGTCTAAAAGACACAAATAGCAATCTTAAGATTATGATGTGAAATATCATACAATGTTGGAAAACACAATCAAAATATACTATTCTAATAAATTACCAAAATTTGTTATTACTCGCATAGACAATGTCTCACGTATTATATATTAATCATGTCAACAAGAACCATATCGCTGATGACATGATGTCAGTGTTTTAAAAGGCGTTCCGGAGGCATGCCTCGGGGCTCATCCCGGGGCCAGGCATTCAATACTGTCCTTGGGCGATGGAATAAGGCGTAAGTGTTGTGAGGCGTATGCCCAGAACTTCAAGGCATTCGCTTGGGCGTTAGGGCGAGCCTTAGTTCCGAGGCGTTAAAGGCATAAGCCCCATAAATTATCTTTAAAAAAATAGAAATTTAATAGCTTAGAGCCTTAGACTTATCAAACAATAAAGAAGATCTTTCTGCAAAATGTCATTTCCTTTAAATCCCTAATTCTAAAAAGGTAAAACCCTAATCCTGTCTATAAATCACCAATTTCTTCCTTCACCACCATCAACAATTTCAAATCTCCATTTCTCTGCCTTCAACAAGCTCACAAATCACAAGTGATTTACTCTTCTCAATTCACGAATTCCATCTAGATCCGAAGATCAATCAGGTAACTTTCTCCTTTTTTTCTTCCATTTTTTCGTTTTCTTTTTCTCTCATTTTTTTTTGCATTTTTTTGGGAAAGGTATGTTGCATAATTCTTGAGCTTGAAAACAGAATTTTATTAGGGGCAGAATATGTCTTAAAATTTGGCTGCTCATGGAAGAATTGACCATTTTAAAAGAAAAAAAAAAGAAAAGAAACGTAGAGTTATTTTTATAATAATTTGACTTAGACATACATATCTAACAAGAGTGTAAGAAAAGCAAAGGAAAAGATCACAAGAGTCAAGACAACTAAATTGTGTTCTCCAATCAAATTGCAGAAACATGCAAAGCATATATACAACATGGTCTTCAGCCAAGCAAGAACATGAGCTCCGCACATGTATCTAGTCTAGTAAAATTTAAAGAAAATATCGTTGAAAAATATATATGGTGAAAAAACCATAAAGAGGGAACCAAATATATAATTCATTCGTTACTTTAAAGTAAAAGATATTAATTTTATTATGTCCTAAAAGTACTAAAAGCGCAACTATTATGTGTTTGACAGGATGGCTTCTGATAAAGATATTAACTCTGAAAGTGCTAGTAGAAAAGATTTTGCTTGGAAGCATGCTTAAATAGAGGCTAATGAGAAACACTTCAAATGTCGCTACTATAACCAAAGATGTACCGGGACTATTAATAGGCTTAAACACCATTTGGCTAAAACTCATCAAGGTATGAAACCTTGTCCTTCTGTTCCACTAGAAGCATATGAGGAATGCAAGAAAGCTTTAGGTGAGATAAAATATGTAAAAACTCAACGAAATATTGCCTTGAATGAGATTCGTTTGGCTGCTGAAGGGGACACTAGAGTTATTTCACAAGTAGAGAGAATGGGTTGTACACCATCACAATCAAGGGTGAGGGGCCCTATGGATAATTTTACAACAATTCAAGCTAGGCAAACTACTTTGAATTCTAAGTGGAAAAAAGAAGAAAGAAAGGAAGTTTGCAAATTGATAAGGCGATTTTTTTTCTCTAGCGGCCTTGCTTTTAATGTTATAAATGATCCTTATTTCTTACCTATGTGTGAGGGAATTGGAAAGTATGGGCCTGGTTTTGTACCTCCTACTATGCATGAATTGAGAACTTGGATACTTAAAGATGAGGTTCAAAATATCAATAAAATGATGGAAGACCATAAAAAGGCATGGATACAATATGGTTGTTCTATAATGTCTGATAGTTGGACTGATGGAAAAAGTAGATGTTTGATAAATTTCTTAGTAAATAGTCCAGCTGGTACATATTTTTTAAAGTCGATTGATGCCTCTGATTCTATAAAAAATGGGGAACTTTTGTTTACTTATCTTGATAATGTAGTAGAAGAAATTGGAGAGGAAAATGTTGTGCAAGTTATAACAGATAATGGTTCAAATTTTGTTAATGCTGGAAAAAGATTGATGGAAAAGCGGAAGTATTTGTATTGGACTCCTTGTGCTGCACATTGCATTGATCTCATGCTAGAAGACATAGGCAAATTAAAAGTTCATGAAACTACACTTGGAAAAGCTAAACAAGTGGTCAAATTCATATATGGGCATACTTTGATTTTAAGTTTGATGAGATCTTTTACAAAGGATCATGAACTTCTACGGCCTGCAGTAACACGGTTTGCCACTGTTTATCTTACCCTTCAGAGTATTTATGCTCAAAAACAAGCATTTCAATCTATGTTCACTTCAGAGGCTTGGAATTCTTGTTCTTGGGCAAAACATGTTGAAGGTATGAAAGCCAAAGCCACAGTTTTATTTGATCCACAATTTTGGCCTCAACTAACTTATTGCATACGAAGTGTTGTTCCATTAGTGTATGTTTTGAGAGAAGTTGATTCAGAAGAAAAGCCTGCTATGGGTTTTATATATCATTTGATGAAATCTGCCAAGGAACAAATTGCTTTGAATTGTGGCATGAACAAGCAAAAATATGAGCCTATTTTGAATAAAATTGAGACAAGATGGACCCCACAACTTCATCAACCATTACATGCTGCAGGCTATTATTTGAACCCTCAGTTGCGTTTTCAAGATGATTTTTCTAATCTTGATCATATAAAACAAGGTTTGCATGAATGCATGGATAGACTGCTTGATTCATTCGGCAATTCTACCCAGCAGTTCAGCATCTCGCCCACTCGTCTCGGCAGTCGATCACTCGGCTCGACAACTCGGCTCTCGACTCGGCAGTCGGCAGTCGACCACTCAGCATTCGGCACTCTGCAGTTGACCACTCGGCACTCGGTAGTCGACCACTCGCCACTCGGCACTCAGCACTCAACACTCGGCTTGGCAACTCGACCACTCGGCTCGGCAATTGGCGACTCAGACACACTGCTCTCTTCGGCAAAGTAGATTCTTACATTTAATTGGTAGCCTTGGTGGAATATCTTTTCATTTGGTTCTAGAATTGACTTGTGGGTTTTACAAGAAAGATGATGACATGGTGAAAGGAATTAAGGGGAAATGAGCCCTAACATAAAGATGCCAAAGATATATGATGAGTTGAATAAAGATGCCAAAGATATATGATGAGTTGAATTAAAAATGATTTGGAGGAGAAGACAAAGCCCAACTTTTGAAACTTTGATTAAAAATAGCTAGCATATGTTAGAGGATGGTTAAAGGCTTTGTCATCTCTAGAAGGGGCATGTAGAAAAATATATATGGATATATATAGATAGATAGATATAGATAGATATTCATTCTATCTAGTTTATCAAAATATATGATGAATGACTTAAAATAAGTCTTCTTTCAGGCTTATGGCTTGATCATATTTGAGCTCAAAAATAGAAAAGAAGAGGAGAACATTGAGCAAGGAAGGTGTTGGGATGGAAGCAAAACCAAGTTTCGCCAAATCAAGAAGATAGATAAGGTGAAATAAAAGGGGAAAAAGTTTATACTTTGATGCCTTAAGGAAGAAACTAAAAATGTCCATTAAAAAAAAACACCACCATTAATATAAGAATGCCACTAAGAAATTTAAAACGCTTGTCTTTTCTTCATATAACTAGAGGAAAAGAGTAATTTGAAGGATTAAGTCCTCATTGGTGGCTTAAATCTTCATAAGATGAGCTTACACTTGATTAACACACGCACGATTAATTATCATTAAAGACATTAAATCCCAATTAAGTGATCTAATGCTCGTAGCATGAAGGAGGTTTAGATATTGGATATGGATTCAATGTATAGATCTAATTAATAACTCGATTCATTAATATTAATGAGTTGTTAATGGGTTATGGACTTTATAGTGGATGGTCCCTATATGATGGGCTTGGTATAAGAAGAAAAGAGTTCATTCAATTTGGGCATCTTGACTTTGGTCTTCTTCTTCCTTGAACTCTTCCCCATCGAGACTAAGATACTGATTGCCTCCTAATCCCTACAAAAGGTCATTCCGCGCTTGCAGGAACTCTGGCAACAAGTAAGGATATAATAACTCTTGCTTTGAACTCTGGTCAACGTTCGGTTTGTCGTTGTATCAATTTCAGTTTTGTAGCCTCATTGATGATGATAAGCTTGATCCTATTTTTGATGCATCATAGATTAAGTTCAATGTATCGTATTGCTATTGCTTACAATTGGTATCAGAGCTTTAGGATTGCTTTTATCATTGATTTTAAGGTGTAAGGATTTTTGATGATTTGGTATATATACATCAATTTCGCATTCGATTCCATTTGGATGAGCGAAATTGATGCATATTTGTCGAATGTAGCATGGATAGGTCAGGATTTAACCTATAGATGGAAATTTTTCATTATGTATGAAGAACGCGATTGACGGCGCAGTTTTAAATTTTTTTGAACTAATAATCAGCCACATAGTACCCTTTCCTTTGGGGCGATACACTACATGTATGACCTAAAAGCCATACTAGATTTGTGAGTTTCCTTAAATATACATTTGACATAAAGAAGGACTTTTCTTTGGGCAACCATATTTAGGATATACATTTCTCTATGCAAATACCCCTAGCCTCCTCGGTAGTTTTCGCTTTGGCAATAGTATTAGCTTAACTAATTAGTAAGTGTGAAAAAAAATCTAGGAAAAAGTATTGAAAAAGTAGCTTATCATTTGTCAATTGATTGATACTCTGCTCAATCGATTGCTAATAGTTAGCAATCTATTGATATGCCTTATGTGTCATTTCCAAGACATAACAATCGATTGCCCACCAATGGCAATTGATTGGTCAACAACAGTCGAGTTCCCTGATCGATTTAAAATGCTATTGTTCGTGCATTCATCCACTCCAATTGATTGACGCCTCTCAGCAATATCGATTGGTGAACACCAATCGATCTCATCGATTGATTCAAAAACCTTCTATGGACAACCCAATAAACAACAATTGATTATCTCCTCACGATAATCGATTGGTGTGAACCAATCGATCATCTCAATCGATTCCAAACCTTACTACATTCGATCCCAAATTCAACAATCGATTGACTCCTTGTGACAATTGATTGGTGTCAATCAATCGATTTGGAATCCTACTATATCCAAACACAAGTTCAGTAATTGATTAATCCTTATATTAATCGATTAGTGACAACCAATTAATCAACCCAATCAATTCCAGACCATTCTGTGTCCAATTTTATACCCATCAATCGATAATTGATTGGTATCTAAAAACATGATTTCTGAACACGATTCAGTATTGTGAATGTTAGTTGAAAACATAACCTAACTAAGGAAGTTCATAAATAAAGTATCATGTGTATAATGCGTCAACCCAAAGAAATACGAGTTATATAGTAGATGAAAGTGATTATGAGTTATTTTGAAAGTACCACTAGCTAGTTACATTTTTAGTCCAAAAACTTAATGTAATGTTGCACTAGGTATCTCAATTAATGCTCATAAAATTGCATGTTTGTTTGTTGCATTTTGTTATTGCACAATTATAAAGATACATGCATTGTTTGTTATTGAGCTATGTTCTTTGCTTTTGTTAATGTAGCACTTTCAATATCTATCAATCTGAATAACATTCCTGTGTTTACCAGCATAAACTATGGTCAATGGGAAAAAGTATATTATGATTTTATTAGGCTGCATAGATCTAGACTTTGCATTTAGGCGCAATCGCCCTTCACTTTTATCCAGTGATTCCACTGCGGATTAAAAGATGATCTTCGAAAAATAGGAGAAATATAATTGTGTGAGTCTAGCCATCATGAAGATGTCTATTCTGAAATCCATTAGGGTTCTATAACTGAATGTTAGTTAAAAACATAAGCTAACTAAGGAAGTTCATAAATAAAGTATCGTGTGTATAATGTGTCGACCCAAAGAAATACGAGTTATGTGGTAGATGAAAGTGATTATGAGTTATTTTGAGAGTACCACTAACAAGTTACATTTTTAGTCCAAAAATCTTAATATAATATTGCACTATGTATCTCAATTAATGCTCATAAAATTGCATGTTTGTTTGTTGCATTTTGTTACTGGACAATTATAAAGATACATGCATTGTTTGTTATTGAGCTATGTTCTTTGCTTTTGTTAATGTAACACTCAATATCTATCAATCTGAACAACATTCCTATGTTTACCAGCATAAACTATGGTCAATGGAAAAAGTATATTATGATTTTATTAGGCTGCATAGATCTAGACTTTGCATTTAGACATAATCGCCCTTCACCTTTATCCAGTGATTCCACTGCGGATTAAAAGATGATCTTCGAAAAGTGGGAGAAATATAATTGTGTGAGTCTAGCCATCATGAAGATGTCTATTCCGAAATCCATTAGGGGTTCGATAACTGAGAATGAGGAAGCCAAAATCTTCATTAAGGAGTTAACAAACTGATTCGCCTCAAACGAAAAGGTCAAAACTACCACACGTCTTATGAAGTTGGTGTCCATGCGGATAATGAGAAGGGTAGCATAAGAGAGTACATTATGGAGATGCCAAATTTGGTTACAAAGCTTAGAACACTAAAGCTTGATATGTTCGAAAGCGTACTTGTAAATCTTGTCTTAATTTTTCTGCCTATACAGTTCACTCCTTTTAAGATTAACTATAATACTCAATAGGAGAAATAGACATTGAATGAGCTTATAGCTCAGTGTGTATAGAAAAAAAGAGATTAAGACACGATATATCTTAAAATGCTCACTTTGCATCCTCATCTCAGTACTCGAACAAGAAGAAGAAAAAAAATAAAAGCAAGAGTAAGGGTAAACAATTTGCAATGATTGAGGCTTCAGGATATAAGGTGCAAAAGCAATAAAATTTGAACCTAATTTATTTCTTTTGTAAAAAGAAATGTCACCTGAAGAAGGATTGCTCCAAATTCGCCAACTGGCAATTCAAGAAAGGTAAACTTCTCAACTTTGTCAATTCAGAAGTCAACACTACTATACCTAATAATACTTGATAGATAGATACGGATGTAAGTACTCATATAAGTGTAACTATGTAAGATTATCATCAGAGCTGAATTTCAATTAATGCTAAAAGATTCATCTATACTTGAACTGACAAAAAGGCAAAAGTAGAGACAATAGGTATTTTTAGAGTTTGTTTAGGGAACAATGTACTTTTAAATTTGGAAAATACATTTGTAGTGTCGTCATTTAGATGGAACTTAATTTCTATTTCATATTTGGTCAAATCTAGATATGCCTACTCATTTGGAAATGGAAAGTTTAGAATTTTTCAAAATTCTATTTTATGTGGTACTGTTCCTTGATTGACAAACTATACAAATTAGACACTGAACCTCATACATATAATATTGTGATGCATAGTATATGTGTGAAGTATGGTGTGACAAATGAGAATTTATCTATGCTATAGCATAGACATTTAGGACATATCTGAACAACGTCTAGAAAGGTTAATGTCACTAAGAATTCTCGATTCCTTTGATATGTCATATTTTAAAATCTGCATTGAGTGTATCAAGGGGAAAATGACTAACAAAAATAATAAGAATTCAAGATGGAGTAATGGAGTCTTAGAACTTATACATACAGATATATGTGGACCATTCCCTAAGGCTTCTTGGAATGATCAAGCATACTTTATAAGTTTTACAGACCACTATTCCCGATACAGATACTTGTACCTTATTCATAAGAAGTCGTAATCCCTGAACATATACAAAACCTTCAAAGTCAAAGTTAAAAATCAACTTGGTAAGAAGATTAAGGTCGTAAGATCAGACTAAGGTGGTGAATATTATGGTAAATCTGAAGGATCAGGTGAACAACATCCTAAGTCATTTGTGGATTACCTTGCTGAGTGTGGAATCGTGGTGCAATACGCTATGCCTGGAACCCCTCAGCAAAATAATATAGTAAAGCGATGAAATCAGACCCTAAAAGATATGATGAGAAGTATGATTGCATTTTCTTCTCTACTGAAATCTTTATAGGATGAGACGCTCAAGATTGCAGTTTACTTGCTCAATAAATTTCCTAGTAAGGTGATAACAAAAATCACATTCGAGTTGTGGACAAGTAGAGCGTCTAGTTTTAGGCATCTACATGTTTAGGGTTGTTCAGCTGAGTATATGCCTTATAGGCCTAACAAAAGAAAATTGAATTCAAGAATCATTAGTTGTCATTTTGTAGGATACTTTGAAAACTCAAGGGACTTTAAGTTTTTCAACCCTTGAGTAGATTCTTTTTCAAGACAGATAATGTCAAATTTATTGAGGATGGTGGGAGTGATAAAGTTAGAGAAATATCATTCGAGGAGAACATTAGTGATCCTAATATAGTAACTACTGATGCAGCTGATAGTGAAATGATTGTCACCATTCCACATAAGTTGAAGCTGCACAACCTGAAGGGGTAGTGAATCATAATATTTTCGTATCTCCTCCAATTCAAATGGAGGGGATGTCAACTCAAATAGAGGTATTTCCTTATACAGTTAAGCATGACTTCCAACCACCTCAAGTGCAAGTGTCACTAAGGAGATCCTGTAACGCCCGAAAAATCTCAAAAATAATTTTAGAAATATTCTATGATTTTTCTAGAATTTTAGAATATTTTTCTAGAATTTTTAGAAAAAAATAAATAGGAGCGTAAAATATCCGAGGCGGGATTTGAACTCGCGACCTTTAAGAATTTGCAATTCCTATAATATTTTCAATAGTCAAGGGAGCCCAACAGGTTGTTCCAAATAAAAAGGAATTAAATTTTATTTATAGGCGAGATTAGGTCTTGGAATTACTTGAGTCCGAGGCGGGATTTTCTGAAAATTCTTGAAAATTAGTTTAGAAATATTCTATGATTTTTCTAGAATTTTAAAATATTTTTCTAGAATTTTTAGATTAGCGAAAGTAGCAAAAATAAATAGAAAGAAAAACGTCCAAGGTGAGATTTGAACCCGCAACCTTTAGAAATCTACAACTTCTAAAATATCTCCAATAACCAAACAGCCCAGCAGTCTGTTCCAAATAAAAATGAACCGAATTTTTATTTATCGGCGAATTAGGTCTAGGCATCACTTAATATAAATAGGAGGCTTAAGAGAGGGTTTTGATTATCTTCGAAAACCCTTCCCTCCCCTCTCACCCAGAACGCCGTCGCCCTCTTTTCTCTTCTCTCTCGGCGCCCCAAACTCAAATAACGAGGAATCCGTCCCTTAGGATCACAAGGAAGGCTTCCGGAGAACTTCTTCTACAAGGACGCTCCTCTCCACGAGAAGAACGCGTAGACATAGAAAGATCGCCGAAAAGATCTTCTTCTCTAACGGAAGAATTGTAAGGAAATTAATGCAGAAGGTAAGTACCTCTCACCTGCAGTATAAGTAGCTCCGTTCGTATGCATAAATCCATAGTTATTCGAAAATTTATGTATGTATGTGGAGATTAGTTTCTCTTACAGAATATTTATGAAAATAATTTACCTTGCCTCAGTAATTATGGACTCGAGTTCGTCCCTGGGTGGGCTCCTAGATCGCCCCTAGGCCCTAGATCGCCTAGTATATGCAAGGTTAAAAAGAAAAAAATTATTAAAGAAAGTATTTTACTTTTTATATGGCATGTGCTTGGACTCAGATCGTCCATGGGTGGGCTCCTAGATCGCCCCTAGGCCCAGATCGCCTAGTAGTACCCTAATGGGTTCGGGATTAGCTACCTCGGATCTATTTAGTTATGCGCGCACAGTTAGCACAATGTCGGGCCCACAGCAGGATGATTACTATTTTCACTTACTATATGTATAAGTTTTCAAAAGTTCATTATTAGCTTTAAGTGAAATCAATTTTTAAGATCATGATTAGTTCAGTTATATTTCTACAGTACCATGTGAAATCAGTTAGTAGTTTTAATTTTAGTTCATGTATGATAAGTATGCCATGATATCTATCTAGATTATATGATTTCTTATATGTGGTTTCAAAAGCATGATTTCGAGATATGTATTGTTTTGTGAGTAGAATGGTACTTGCTAAGCTTCATGCTTATAGTTTTATTTTCCTTATACTGCAGATAAGGGCAAAGAAAAATTCGAATAGCGGAGGCGGCAGAGACGATGCGAAGTGTGTGATGTGGTGGAACTTAGAATAAAGAACCTTGGGAACTTGCATCATTAAGAATGTTACAGACTAGTCTTTATGAGTTGTTTATTTTTTTCCGCACTTTCGAATGTTAACAATTATGGTTTGGTCATTGTTATTAGGATGGTTAGATTTTATATTACCCATTTGGGAACATGTGTTTACTCAACTATCACATAGCAAGAAATTTTAAATTAATAGTAGATTTTAGCAAGTATAAGTAACGAATCGCCTTAAGGGTAAGAAGGGCGGTCGTTACAGATCCTTAGGGAAAGAAAATCTACACTGTCTCGTGACTATATTTATCTCCAAGAGCATGAGTTTAACATTGGGTTGGAAGATGATCTCTCATCTTTCCAAGAAGTCAAACAGTACCCTCATCCAAAAAAAAATAAATTAGTCACGAGGGAAGAAATGAAGTTTATGGCAGACAACGATGTTTAAAAACTTATCGAATTGCTTGAAGAGGTGAAATATGTTGGTTATAAATGGATATTTAAAATCAAATGAAATTTAAATGGCAATGTCAAAAAGTATAAATCTCACCTTGTCGTCAAGGGATTCACTCAGAAAGAGGACATTGGTTACAAAGAGACTTTTTCATCGATTTTGACTAAAGACTTTCTTAGAGTAATCATGATACTTGTAGCTCATTATGACCTAGAGCTCCATCAAATGGACGTTAAGACTATATTTCTCAATAGAAATATTGAAGAAACTATACATATGGTGCAACCGAAGAACTTTAAATCAGGAGATTCATAGCACCTAGTATGTAGATTAAGGAGGTTCATTTATGGGTTAAAGCAGACATCTTGTTAGTAGTATCGGAAGTTTGATTAAGTGATTTTTTTATACGATTTCAAGGAAAATCTAATTGATCGATGCTTGTATATCAAGTTCAGTAGGACTAAGTTTATCATACTTATTTTGCATGTGGATGATATATTATTGGCAAACAATGAAAAGGATCTGTTGCTAGAAACCAAGTCATTTCTATTAGGTGAATTTGAGATGAAGGATCTTGGTTATGCATCTTTTATTTTAAGTATACAGATTGTTCGTGATCATTCAAAGTTCACACTTGGACTTTCACAAAAGATTTATATAAAAAAGGTGTTCATTCGATTTGGCATACAGAATTATGCTCTTAGAGACAGTCCTATATCAAAGGGTGATAGATTTAACTTGAAACAATGTCCATGCCATAAACTTGAGATTAAGAAAATGCAACAATTCCCTTATGCATCAACAGTAGGGAGTTTGATGTATGCTTAGATATGTACGCATCTGAATCTTGCGTACATTATGGAGATGTTGGATAGATAATTGAGTAATCCTAGACCAGAGCATTGGAAAGCCGTAAAGAGGGTTATGCGATATTCACAAAGAACAAAGGATTACGTGCTCACATATCAGAGAGTAGGTCATCTGGATATCATTGGATATTCAAACTCCGATTTTGCTGGATGCTCAAATAGTATGAGGTCAACCTCAAGTTATGCCTTCATGTTAGCAGGAGGAACTATATCATGCAAAAGCGTCAAACAAACGCTAATAGTCACTTCCACTATGGAGGCAGAATTTATAGCCTATTACAAGGCTTCCAACCATGGGATGTGGATGTAGAATCTAATCGCAGGATTACAAATCATTGAGGGGTTTGACAGACTATTGAGAATCAACTGTGATAATAAATCTGCAGAATTATATTTCAAGAATAATCGTAGTTTGTCATCAAAGTCGAAACACGTCAACATAAAATTTCTAGCGGTTAAAAAAAGGGTTTAGAGTGGTCAAATTATGATAGAGTATATAAGGACAGATTCCACATTAGTGAATATACTCACCAAGGACTTGTTACCCAAGGTGTTTCATAAAGATGTGCTACATATGAGGATTCTTCATTTTGACGAAGTATCTATTTAATACGAATCTTTATTTTGGTAAAATGCTCTATATTAATGAACACATGTATTTTTAACTTATTGTATGTACTAAAGTTTTATATGTGTATATGGTTTGTTTTGCTCTCTGACATAAGGACATTATAATTTACTATTGCAATTTTATATACAATTTTGTAAAGATAATATGGGACTCTATTTACTATTATGATTTTGCATACGATTTTGTAAATATAAGTTATAAGGTTGAATCATGGTTTACTACTATAATTTTGCATAAGGTTAAGTAAACATGATTTGAATATGATTTGGGTAATAAAGAGGACTCTTAAAAATGAGCATGTACAAATCACATTTTGTGTCATTTTCATACTACACATCCATATTTGATCTATGTCATTAATTAAATTAGAATTGTGATTACTGTTGGATCTTGTTATAGTTGTAATAACTTTGACTTCTTTAGTCTTATGTTAATTGAATTAATGGACTAGATTATTTAAGGGGTTATTTAACCCATAAAGTTTGGCATATTGAGTTCAACTAAGGGGTTGTGTGGTATATATGAGATCAAGTATAGCTCAAGTGGAAGATTGAAGGATTAAGTCCACATTAATGGCTTAAATCTCCATAAGTTGAGCTTACACTTAATTAACACGCACATAACTAATTGTCATTAAGGATATCGACCATTTGAATTGGTAATATATTGACTTGTGAAGATTAGACTCCGAAATGTGGTACGCAAACTAGAAGAAAACTCCATATTATATTCCACAACATTTAATCCAAGTGCATGTTAAACACGACATAATTGATTTAATTACGGCTACTAACAATCTCCTCTGTCACGTAAATCATTATCTCTTTACGTTGAGGTTGCTTTGTGCAATCTTAGTGAGGATGTTATATGTCCATATCCTTTTTTATAATTGAATTCTGATGGCCAAGTCCATTTCATATCTTTATTAATTACATAATTGTCGTCAATGGTGATTTGAGGATATCTCGGATCCAATCTATTTGATATCCATAGTTTGAATTAGTAAAACTTAGTATGACAACTTCAGTTAATCCTATTATATTCTTAACAATTTCTTTCACATGTTAAAGCACTATTATTATTATTAACTTAGTTTAATTGGTTACTATAATTTAATATTGTCCATTGTCAAAACATCTTTTACGTACTTTTTCAAATAAAATTATTTTATCTTTAAGAGGATATCATTCCACTTAGATGTTTACGATTGATTGATAATCGCTTTTAAAGATATAACTGTTGGTGCAATCTTGCCCCAAGTATCAGTTGGTTTTAATGTTGGCTAAATGAGTTTAAGTTAGGCAATATTGATGATCTAACATGTGTGATTTGAGTAAATAGGAAAGTCCAGATTTGAAGTCTTGGCAAAAGATGAAGTCCTGGAGGTGCGACCTCTTGACAAATGGTGAAGTTCCGGAGGCGCAACCTCTTGGCAAATAGTGAAGTTTCGGAGGTAAAAGGAAGACTTAGCGTGACAAAGCTGAGGGAAACATCTCAAGTAAGTGCAAGGATGAGGAGTCGTGAGCTCGAAAGCATCCAAGGAGGGCATGAGACTTGTGGAAGATGTTTGAAGGCGTGAGTCAAGGCTAAGGGATGAAGAAAGAAGCTGAAAGGTGGGTTTTCAGCTTCATCAGTTGACTGTGATGGTATCAGTCGACTGATGTCTTGATCCAAAACACACAGAAGCTTTGGTTGAGTGAAATATTGAGATCAATCGACTGACCAACCAACTGATACTTGCTTCAGTCGATTGGTATTCGAATGTTGGGCTGACAGCTGGAGAAATAACGAAATCTACAATAACCGTTGAAGCCCACTAGTCGATTGGTCCTTGGGACAGTCGACTGGCATTACGAAAATATAAAAAGACAGACTGAAGATTGGAGATGAAATAGTTCTCATTTTTCTCATCATTGTAAGATCTTCATGTTCTGTAAAGCTCTCATACTCTTCCTCCAATCTTCTTTATACATATGTAAGAGGAAGAGATCAAGTAAAAAAGTTTCTCCACCTTCAAAGTTGCTTTGAGAAGGAGAAAGTTCATAGTGGAAAGTTCTGGTGGTGTGTGTGGATCCTTGGATTAATCACCTCGAGGAGGTGGATACCAAGTAAATCGAAGAGGTTAGCATTGCTTGATTTTTATTTTGCTTTTGTCTTGTGCTTCCGCTAACAATATTGTAGGCAAGAGCAAAAGTTGTTATTCACTCCCCTCTAGCAAATACAACGGTCCCAACAATAACAACGTACAATTCAAAATAATCACTTTTATTTTTAAGATTTTTGGTATTTTTAACTTTTTAAATTAGGGTTTGGGTTTATGACCTATTTATAAACGTGTTTAGCTATCTACGGCTAATTTGATTGATTGAATAAAATTTTTCTTTTTTGACAAAAATCCTAGAGGCAGTGTCGTTGTGCCTTTTTACTCGTTTTTTCAATTTCTCGAACTTCTTCTCTCCCTAATTCTTCTCTAATCTTTCGCCTCTAGAATAATCACTATTCTGTGCGCGCGTCAGCTATTTAACCCATAAAGTTTGGCATGTTGAGTTCAACTAAGGAATTGCGTGATGTATATGAGATTAAGTATAGCCCAAGTGGAAGATTGAAGGATTAAGTCCACATTGATGACTTAATCTCCATAAGGTGGGCTTACACTTGATTATAACACACACAACTAATTATCATTAAGGAAACTAAACCCCAATTAAGTGATTTAATGCTTCTAGCATGAAAGGGAGTTTAGATATTGGATGTTTGA
>NC_133868.1:13257107-13284974 GCF_044706935.1 Curcuma longa
GTGAGTCCTTATGAGAGATCGTTTTTAATGGCTATAGTGAACTAGGAAGGGATCCCTTAATTGGGTATTCGGTGACAGTGAGTAGTACACTAGTAGTAATTCCGGAGTGCCCGTGTGACAGACGGGAGAGCTATTAACCGGGCTATCTGATGTCGTTGCGACCTAGGGATCGTAGCATTAGGGGTTTATTGATTATTCCGAGGAAACCTGGCGAGGGTCTAATTGGATAATTTGGTTAGAATCTCTGCAATTGTAGAATGGAGGAATGGTAAGGAGTCCACAGTTGATCGTTCAATAGCTCGAGGATACCGAAGTCCTAGGATCGATTCACATTCACTTCACTTAGTCGATCTTGTCCTTGTTGGAGGTTTAGGAGTTCACTATCACCCCCACTTTCCACAATTTAACTCACAACGAATCGGATCTCTCCAACTCTTCTTGTATCGGTTTAGCGAATTATTCCACAGTCCCAGTGGATCGATATTTTATTACTTCGACGACACCCGTATACTTTCCGGGCGCTTGTCATAGTACTGCTGGAGTGCTCGTGTAACAGACGGGAGAGCTGTTAACCAGGCTATCTAGGTGTCATCTCGAACTAACAATCGTAACGTAGGAGATTCTTGATTATTCCGAGGAAACCTGACGAGGTCTAATTGGATACATTGGTTAGAATCTCTGCAATTACATGGATATTGAGGAATGGTAAGAAGTCCATAGTCAATCAATCAAAACCTCGAGAAATTGAAGTCCTAGGATCGTTTTCCCATCCTATCACTTAGTCGATTTATCTACGCTGGAGGTTTAGGAGCTCACCTTCACTTCTCACTTTCCACAACTTAAATTGAACCAACCGGATCTCTCCAACTCTTTTTGTGTTGGTTTAGCGATTTATTCAATAGTCCATGTGAATTCAATCTTTTTATTACTTGACGACGCCTGTGTATACTTGCGGGGGCTTATCAAGTTTTTACGCCGTTGCCGGGGACCGCGCGTAATTTTTCACTAAGCTTATACCTTAAGAGTTGTTCTTCATCGCACATTTGTTTTATACAATTCTTTTATTCTTTTATAATTCTATTACATTCTTAATTGCATAATAAGAGGCCTAATCAATTTTTTTTTGACTCTACATGAAGGGAATTTAAAAAAATGGATAATAAGCCGCTGAAGAGTTATTCATCACCAATTTTGAGAAGATCACTGGATCCGATCGTGCTTCCACAAATCTCTGCTTTGAGTTTCGAGATAAATTCAAAACTTATAGCAAAAATTTAAGAGGTTCAGTTTAAGGGGACTAAAACTAAGAATCCATATATTCACCTCATGGAATTTCATAGATATTGCAACACAGTGAGATATGAAGGAGTCTAATCTGAGTTCATCTGGTTATTGCTATTCCCGTTCAGCCTCTATAGCTCAGCCAAAGATTGGATGTATTCCTTGCCACTTAAAAGCATCAAATATTGGGATCAATTAGAAGATGCTTTCATAAGTAAATTCTTCCCATTAGGAAAGGTAACAATTTTAAGGAATCAGATCTTGAATTTCCAGTAAGAGAAAGAGAATCTTTATGTGATGCTTGGGACAGATACAAAAACATGCTTCAACAATGCCCGCATCATGGACTCGAGGAGTAGTTAACATTGCAAACCTTATATGTGGGACTCACTTTTGAAAACAAGAGTACGCTGGATTCAGCGGCTGGTGGGTCACTTTTCAATCGGAGTATACTGGATGCATATGAGATTATCAATCTGATTGTGTCTAATACCAAAGATTAGGCTTATGACCATAAGGAGGAACCTTCAGAAAATATTATTGATACAGAATCTTTTGGTATTCAAGTGGATGCACCGATATTTAGCGATGCTACTTCAGAATAATCGACCTCCCTATATAATACAATAAGCATAGAGATGAAAGATTTTGAAGAAACCGAAGAAGAGATTGGTCGAGAGTTTGAAGATCCAATGGACGAAAGAATAAGCTATCAACTTATGAAGGTCAACATAAATGAACCAAAACAAGAAGAAATCCCACCCACTGTTGAACTAAAGCCACTTCCGTCCAATCTCAGATATGAATTCCTTAGGGTGAATTCAACATTCCCTGTAATTGTGAATGCTAATTTAGACTTCACATCTACTCAAAAATTATTGCAAGTATTGAGAAAACACAGAAAGACAATATGATATTCGATCGAGGACTTGAAAGGAATTAGTCCTTCCTTATGTATGCACAGGATCAATCTTGAAGACAATCATAAATGTTCGATTGAACATCAAAGAAGGCTCAATTCGAATATGGCAGAGGTGGTACTGAAGGAGATAACTAAGTTGTTGAATGCAGGGATAATCTATGCAGTTTCAGATAGCAAATGGGTAAGTCCAGTACATGTTGTTCTAAAAAAAGGTGGTATGACAGTTGTGGAAAATGAGAATGGTGAATAGATACCCACTGGAACCACAATAGGGTGGAGGATGTGCATTGATTACAGAAAACTTAACAAAGAAACAATGACCCTCTCCCCTTCATTGATCAATTACTGAAGAGATTAGCAGAGCACAAATACTTCTGTTTCCTAGATGGGTTTTCAAGTTTTTTCCATATTTATATTCACCCAGATAATCAAGAAAAGATGACATTCACCTGTCCCTATGGAACCTTCGCATATAGAAGAATGTCTTTCAGGCTATGTAATGCTCCAGCGACATTTCAGAGGTGCATGACGGCAATATTTTCGGACTTCACATCATGGAAGTTTTTATGGATGATTTTTCTGTATATGGATCCGACTTTGATGCATGTTTAGATAACCTCTCCAAGGTCCTACAAAGATGTGAAGATGTTAATTTGGTTCTAAATTGAGAAAAGTGTCACTTTATGGTTAATGGTGGGATTGTTTTAGGACACCGAATTTTAGCACAAGGAATAGAGGTTGATAGGGCCAAAGTGGAAGTAATCGAAAAGCTCCCTCCACTTGTGAACGTAAAAGGAATAAGGAGTTTCTTGGGGCATGCAGGTTTTTATCGACATTTTATTAAAGATTTCTCAAAAATCTCGAAGCCTTTGACTAATCTTCTAGTTAATGATGCAGAATTCCATTTTGATCAGGCATGTTGGGAGATATTTTGCACTATTAAGAAAGCCCTAGTAACTGCACCTGTAATTCAAGCACCAGATTGGAAATTATCATTCCAGATTATGTGTGGACATTACTGATTCAGGAATTTGACGCATATATCTGAGATAAAAGGGGGGCCGAGAATGTTGTTGCAGATCATCTTTCCAGATTATATCCAGGTAGAGATGAAGTAATTGATGATCTTATGCCTATTAATGACAGCTTTCTAGACGAGCATCTCATGGTAGTCAGACGCGTAAAGGCTCCTTGGTATGCAGATATTGCTAACTTCTTGGCATGTGACATACTACCACCACGCATCTCCTATCAGTAGAAGAAAAAAATTCCTTTCAGACATAAACTAATATATTTGGGATGACCCTTTTCTCTATAAGAAGTGCAGTGATACAGTAATCCATAGATGTGTACCTGAAGAAGAAATTGAGCAAATATTGCATCACTGTCACTCATCGCCATATGGGGGGCATCATAGAGGGTGAAAAACGGCTGCAAAAGTATTACAAGCGGGATTCTATTGGCCAAGCATTTTTAAAGACGCCAGACAGTATGTTGTTCACTGTGACAGCTGTCAAAGAACAGGTAATATTTCCAAGCGTCACGAAATGCCTCAAAACTCAATTCTAGAAGTTGAACTTTTTGACGTCTGGGGATAGACTTTATGGGACTTTTTCCATCATCATGCAGAAATTCTTATATCCTTGTAGCAGTGGATTATGTGTCTAATTGGGTAGAAGCTATCGCCTCTCCCAAATGTGATAGTGCTACAGTAATCAAAATGTTTAAGAGAAATATATTTCCTAGATTTGGAGTCCCTAAAGCAGTAATTAGTGATGGAGGATCACATTTTATAGAAAGGCAGTTCGAGAAATTATTGATCAAATATAGAGTTAGACACAAAGTGGCAACACCTTATCATCCTCAAACAAGCGAACAGGTGGAAGTCTCTAATAGAGAGATAAAGTAAATTTTGGAGAAAACGGTATCCCTGTCAAGGAAGGATTGGGCATTAAAGCTTGATGACGCACTTTGGACCTACCGAACAGCTTATAAAACCCCCATTGGAATGACTCCCTTCAGGCTAGTGTATGGGAAAGCTTGTCATCTACCAGTTGAATTGGAATATAGAGCCTTTTGGGCCGCGCAACGCTTAAATCTGGACCTACACGTGGCTGGAAAGAAAAGGAAATTTTAACTTGGGGAACTGGAGGAAATAAAGATGGATGCATACGAGCAAGCAAAGTCATATAAGGAAAGGACAAAGAAATGGCATGAAAAACACATCCTCCAAAGAGAATTTAACAAAGGAGATATGATTTTGTTATTTAACTCAAGACTCAAACTCTTTCCAGGAAAATTAAAATCAAGATGGTCTGGGCCCTTCAAAATTCTTAAAGCACACCCCCAATATAAGTGTAGATATATGGGATGAAGAATCTGGAATATACAGAGTTAATGGATAGAGATTAAAGAGATATTTCTTCGGGGAACCTTTACAAGAAAAGGAGGATTATCTACTCACAGAGTCACGGCCACCAGATTCATGAAAATAAGCGCTTCTTTGAATTTTTTTTAATTTCCTTTTCTATTCTTTATGTTTGAATTGATTTTGTATTAATAGAATTGTTGGGATGTATACCAGAATCCTAGCTATCTATGTAAATAAAACATTCTGAAATGAGAATTACTTTTGGTCAATGTTTGCATTTAGTTTTTATGCAAGTGTCCACTTAATCTATATTGTAGATAAACATGGTGTGCGGAGTCACACACAGAAGACCATGTTATCAGTCCCTTGTAGATTATAAACAGTGTTCACAACCAAGATGGATTGGACAAACCATTGGACTGGTTGTAGTGTAATTTGGTCTTGGTCTGTCTTGACCATAGAATTACACTAGTACACTTAGTGTGTATTGAGCAGGACCACCTGAGGATTGTTCGATTTGTACTGACTATATAATCGAACTAAACCTCTGTTACTATCGATGTACATGCTCTTAATCCCAATATAATAACAAAACACATGTACTTAGTATATACTTCTTTGATTCATCAACGGGTGAGATTTAGAGCGATAGATCAAAAGGCCCGATGAGTTGGGAAGTAGTATTATGTACATGGTGTGTTGTTGATTATAGAAGGAAACTGTGTCCTATAATCTAGGTTGATGATGTCCCCTTGAGGAGCTCATAAAGGATTATCATGTAAGCCCTGCAGGCAGACTTAGTTCTACATGATAACAAAGGTTGAGTGGTACTACTCTTGGATTAGAAGTTGATTAAATTCGAGTTGTCAGTAACTCATTTAATTGACGGACATACGATATCTTAAACACAGGGAGATTAATGTACTTGTAGTAAGAAGGAGCCCATAATATAATATGGGATTGGTGCGGTAGTGCAATAATAACTCTCTAGTGGAATGAGTTATTATTGATGGACTTAAGCTGTGTGTTCGGTGAAGAACATGGGAAGCTTAAGCCCATCGGGAGGCCAAAACCAATTCCTCCTCGAGGTCCCTACTGTAGCCTCTGGAAATCCTCAAATCCACCTTAGGAAGAATTCATGGAGACCTTCGGAAGAATTCTTGAAGACCTCTCGGAGACCTTCGGAAGAATTCTTGAAGACCTCAAAAGACCTTGGAAGACCTCCGGTTGAATTCTGAAAGAATTCTGAAAAGAATTCTGTGAGAAATTTCGGATAGGAAATTCAATTTATAAAAGAAAATTTCTGAAATTTTATTTAGAATTTTTCGGGAAAAATTCGGATAAAAATTTTATTTTATAAAAGAAAATAATTTTGTTAAATTAACAAAATATTAATTAGAAGCCCTAGGGCCGGTGCTCTCTGTGAGATCAAACAAGAAAATTTAAGAAGAAGCTTAGAAGGAGAAGACAGGCTTTCTCCATTGAGCCCGGAAGAAGAGTTTTGGTGGAATCGGAGGATCGTTGCCCACACAACGTCCGAGAAGAGGAGAGGACATACAGCAGAAGATGAAGGGGTCATCACACTCCTTCAAGGCATCCCGAAGAAAGGTACAAAATTTAATGTTTCCGCTTTAATTAAATTGATGGATCCTGTAAACCAAACACAAGAGCCCAATGATCTAAATGCGTTGATCAAACCTTGGTTTGATTAACTCTGAGGGCAACTTAAATCCGTTTTCGGAAAATTTTTTATTCTGCAAGAATTACCGGAACGGGTTTCAATAGCGTTTCCCATCAATGGTATCAGAGCGTTGGTTAAGGGCTCTGTGTGTTTGGTTTCAGTTTTGCATGCACTTTTATAAAATTAGGCAAATAATAGTAGGATGTGCAAGTAGGATAACTCTTTGGTTGCAGGCATCCTAGGTTCCAACTATTATGGCCTAGAAAATTTTGTAATGCAATGTGTATGTTTGGATCCCTCGGGTTTGTCGAGGCTGTATTATTTTTGTAATAATTTGTACGCTGTATAGAATTTATTTTAACTCTTGGAGGAATTGTAAACTCCTTTGTGGACGATAAGATGTCTTCATGCGTGGTGGGAACCGGATGCGCAGCGGAACAAGGAAGACGCGACAAAGTCAAAAGAAGGATTCTTGAAGAACAGCGGATAAAGGAAAAAGGCCATAATAGTTGGAAAATTATTTTTCCATATTTTATTGCTTTTATTTATGCTGCTCTTTATTTATGTCTTTCTTTTTATGTAATTGCATATTTTTACTTTATGCATAGAATTACATAGGTAAAACCCAGAACATAGGTAAAACCCTTAAGGACTTGTCTAGAGGGACATTATGGATACATTATTAATAAGTTCTTAAAATTGATTTTGTCTAAGGAAGTGGTTGTTGCTCCAATAACCCATTAAGGCCTTTGCGCCTTTTGGGGAAGAAGGCCATTGCCTCGCCACGACCTGGAAATCAATTTCTTTGAACAAGTTAATATGTATACATAATTAAAATACCTAAGGGTTTTAGTGGGAAATTATGAATGCATAATTTAATGATGTCCTTAATTGGTTTTGTCTTAGAAGTGGTTGTTGCTCCAATAACCCATTAAGGCCTTTGCGCCTTTTGGGGAAGAAGGCCATTGCCTCGCCACAGCCTGGAAACCAATTTTGGAATAATTAAATATGCATACATAATTAAAATTCCTCAAATCCAAATAACTAAGTGGGAGAGGGATTTATTTTAAAATCCCGCGGCCTCCATTACTGGTTTGATAGTGATGCATTCAAACTTGCGTGTTGGCTCTGAGTGCCTTCCTCCCCATCGGATGAGTTTGCTTGCGGATCACTGGATCAAACTTCCTTAAAGGATGGTTATAGGAAATTATTTAGGAGTGTATACGTCCACACGAACGTGGCATACAACCCTAAATGATGGACTTAGTATCAAGAAGTTGAATTCGAAATTGAATTGGTACCTGGTACCGGTCCAATTTCCAAGGCACCCTACAGAATGTCCCCGGCAGAGCTAAAGGAATTACAAGAACAACTCCAGGAGCTTCTAGACAAAGGCTTCATCCGCCCTAGTCATTCACCCTGGGGAGCTCCTGTGTTATTTGTCAAGAAGAAAGACGGATCTATGCGGATGTGCATAGATTATAGAGCTCTGAACCAGGTAACAATCAAGAACAAGTACCCTCTTCCCAGAATTGATGATTTATTTGATCAGTTAAGAGGGGCAACAGTGTTCTCTAAGATAGACCTGTGCTCTGGGTATCATCAGTTGAAAGTGAAAGAAAGTGATATACCCAAAACAACTTTCAGAACCAGATACGGACACTACGAGTTCGTAGTCATGCCTTTTGGTGTGACTAATGCTCCTGCGGTCTTCATGGACTTAATGAACAGAGTGTTCAGA
Source organism: Curcuma longa (assembly GCF_044706935.1). Lineage (NCBI taxonomy): Eukaryota > Viridiplantae > Streptophyta > Magnoliopsida > Zingiberales > Zingiberaceae > Curcuma > Curcuma longa. The sequence continues at coordinate 13,265,104 of NC_133868.1, forward strand.
GAATACCTTGACAAATTTGTCATCGTGTTCATCGACGACATTCTGATCTATTCAAGAACCCCAGAGAAGCATGACACACACTTGAGAATAGTACTGCAGACCCTACAAAAAAAAATAATTTTATGCCAAATTCTCAAAGTGCGAGTTCTGGTTAGATCAGGTGGCATTTCTAGGTCACATCATTACTAAAGAAGGTATCCAAGTGGATCTTGCCAAAATAGAGGCAGTCAACAACTGGTGTAGGCCCAAGAACGCCAGTGAGATCAGAAACTTCCTTGGTTTAGCTGGGTATTATAGAAAATTCATGGAGGACTTTTCCAGGATAGTGATAAGTGGCATTTTGTACGGGTAAATTCGGGTTAGATCGGACAGGTTTGATCATATTTCCTGTTAATAAATTGGATATTTGGGTTGATATTGATGTTGGATGAATTTGTGGTGTTGATTTTAATGCTCATCAATTTATAGAAATTTTCAGGTATTAATTTGTGTATTTAATGTTTTTAGGAAATCAAGAGGAAAATAATGATAAATTGGAGGGCTAAATTGTAAGAAAGATCTATCCTGGTTCGAGTTGGGCTTAAATCAGATTCTAATTGACTCAACCAGTTCCAAAATTGGAGAAAATCAATTGGATTCGAGTCGGGTTTGAATTGAAGATCAAATGGACTCAACTAGCTTTGAAATTTGACTCAAACTTGGGTTAAATCGGTTCAAATTGATTCAGCCAGCCCAAGCACAAGCTAGCCCAAGCATAAGCTCAGCCCAAATCCTAATTAACCTAGCCAAATCACATTTCAATTAAATCCAGCCCGGTCCAATTCCACTCAGCCCGGCCCACTCCATTTCAAACCCAATTAAATTCTCAAACCCTAATTCCACAAGCGCCGGTTCAATCTGCGATTCAATCATTAGGTCAAAAACGGCAAGCGTCGGTTTGAGAACGGGAGCTCGATCGCGAGAAGGACTTTCCCGATCGCGATTCCCATTCATTGTTCACCATCTTCTTCGCCGCGGATTCGAGCTCAGTCGCGCGCAAACCCGTTCCGGTAAATCCTTGTAGAACAAAAATTTTTCCGGAAACGGATTTAAGTTGCCCTCATAGTCGATCAAACAAAGTTTGATCGACGCATTTAGATCATTGGGCTCTTGTGTTTGGTTTACAGGATCCATGGAGAAGAATAACAATTTATTAAAGCGGAAACATAAATTGTACCTCTTCTTGCGGGATGTCTCGAAGGAGTGAATGACCCCTTGATCTTCTACTGTATGTCCTTTCCTCTTCTCGAACGTTGTGTGGGCAACGATCCTTCGAGATGATTCCACCAAAACTCTTCTCTTTGATCCGATGGCTTGCGAGAAGAAGCTCCCTTCTTTTATCCTCCTTTCCTGAGAAAGGCGCCGGCATGCAAGCAAGCAATGCCCCATGCCATGCAATGATGGCCATGCCATGCCATGCAACCATGGAACCTTGCATGGAACTATGGTCATGCCATGCCATGCCATGCAACCATGGAATGTTGCATGCAATAATGGCCATGCAATGCCATGCCATGCCTTCTCCCATGCTTCATACACGTTGATTGCATTCAATAATGGCCATGCAATGCCATGCCATGCCCTCTCCCATGTTGATTGCATTCATGCACGTTGAAAGCATCATGGCCATCCAATGCCATGCCATGCCTTCTCCCATGCTTCATACACGTTGATTGCATTCAACAATGGCCATGCAATGCCATGCCTCATCCATGGAAACGCCATGCATAAAAGCTACCCATGCTATGCCATGCATCATCCATGGAAGCAACGCCATGCAACTTTGATTGCAATTAAAATTTGCAACCGAAACTTTTAATTGCAACCGAACTTGTAATTGCAATTTGCTTCATCCACATGCATGCAACGTGTAAAGCATTGTAATGGCAATTTACGCCTCAATGGAAAAGCCATGCGTAAGGAAGCTTCACGGTGAGGAGAAAAGAATAGCGCCGGCTCTAGGGGAGGAGAGATCCAAGAGATGTGTTATGTATCGCCTCTCCCCTTTCCCCTCCTTATATAACTTAGCCATCTTGGAAATTTAAGAAAGATTCTAATAAATTTTCTTATCCAGATTTAGTTAGAAAAAATCTAATAAAATCTTTAAGAAAAATTTATTAGAAACAATCTAATAAACTTATCTTATCTAGATTTATTTAGAAATAAATCTCTTAATAAGATTTTATTAGAAAGATTCTAACAACCTTATCTTATTCAGATTTATTTAGAAATAAATCTTTTAATAAGATTTTATTAAAACAAATCTAATAAAATCCAACGGATAAGATTTGCTATCTTTTTAATAAATTTCCATTATATTAATTTTATTCTTTAGACAAAATCTTTTAATTAAATCTTATTAATTTCTTAATAAGATTCCTTAATTAAATTTTGTCATCTTTAATAAAATTAATTTACAAAATTTTATAATAAAATTTTGTACGAGAAGAGACGAAATTTCTTAGCGGAAATTCTTATAAAAAATTTCTTTCTTATCCGAATTTTTCCCGGAAAAATTCTAAATAAAATTCCAGAAATTTTCTTTTATAAATTGAATTTCCTTATCCGAAATTTCTCACAGAATTCTTCCGGAGGTCTTCTAAGGTCTTCTGAGGTCTTCAAGAATTCTTCCGAAGGTCTCCAAGAGATCTTCTAAAGAGTTATTATTCTTCACATATTATAATATGAGCTCCTTCTTACTATAAGTCTCCAAGAATTCTTCCTTTGCGACGAAAAAATCAAGAATTTGTTGCTAAACCATTTTGCGACGAAAATTGCGACACAAAATTTTTTGTTGCGAATAGCCTGTCGCAATGAATTGCGACGAAAAATTATGAATTCGTCGCAAAAATTCGTCGCAAAATTCGTCGCAAAAAGTTCGTCGCTATTTTCGTCGCAAAACTTTAGCAACGAATAAGAGATTTCGTTCCAAATTTAGCAACAAAAACTAAATTCGTCGCAGATTTTCCTAAAATGCAGACGATCAAATTTTGCGACGAAATTTCAAGTTTTGTCGCAAATTTTCCGACGAAAATGCAATTTCGTTGCAAATTCGCGACAAAACATGAAATTTCGTCGGAAATTTGCGACGAAACATGCAAATTCGTCGGAAATTAGCAACGAAACATCAAATTTCGTCGCTAAATTGCAACGAAATTGCATTTTCGTCGGAAAACTAACAGAGATAAAAGTCGATATTACAGTGTATACTGTTCCTATAGTTTGCGACGAAATTACATTTTTTGTCGCTAATTTCCAACGAAACATAAGATTTCGTCGCAAAAGTGCGACGAACTTTGCATTTTCGTCGGAAAATTGCGACGAAATATTAGGTTTTGTCGCAAAATAGCGACGAATTAAGGTAATTCGTTGCAAAAAGTCGCGACAAGAATTCGATAAGTTACGATACGTTTGCGACGAAAACGGTTTTTGTCGCAAAAATCGTCGCAAATCAAAAAAAAATTTCACAGATTCAATTTGTTTGTTCGAAACATGAAACCTGTTTACATACAAATCTCCAACCATATAAATATACATCCACATCCACATGATATAAACACATCCATATGATATAAACCAAATGACAACGTATAAATATAGATCTCATCCTTCACTATCAATAAGCACAAAGATACACAATAAAGTCGTAAACAACTCAATAATCTTTACAAAATAAATAATAGCTATAGTAAAGATTTACCTTCACTGACCTCCAATGAGAATTTGGCCACCGCACGGGATCCAAATCGCTTATGCCAGTAATTGTTCCCATGTACCTTCAAGCAGTACAAATTTAAGTTAGAAAAATTGCTAACACATTGTTATCAATTAAGAGGGAAAGATTAGATTTCAAATTATCTTATAGTTGTTACAAAATGCAAAGATGCATGAATTTCACCTGCGAACACTACATTCTTCAGTCTCAAAAAGCATTCGGAATCGCATACCAACAGAAACACGAGTGTGATAAACAGCCTTAACATACTTGGAAAGCGGTATCACAAACTCAGATGGACTTGCCCTGAGAAAAACTCAACAAGCACTTTTCCAGTGACCGCTCAGATACACAAGAAACAGAAATATATATATATTTTCAAGCTGTTGTAACTACTACCTTGGATTATAAAATACAGTAAAGCGACTGTTTGTCGCTGCAGCATGAGCTGCAGCAGCAAGAAGCCCTATGTGCATGCTGTCACTTGATAAGAATGATGAAGGCATTACAGTTTGTGGTCGATTTGCACGCCTAATTCCCAACAATAGCTGGTTCTTCTCATTCCTATTAAAATGCAAGAAGAATTCACATTGGAAGAAAATATAGAAATTTGATCTGAAACCATATCAGTAACAGAAAGATTAAATTAAAATAACCAGATAAAAAGAACAGAATCGCCAGCAACTAGTCTCTTAGCACTAACAAATATACTCCAACCCGTGGTAAGCAAATGTCTTTTTGGTTGACCTGCAACCACAAGATAACAAAATTAGGAAGATCTAAAAGTTCTCAATTAATGCTGAAGCTGAAATAGAGCAAAGGATTGACTCTAGAAGCCCTCTAGAAACTAATAGTCTCTCTAAAGATTACAAATTAAGCAAAAAGGAGAAATATACCATAATTTCACCCTAAAGAATGTCATCAACATAAAGATGAGATGAGAGTTACCAAGAGAGTTTTAAAATAGAAGGATAAACCCTTACATTGAAAAGATCTACAAGCCCCTTAGATGTATTCGGCATAAGATTAATTATGTGAGCATTGAGAATGATTAGAGTTTTTCGTGTTCATTGTTGTGCCAAATGACAAGCCAAAAGCTTATATATCTTGGTTTAAATAGTCACAAAAAGTAATATGTATTTATAACCATGGTTTAAAATTTCGACCCATGCCGGAGTTTCGGTTCCCGATCGGAACAATACGGTTTTGATACCATATCGTGCCATGCCAATACAATTTCGATACTTTTTTTAATTTTAAAATAAGTATATATTAATTTTATATAATATTTGATTATTAAATATGTTCTATATTTTGAGATGTTGAATTTAAAAATATTTTATAAAATATTTTATTAATTTTAAAATATATTTAAAATTTTAAAATGTTTTTTAATATTTTATAACTATTATTAATAATAATTATAACTATTATATGTAATTAATAGTTTATTTATAAATATAAAAAGAAGAAGAAAAAGGAAAAAATCATGTCTATCGGGACCCCACGGAGGCCGCCACGGCACCGCAACACCACCAGAGGGTTGTCGTAGGTCAGGGCACCCTCCATGACCCCCGCAAAGATGTCGCAATAGCGCGACCCCAGCGGAGAGCTGCCGCAGGCTCGCAACACCCTCCGCAAGCTCACGGCGACCACATGAAGCCTTCGCGACCTAGTGGTCGCGATGCCAATAGGTACTAATGTCAGTTCCACGCTGAAATGATAAATACTGTCTGTTTCGGGCAGTATGACTCAACATTTCAAACATTATTTAGAACCATTAGAATCCAATATTTCAATTTGCTCGCCTTAACCTTGCCTCTTACGATGACTGACCATAAGAATAGGTTAACCAACTTTTAAACAAAAAGTTGGCTTACATGACCTAACTATCTAGGTCAGACTAATAAATGCCTAGATCAACTCGTTTTCAAATAGAAGGTTTAACATCTGAGTTTTGTCATCTAAGTCGACCGACCTATTAATCAGGTTGACTTAACTTTAAAAGAAAAAAATAAAAAAAATAGGTGCTCAAGGTCTGCCATCTAGGTTGACCTACAAAGACCTAGGTCAACCTACAAAAATCTTAGGTCAACCAACAAAAGGCCAATGTTGACCAACAAAAGGCATAGGTTGACCTATCTTCAAACAAAAGTTTTGGGCATCAAAATCTCATTTAGGATGGTTTATTCAACAAGTAGGTTACCCTACAACCCTGAGACAACAATGCAGAAATTCCTTAAAAATTTTTAGGATGCCTTATAATTAATTGGTAGGTCCGTCTTTGATTTAGAATGGACCAGGGCATGCTACATCATAATGTATAGTAAGAACCAGATATTCTAATAGACATAAAAGCATATTACCTTACAGGGTTAGTGAAAGCAAGAGAGTACTGTCTTTATATGTCTTATATTAATTAAGAACAAGATATATCAAAGAATATATGTATAGAATTTGAATATAGATAGGACAAATAAAAGTAGAGCACATCCTTCTGAAGTACTTGCATTATCATAACACTGTTACATTCACTCGGTAAGATCATTTTTATTCTGCCATCATTTCCAATTTCATTGTAGAAAATGCTATGAGTGCAGTATTAGTAATAGCCCTAGAGTCAATTATGTGATGATTGACTAAAGACTTTTGTATCATATTCTATTATTAATAAAGACAAAGTTTTTTTTGTTATTATACTTACTTTGTATTTGTGTCAAATAATTAAGTATAATAATATCCTTGAGTAGCTAGTTCTAATCTACATCATATCGATTGTTTGAATCGATAGTGAGATGATGTAGAGAACACTACTCTTAATCATTCCTAGTCAAGCATTAATATTCAAGGACGATATTAATGCGTTGAAACTAGCATGTAGGTCAACTAGATGACTTGATCTCACAAGTCATTGATATAGGATATCGAGTTGACACATAGGTATACATTAGAGAATGTATACTGAATTGACCCGCTATAAAAAAAGTTTCATGGATCGTTATATGAGTGTCATAAACTTTCTTATGTGACTATTGGTATGAATAGTCTTTAGACCTAAAGTCACTATGGTTCCCTACATAAGGAGTTATGTACTTTGGTGTCATCAAACGTCACCCGTAACAGGGTGGACTATAAGGCGATCACTGGGTATATAACGAACTATGCGAAGGGATGTGAGTAATATAGATGAGATCTATCCCTCCCATATAACAGAAGTGATATCTTGCAGCCTCTTGATAGAGTAGGACCACGAAATGCATGATCATGTTCAAATGAGTCAATATGAGATATTGAGTTCATTTGCTTGAGTGAGTCTACTTGGGGATCAAGAAACACAAAGATTAATAAGAGGATGACACAGTCTATGCCTCATTGATCAATCTAGATATCGAGAATAGAAAGACATGATCATACATTATCATAGTCACGAAGGTTATGTCGGATCTCGACATTCTTGTCACTTGGGTAGCAATGATGCATTGCTAGATGTCACTCATTGCTTATGTTTCTAAAATGGATTTTAGAGACATTGTCAACGTTACGAAAACCTATTAGGTCACACACAAATAACACTCTATTTGGAGATGGATTCATTTTAGTTTGACTAAAGAAACAATTAAGCTCATTGGATAACCTAGACTTGAGTTACACTCAAGTTGGTTGAATTTGAATTAGACTCAAATTAAACCAAGTTGATGAATGGATTTTGATTCATCATGCATGATTAATGTGGATTAATCATGCATTAAAGAAGAGGAAGTTATCATGCATGGAAGTTATCATATATGATTAATAGGATTAATCATACATTGATGAAAGAATACCAAAAGTCTAAAAACCTTTGGTATTCATGGCATGAGTATAAAAGAGTTTTTCTTCCAAAAAATCAAGTGTGGTTAATCTTCTTCCCTTTCTTCTTCTTGGCCGAGCACATCACAAGAGAGGTTGTTAGCACAACCAAATTTTCTCCAAAAGTCAGTGTTAGTGTGGATACGCATAGAGACACGAACACTTAAATGTGGAAGAGATCCGACAAACCTTGGACAGGTGGGATAAGCGAAGATCACGCAACAAAGGTATACCCTATTAGATAGGATTGTTCATAGATCTAAACTTGTACGAATTTTTCGTATGGATCACGGAAGGGATCCTATTTTCCACTGCGAATTTTGATTTTGTCCCATAGGATTCCCTACATGCAGAATCATTGACAACAACAAGATTGAAGGACTAGAAAATTTATAGCTTAATTTATTCATTTTAAATTTCAAGCTTCCAGTAGGCCTCATTTTATGTCAGATTTAACAAATGTGATGCAGGAGAATCTAAAGATTTTTATTAGTAATTTTGATAATTTTTATTTTTAGTAATTTTTAAAGTTTTTATATTTAAAGTAGTTTTGAAAAGTTCTATTTTTTTATTTTAGGATTTTTAAATCCATTTAGGATTTTTAAGATTGAGTCTGTTAAGAATTTTTTCTTAGGATTTTATATTTAAAGTCCGTTTAGGATTTTTAGGATTTCAAGTCTGTCAAGAATTTTTACTTTTTATTAGGAATCTTTCTTTTCGAGTTTGTTAAGAAATTTTACTTTTTATTAGGAATCTTTCTTTTCCAATTTGTTAAAAAAATTTCCTTTTTATTAGGAATCTTCCTTTTCGAGTTTATTAAGAAATTTTTCTTTTTATTAGGAATCTTTAGGATTTGGGTCTATATAAGCATTTTATGAGTTGATGTTTAAGGGAGAAGAAGTTTTGGTTTAATAATATTTTTGACAATGCCATTTATTTCCCTATCTCTTGTTATTCTTCCAAATTAATAGGTTTTAGAAATTATTTCCGGCGTTCGCAATCAAACCAACGGATTCAATATTACCTCCGGGATAATCGTTATCTCGCCCGGCATCAGTTGGTATCAAAGCATTATCCGCAGGATAATCACTATCCCGCCCGACGTCAGTTGGTATCAGAGCATTGCCCACAGGATAATCGCTATCCCGCCCGACATCAATTAGTATCAGAACCCTCAAATCCAATGGATCGTCGTCATGGTCGTTATAGTGGTCATGACAGACAGATTCCGACAAAGAAAGTCTTACACCATGATCGTAACACCCAAGACGAAATTCTTGATTTACAAAGACAAGTCACAAAGTTATCTCAGCGTCTAGCGGTGCAAGATCATAAAAGTTAACTCTTAGATCCCATTGATAGTCATTGTGGTCGTGATCGTGGTCGTAACAGGCAAGTTCCGACTGAGGAAGCTTTACACTGTGATCGTAGCACCCAAGACGAAATACTTGAAAATCTACAGAGACAAGTCACAGAAGTTATTCCAACATCTAACGGCGCAAGATCTTGAAGATCGTGAGGTACGTAGTCAAGATCGTGATAGGCAGGTTCCGGAAGAGGAAGCCTCACACTATGATCGTAGTGTCCAAAATCTTAAAGGTCGTAAGTTCTTTTCTTTTTACTTGGATACAATTTTTCTTGAGAAAGATATGGACAACAAGATCGAAATAGTCGATGATCCAATTTATAATGAAGACGAGACCGAGTCAATTAGCGAGCCAGTGTATGACAAGATATTTTATAGTGATGATTGTGAGATTCTAGATGACCGGTTATCTGAGGATGCAGTTTATGTTCCATCAGAAGTACAACAACTGCCTAGAGATTTGACTGAGTTAATATCAAAGGATCTTCCTCCCATTCCACCACTTACGCGATGACTTTTGATTCATCAGCACTTAAAAATTTTTTATTTTGAAGATACTATCCTGAACTCGAGGATGAGTTCTTTTCAACCTGGGTCGTCTGATGTAGGAGCATCGAGCAACACGATTAGTTCAGGTCTTCCGATACAATTATATTCCCCTCCGAGCTGTGACGAGAAGAACTCGAGGCTACCAACCTCCCTTTTGGGCTTTGATAAAGGACGATTGAGACTACCGAAAAGGAAGAGATCAATCCGTGGCCTCCTTATGTCATACCCATCAGCAAATCGACGAGGATTCCTAAAGTCCAACAACTACTAATAAATTTTATTGATTTGGTGTCAGACGATCTTCTTCCTAAGTGACTACCTAATACTACTCTAAACTCGAAGACGAATTTCTTTCAATTTGGGGCGACTGATGCAAGAGAATCTAAAGATTTTTATTAGTAATTTTGATAATTTTTATTTTTAGTAATTTTTGAAATTTTTGGTATTTAAAATAGTTTTCAAAAGTTCTATTTTTTATTTTAGGATTTTTAAATCCGTTTAGGATTTTTAGGATTGTGTCTGTTAAAAATTTGTATTAGGATTTTATATTTGAAGTCCGTTTAAGATTTTTAGGATTTCGAGTCTGTTAAGAAATTTTCCTTTTTATTAGGAATCTTTCTTTTCAAGTTTATTAAGAAATTTTATTTTTTATTAGGAAAGGATTTGGGTTTATATAAACATCTTATGAGTTGATGTTTAGGGGAAAAGAAGTTTTAGTTTAATAATATTTTCAGCAATCTTCCCTCTTATCCCACTAAGTGGGGTCGGCTATATGAATCCTTTTACGCCATTGAGTCTATATATATCATCATTTATATTTAAATAAATGTTATCTTGTTTTATTGTTGCTAACCAAGTCTTTTTTGGTCTACCTCGCCCTCGTTTGATATGCGTATTTGTCATAGTTTCACACCGCCTAACTGGAGCATTTATCGGTCGTTAAGTACATGTTCGTACCACCTTAAACGTGTCTCACGAGCAATAGATGCCGTTTATTTCCCTATCTCTTATTATTCTTCCGAATTAATAGGTTTTAGAAGATTATTTCCGGCGTTCGCAATTGAACCAACGGATTCAATATTGCCCCCGGGATAATCGCTATCCCGCCCAGCGTCAAAATGGCTTCACCACATCTCTGCCACTTATCATAGGTCTAAATTCATCAATCATTGGTCTAAATCAACCAATATTCTCTTCCTCTTTTTGATTGTAACAATTAAGGAAAGAGATGAACACGAAACCCCAAGGGAATCCATAATAATCAGGTTCTAACTGAGTAGTCTGCATACGTAATGATGTCAGTTTTTTCAGTAATTTGCATAGCAAGAAGAATCCGTATACAAAGGAAAAGTTTCCTACCATAACAAGTTAATAACACAATATAGTCCAAGATCTTGCCTAGTTATTCATTGTCTTTGGCTGCAAAAAAACAAAGAATACTAATTCCATTTTACTTACCACGATAGATATGCCTAAACTTCCACTCAACATCATGAAGGTCACAAGCAACAAGTTCCTGAGCTGGTGGCTGCTGCGAGAAATCCTGTGATACAAGAAAATAGCAATATGATTAATTTAATTCCTTCTATTCTTCTAATAAGTTGCCAACGAAACCTCCATATTGCCCCTAGCCAACACACCAGTGGAGGAAATACTTTCTCAGCTGCTCGACGAGGCACAGAAAATCCTCCATGAGTGCTAGTATCACTTGCAGTTAAAGTCTTGCAGAAATAATTTGTTGGTTGCTTACTCAGTACATCCATCTCGATTGGAAAATAGGCATCTTTCTGTTCTTGCTGCGGAGAACAACAATTACATTCCCATTTCAGGCACAAAGCAAAATGACTGGTAAAACTGCATATCTCATATAATTTACCAGGTTTAAAGGTTGCAAAGTCATCTGTGCATAAACTTCGTCAGTTTCAGCATCTGCCTAAAATGTGTATAATTATCAATTATTATTTTGTTCATTCCCCAATTGAGCCTTGAAATACGAACTATTTAAACAGTAAGTACTCACATGCATTGTTACTTTGTGAAGTTGGCAAAACAACTGAGGAGGTAAGCTCGGATAGTTAGGGATATGTCCCTCCACTTCCTTGTTTGTAGAAGCAGCAACCTTAATCAAAGACGTTATTTGGTAAAAATGTATTCAGCACCAACTTCCAACCAGTGGAAAAACTGTAAAATAGTCCAAAAGAAGTGATTTTTCACCTGCTCACTATGACCCTGAGGACAGTAGACAACCCTAGTACCGGCTGTCGGCAAACACACAAGTGGTCCGGCGCAGGCATGCCAGAGTTCTGAATTCAAGCATCTCTTCTCTACTCCTAATAAAACACCTCAAGGACCACAGTCAGATGTTTTGGCAGGAAGACGAGAGAACGGCGAAAGACAAAAGCGATTTACAGACAATACCTTCCGGTGCTTGTTCGCAAGTACTCATGGTCGAAATTAAGCTTCAGTATTTGCTTACTGCCTTAAATCAATAACTCAATTGCGATTTCATGGACCGCAGAAGAATGCCACGATTTGGGGCTCCAAGCACAACAATCACGAAGCAAACTAGGGTTTCAAAGTTCCTCAAACTGCCAAAACAACGAGATCGCAGCCCCGACTTCTAAAAGTAACTACTAGGCGAGGGAAGCATTACGAAGGCAAGGCGACGACTTAGTCCAGACGCCTAAGGAGACTTTAAGCAACGTCGTCACGGGATAAAACCAGTGATCCGAGAAATCAAGGACCTTCAACAGGCGCCGGAGAAGGGGACGTCGTGGACGCACATTCCTTAACGGATCAGGAGGAGGACTCATCCGAGCTCAGAGAAGCTCTCGTTCGTCGAGGTCGCCAGGGGAGTCCACCTCGGCCCGAGCCCTCGCAGAATCTCTGAACCCAGTGCAGTAAAGAGTAGAGTGGGCAACAATGGATGACCGACGATGCCATCAACATCAAGTGGGATCGCAATATCTCAAGATTACCCTCGCGCGAAAATAGAAAAAAAATACATATATACAAATTAGCGAATTAAACGTTTTCCCCTTCTACTACCTTGTGAACTCTATGGGATGACATCTACTGTCCTTAATCTTTACTCAATATCGGACGGTCAATATTTAGCATCATTCAGCTTTTCTTTGCGGAATCGTCCATGGTAGCAGCGCATGAACTGGAGCTACTCCTACTTTAACTTGCTTGTTATCGGATTGGTCGTCCGCCGCGGACCCACCACTTCTCTGCTGATTCTTCTTCGAGAGTGGAGCAGGGTAGAGAGACATAAATCAAATCAGGTAAAAGCACCACAAATTGGCGTGAGTGTTCATCTCTGATGTGGATCCGATTTACCATTGGCGTACTGAAAATTTTCCGTACCCACGATTTATCATCGGGCTCAGCGGTGGGACCCAGTAGAACTGAATCGCATGATGTGACGGGACATCTGTCTAGCAAGTCCGTAAGCCGTACGCGTCGCAATTCCACGTGGACGTAAAGCTACCAGTGTTTTTCTTCGGGGCTCGGAGTTCTCTCAGTACGGTCACCGCGCGCCGCGGAGGCTCCGCGAACTTTTCACATTCCTAAAGTACCCCCGGTGTTTCTAGAAAATTGATAAAATTTTCAAGTGGCTCCCTTTAGTCTCAGCTTTCTCTAAAGTGCATATCCTTATTTCATTTTTTGCCCCTTTCAATAGTCATCGACAAAGTAATTTTTATAACCCGTGGGATTTGTATTCACATTATTTGCAAAATTTATGTGTATTACTTGTGGTGTGATTCTAACTATGGCATCATCATGTTAGTTTGGTAGTTAGCGCGCGCCAAGCACTTAGGAAGTTTAGTTGGTGCAATAGAAATTAATGGTGGAAAATGTGGATTCTAACTATTAAGGCAATCACTTATTCAATTCCTTGAGGCTTCTCACCAAGTTTTAGGTTATTCAAGTGCTACCCTCGGCCCTTTAATATTTAGGCTAGTTCCTATTATAAGATCTAGTTGGCGCAATAGAAACAAATGGCGGGAAACATGGGTTCTTATTGTTTCCTTGTGGCTTCTCACTAAGTTTTAGGTTATTCAAGTGCTACCCTCGGCTCTTTAATATTTCAATTTATCTTTACTTTCTTTCCCATGTTTCATCATGTTTGTCTTACTTGATCGACCCTAAATCAAGTCCCCTCAAATGGTTTATATTACGCAGAATGACTTCATTTGTTGGGTTTTGTAGAAATTTAATCAGCCTTTTCAACCTCTCAATGGGATGCTTACCTTTTTCGTTGATTACATCCTACTTGATTTTCATTTTCCTTTCTTTCCTTTGTTGGTCTGACTCGTAAACTCTTTTTATTTACCCTTAGGAAATTTTCTCTAAATTCCTAAGGTACCTAACAGGTGTTCTTGATCAAAACGCATTGGGTAGGATTTGAACCTACAAATTAAAACAACATTTTTAAGAGCCTTATTTAGATATCTTTAGACAAAGAAATCTATTATATATACTTTGATCTAGGTGGAAGCCTATCCCTACTTCTACTACTCGCCTATCCTTAATAAATTCATGACCTTCTAATTAACTTCTGAAGAGATAAAAGAGATATAGAGTTGCAAACTACTATCACTATCCTTAATAAATTCATGACCTTGGTAGAATTAGGCTTTCGAGGCCTCATAAGTGGGTTTTCCTCTTTCATGATACACATTATCTTTCTAATTCTTAGAAATCTTCTAGAGGAGAGAAGCTTTTTATAAATATTTTATAAAAGATAGAAAAAAAATGCAATAAAAGATTTATAAACTATGAAGCTTGAGGGTAGAGATCTTAAGCTCAGAAAATAAAGACAAAATAAAACAATTAGAGCACAAGGAAATTGAACATTATATATGGATTGTTGTGTAATAGTTCACTACAAAAATCTAATTAATTAGGGACGAATATTAGTGAAGAATATTTTTAGTCGTAAAATTGTAATCAATTTTACGATGAAATATATTTTTATCGTCAATTAGCGATCAATGAAAATTACTTTATTGCTAATTCTATAATATATTAAATTCATCGTAAATTTCGTTGTAAAAAATATTTTATCGTAAAATTATGATGAAAAAATATTTTGTCACTAATCTGCGATGAATTAAATATTCATCTCAAATTCAGCCATGAAAAATAAAAACGTCGCAAATTTGGCGACGGATAAATTATTCATCGCAAATGCACGATGAAATATTAATTCGTTGCATTTTAATTGTCAATGAATATTGGTTTCATCGCCAATTTGGCGACGAATTTAACTTTCTCCCTAAATTTTGGCTAAGAAAACTAGATTTGTCACCAAATTTTCGATGAATATTGGTTTCATCGCCAATTCGACGATGAATTTAACTTTCTCTCCAAATTTTGGTGATGAAAACTAAATTCGTCGCCAAATTATCAATAAATATTGGTTTCGTCACCAATTTGGCATTAATGAATTTAGCTTTCTCCCGAAATTTTGGAGACGAAAATTAGATTCATCGCCACATTTGCGACGAATCTGGGTTTCATCGTCAAATTTTGGCGATGAAACCAAGATTCATCGTCAATTTGGCGATGAATTTAACGATGAAAAAAGTTTCATGGCCAAATTTAGGGCATAACCCTAGATCTGTTGATCCCTTTTCTTTCTCTCTGCGTTTTCCCACAGCCAATCTCTGGATCTCGTCTCACCGCCATTGCCTCTCGTCTATCGGATCTCTCCAACAAACGAAATCTTCATCGCGTCTAGAGGTATTCTTCTTCCTCTTCTTTATTTTTTGCGGGCGTCTTCCATGCTTGTCATCGCCAGGCCATGGCCCGTGGGGCCAATGACCGTGACCCTCGCTAGCCCGGGGCCATGGGATGTAATTGTTGGGTTGCAAGGGTGCAAACATAGTCCCACATCTAAAGTACATAGAAAAGATCATGGGGTTAAAAGGATGAAAAACATCTCCATTGATATGAGGCCATTTAGGGAGAGCCCAAGAACAAAGCCATGAGGGCTTAGGCCCAAAGTGGACAATATCATACCATTGTGGAGATATTTTAAATCCATCGATTTTAACAAGTGGTATCAGAGCGAGACCGCTCTTCACCGAACTAACCGCCGGATGAGCCATGATCCAGATCTAACCATGTGGTTTGAACCTTAAACAAAGGAAGTGGGTACTCCCATGTCTGAATCAAGAGGACCAGACACCAGATGAGAAGTCCTAGTAGGTCGGGTGGACCGAGGGGCAAAAAGTCCTAGTTGCGACTAGGTGGCTAAGTCCTAGTAGGTCGGGTGGACTGAGAGGCAAAAAGTCCTAGCTGCGGCTAGGTGGAAAGTCCTAGTAGGTCGGGTGGACCGAGGGGCAAAAAGTCCTGGTGGATCGAGGATTCAGATATCAAAACGACGTTGGGGGGCCTGTGGTCCTTTGTTTGAGGGGGGATTGTTGGGTTGGAAGGGTTCAAACATAGTCCCACATCTAAAGTACATGGAAAAGATCATGGGATTAAAAGGATGGAAAGTATCTCCATTGGTATGAGGCCTTTTTGGGAGAGCCCAAGAACAAAGTCATGAGGGCTTAGGCCCAAAGTGGACAATATCATACTATTGTGGAGATATTTTGAATCCATCGTGTTACGGTCGTATAAAACGAATCCCGGATGATGATTCAGGAGATGGCCGAGTCGAACCTGGGGACGATAGGGCCCGATCCGGGTCCAGCCTCCCTGCTCGCCCGTACCAAATCTGGGATACCGGAAGTGGCCACGCCTTCTTGCCGATCCGAATCCTCGCAGCCGACCCGAATCAAATTCCGGGAGTAGGCTCCACGATCTCAAGTGGATCGTCCCTCGGTTCACATCCAAGCCGACTCCTCGATAATACCTCGGCTCGGAGGGCTCCGCCGAAGCCGAGAGAGAAGAGAGAGCCGAATCACTCCCGCCGAACCGCCCGAGCCGATTCCTCTGCCCTACGCCTCTCTGTTCCATCGACCACTCCTCCGTTTGCACGATAGTCTGACACTTCTCTGCCAGGTATGGGGATCCGACTCCTGAAGTACTCCTCTGTTCCGGAAAGTACAGTCATACGGCATTCATGCGCCACTCCCCTACTGGTACAACCCTCACCTTAGGGATAACCCTCACCTTACTCTCTCCATAGTACGACATTCATCTCCAATATATAAGGAGAACCCCCTCAGCGGGGGGGGGGGGGGGGGGGGGAAGGTAGGCAATCACTGTGTCTTTGGCTTTCTGTGTTTTCCGTTTCGTCTACCAGAAGCTTACTTAGGCATCGGAGTGGTCGCGCCGGTCATCCCGGCCTTCCATCTCACGGTGTTTGTGCTTGTAGGTTTTCGGCGATCCTTAGCGCCCTCACCCATCTTCATTCCGGAGTGTTGCTGAGGAAAGGTCGCGCATCCAGAAGCTGATTTTGACGGGAACACATCAGTTTTAATAGCAACCCTCTAACCACTGACCAGGGGTTGCAACCCGCTAGCCGTAGGCCAGGAGCCGCATTCAATGGTCATTGACCACTGGCCAGGGCCCGCAGGCCGCTGTGGGGCGTTGCTCGGCAGTCCGCCGGAGCTTGCGAGCATACTAATAGCACTCGTGGGTAGCGTGACTCCTTGACTAATGGTAAGCACAAAAGTGAGGGAGCCATTGGCTAGGTCTTGAGGATTGAACAGGAGTTGTATCCACTACCTGAATAGCTCTATTGCTTATCTTCGGGGGCATTTGATGGTGTCTTGCCTCGACTCCTCGCAAAGGCTGAGATAGTGGCCTTCGATCAGGTTGGATGATGGCAGAGGCGTTGCGGGTGGACGACGAGTGGTAATTCACGTTCATGTCTTTTCTGCGAGTCAATTGAGCCTCTTTCACATGCACATATTTAACGGCTCAGCTCAGCTCAGCAAAATATCAAAATTTGTCGGGGGCTTCTTTATGAGTGATCTAAAGAAGTCCACCTCCAACAACCTTTGCGAGAAAACACTCACGAGCACCTCGAATGCAGCTGAGGGCACGTCTTGGGCTACTTGGTTGAAGCAATGTACATACTCTTTCAAAGTTTTTCGAAGCTTCTATTTGATGACGAAGAGATCCATGGTATCTTGCGGTAAGTTTTACTGATGGTGAAGTGCCGCAAGAAAGGGGACTTGAAGTCCACAAATGTCCGAATGGAAGCAGCAGGGAATCGGCTGAATCACCATTAGCATGAGCTGGCCAACGTGGTTAAGAAGATACAACACTTAATGTCGTCGGTATATTGATGTAACAAGGCCACATTCTCAAATTGGCCTATGTGATCTTCTGGGTCTATATTTCCAATGTAGTCGGCGAGTTGGAATGCTCAGAAATGACGAGACAATTTCTCTTCTAGGACACATTGGGCGAAAGGCATGCCCTCTAGTTTGCTTATTTCTCCTAACCAAGGTCCTTTGCCCCGCCGGATCCCTAGGGAGCATTCCGTCTGCTGTCGACTCCATAGACACATCATATCCTTCTACTCTCTGAATTGGCGTAGCGATGTGAGCTCGCGGTGCCTACATGGGTGTGGTTGTTACCTAGGAGTAGAAATTTGAGGCACTTTCGCGGACATCATTGGTATCCTCAAAGGTGGCGCAAGAGCACCAAGCTAATTCTGTGAGGCTGCTTGGACAATAGCGGCCACAATTTTGTTGAATTCGTCGTGGGTCATGGTGATGATGACTAGTCTTCCAGGGTCATCCATCACAACGTCTCAATTTAGGCTTCTAGTTAAGTGTTCCTATAGACGGTGTCAATTATGTTTCTACTTGAGATCGCTTTCAAATAAGTCACCGAGCACCTAGCCTTTATGTTGATTGAGTCGTAGAGGATCCAAGACCCGACGGGGGAGGAAGGTGCTCCTGTAAAGCTACAAAGAGAAGGAGGTGAGAACGGAGGGTAGAAAGGGTGCTTTGACTCAGCCGCTCCGACGCCTAGGTTAGTCTGTTGGCCAGGTATGGAGAAGAAGGAATGCATTAGGTAGAGAATGTTGATTGTGCGTGTATGTGTATTTGCGTCCGCAAGAAGCGGGGATATTATATACAGAGTCACCAGAGGAGAAGTCGCATCGACGGTAAGGGAAATATTTCATCATCGTAGTAGTTGAGGGTTCTGTCATCCATACTTAGCACAGTACAAGACCATGCTGAATTAATGGGGTAGGTGATCTACCATTAAGTATTTTACCGTTTCACGTATCGTTTAGGAGGCGATCGAGAGTGCGGACTCGGTGAGACTGAGTTGATTAAGGAGTTGATCGCTATCTAGGATATCTCAGAGTTAATCAGGAGCAGAGCCAGTTGGGCACTGAGTTGCGTGGGTTGTGGAGTTGGTCGATCTCCGACAGGTTACCTCCACCTGGATTAGACTTTAACTTTCTAGGCAAGGGTATATCAACCCATAACAGGTAGGATTTGGTTCTATTTGCTCACGGAAGACTCAAGATTTTCTAGGTTGGTTCTTCTTCTCCTCACCATCTTAACATCTTTGCTCAATTCAATTCATTTCCCATATAAGATGCTAAAATGATATGGTGAAAATTAGTTATCAAGGTGGATGTTGAGGTGGTGTCGATGAAGCTATTTTTGGTGCAGCAAATGTTGAAGTGGGAGTGCCCTCTGATCTATGCTTTGTGATGTGACTTGAATGATACCACTCTACCTGTGCACACTATTCTTTTCTGCAAAAAGTGGAATCCGCCACCTCAGCGGCCCCACACGGTCAGCCCCACGACCATCTGGAGGAAACGTTAGATGGTGTCCGATAAAACTCCTCTAATATTTAAATTATGATAAAACTTGCGAAAACAAAAGTAGAATAGAAGTTGTAAGAGGGAGAGATTTTGAACTCGTCTGTAGTAAATATATATGAGTACTTATAAGTGTGAGAAAAACATGGACTCCTTAGGGATCGTGACCATATTATTTTTGAGAAAATAGGGTGACTATTTTAATATTTTTTATTGTTAATCTCATCTTAATTGATATTTAATTCCGGATTTAAAGACGGCAATTGTGGAAGGGTCGTTGTCAAAATCACGGACCATATCATCATGAGACCATTGTGGCACAAAGAGCACGGGACCGAGCTGTATGGGGGCTTAGGAGGCCTGAGTTGTATTGAGAGCTTATGAGGCAAAGTTATATAGAGAGTTTGGGAGACTAAGTTGTATGTATGGAGAGTTCAAGAGAACAAGCTGAGTAAGAAATTGAATTGAGCTTGCCCTTAATATGACAAGAAACTTCTTACAAGTCTTTATAAATGCCTACTTTGCCGACCTAATAGAGAAGGTCAGTCCTCATGATTCACAACCTCCTCTTGAGCAAGCAAAGATACTATGTA